>NC_059103.1:14823570-15129641 GCF_020740685.1 Jaculus jaculus
ATCAATTGATCAACAGATAGAGCAATCAATAGATGAAAGGTAGCTAGATAAATAGATAGGTGATTGATACATAAATGGATGCATAGGAAAATACCCAGATAGATGATGGATAGCTAGATGAGAGAGAGGAATGCATAGACAGATGCTGTCGTGCCGTAATTTCCTCCACATTGAAGCTTCCAACCCATGCTGGAGGGAGGCTTGTTAAAACTCAAGAAGTAAAATGAAACTCGCTGGGGGCGAGAAAGGAAGCAGCTCACAAGTGGCAGGAATCTTGCAGGGTTCACAAGGCCCCTTCTCTGGGATTTGTCAGCAGATTTATCATTGCTGAGGAGAGGAGAGACCCTACCCACCTGTGGAGGCTGCCTGCAAGTCACACAGTGAGTTCCAGGGAGGCAGATTCCATGACTTCATCAGCTGTGATGGGGTGGGACTCTGTGGTCATAGAGCTGTTTGGGGGTTACCCATGCTCCTGTAAGTAACCCCTCACCCATGCTTTGTGAGGAACCCCAATAATCCTGTCGGCTCACCAAGTAGAATTTTGTTGGCACAGTAAATAGGTCTGTCATCGATGCCTGGGCTGGGGGTGAGTAGATATCTGTTCATGTCTTCCTGGTTAAAGTTATCATAAGAGAGGTTTATGTGGGCAGATGCATAGATAGATAGATGATAGATGCATGCATATAGATCGAACAGTTGGTCTATTGATTGATGAATAGATAGATGGATAAATCAGCCAGGCATTGGTGGCACACGCCTTTAATCTCAGCACTCAGGAGGCAGAGGTGGAAGGATAGCCATGAGTTCAAGGCCACCCTGAGACTCCATAGTGAATTCCAGGTCAGCCTGGGCTAGAGTGAGACCCTACCTCAAAATAAGTAAAAGAAAAAGATAGATGGATAAATCAAAAGATAAGAGAGAGAGATGCGGATGCGGATGGATGACAGATGGATAAGTAGATGACTATGCAGGTAGATACATAGATATACAGGATAAGATGGCTGAACAGGTAGATAGATAATAGATGGGTGATTGACACATAATTACGTATCCATATTTGCATGCATACATGGGTGGGTGGACACTTGGATGGAGTCTCAAGCAGCACCTGTGCTGTGCTCCAACTGTGACGTTCCTCCTCTGTCTCCCGGCTCCCAGGCAGCCATCATTCTGCACTTGACCTGTATCATTCAAGTCTGGTTCCTCCCTCCCCCTTACCCCCACCACCTGTCACACGGTCTTCTGTATTTTAAAGCTTCAGGACACTTGTCATCCATCATGTCCTGTGTTCTGCTCTTTTCTAAAAGCTACAGTAGCTCAGCCCACCTTCCTGTCCTGCCTGAATGACTGCGGCAGCTGCTTTTGTTTGATCTCGGGCCCTTGCAGTCTTCCTAGGTGGTTTAATAATGGCCCCTTTCTGCTTGCCAGCCACTTGGACATAGGCGTAAGACCCACTCCATGACCCCAGGAACGTGTCCTTCTTGCTGGAGGGAAGGGAGGAGAGGCGAGGAGATCATTTCAAGCCCCGGGAAGCTTGAGAGGTGGGAGGGAGAAGGCGTCTTTACTACGGGGAGAGGGAGGGGCCGTTGCCAGTGTGGCTCTCCTTCTCTTTCAAGCAATGCAATATGATTTTCCTAAGAGGCAGTCCTAAATCTATGCATAGGCCGTGTTGAAGGTGACATCCTTGATGTATGTAGCAGGAACCTAGGCATGGCCTCTCTTTGCCTGCCTGCTTTGGTGGCTCCTTGGGAAATTTCCGTCTATGAAAAATCATTGCTATTTCACACACCTACCAGCCTTTCCCATTTTTTGTGTGTCTCTGTGTGTGATGCACATGTGTGTGTCCATATGTGAACACATGTTCACATGTGTATACATGCCTATGGCAGCCAGAGGTCAACATGAGGTGTCTTCTTCAATTGCTTTCTACATTATTATTATTATTATTATTATTATTATTATATAAGATAGGAGCTCTGGGTGAACCTGGAGCTTGGTTGGAGTAGCCAGCCAGTAAGCCTTAGGGATCTGCATATCTGCCTCCCCACTGCTGGGGTGACAGGTGGGCCCCACCATTGTGCCTGGAATTTTAGGTGGGTGCTGGGGATCTGAACCCAGGTCCTCGTGCTTGGGCAGCAAACTGAGCCATCTCCCCAACCCCCCAAGGCTGTATTTGGGATGAAATTCTTGACATGCTATAAGCCCAAGCATGGCCTGTCTTCACTAGCTCTCGTAGCGCCTTGATAAATTCTCCCGTTGTGATAACCTTGTCATTCCACACAGCCTGCCAGCCTTTCTCTTCCCCTGGCGCACGCCAAGCAGCGTTTTGGAATGACGAGAACAGAAAGCTACAGTTCTAACGAAGCTGCATATTGGATATTCACATTTGCCTCCTGTTACTTCTTTGACCATGTGGGTGTAGTGGTCATCCAATCAAGCACGTCCAACCTGTAGCCTGTGGGCCACATGTGGCTCCATATGGCTGAGGACAGCTTATGAATCTGGCCCAACACAAAATTATAAACTCTCTTAAAAGATTATGAGGTGTTTTGTTTCCTGAACGTTTTGTTATGTGTGTGCAGGTGCCTAAGCCAGAGGTCAACCCCATACACACTGCCCATCTTTTTTTATTTTTTATTTTTATTGTTTTGGTTTTTTGAGGTAGGGTCTCACTCTAGCCCAGGCTGACCTGGAATTCACTCTGTAGTCCCAGGGCGGCCTTGAACTCATATTTTCTCCTACCTCTGCCTCCTGAGTGCTGGGATTAAAGGTGTGCCTCACCATGCTCAGCTCTGTCCATCTTAAAATAAAAACATATTTTGGGGGCTGGAGAGATGGTTCGGCACATATGGCATTTGCCTGCAAAGCCTAACAACCCGAGTTAATTCCCCAGTACCCATGTAAAGCCAGATACACAAAGTGGTGCATGAGTCTGGAGTTCAATTGCAGTGGCTAGAGACCTTGGTATGTCCATTCTCTCTCATTCTCTCTCTCTTTCTCTTTCTGGTATGGTGGCACATACCTTTATTCTGAGCACTTGGGATCACTATGAGTTCATGACCAGTCTGAGAATACATAGTGAATTCCAAGCTAGCCTGTGTTAGAGTAAAACCCCGCCTCAAAAAAGAATCAACGTATTTTTATTTATTAATTTGAGAGAGAAAGACTGAAAGAAAGAGGTAGATAGAACAGAGAGAGAGAGAGAGAGAGAGAGAGAGAGAGAGAGAGAGAGGGAGAGGGAGAGGGAGAGGGAGGGAGGGAGAGAGAAAGGAGGAGGAGGAGAAGAAGAAGGAGAAGAAGGGAGAAAGTATGAATTTTTCAAGGGCTCTTGGCTCTGCAGAGGAGCTCCAGATACATGTGCCACTTAATGCCTGTGTCTTCATGTGGGTACTGGGGAGCTGAACCTGGATCATTAGGCTTTGTAAACACATGCCCTTAACCACTGAGACATTTCTCCGACCACCTTTTTAATACTTCTGTGTTTTTAAAAATTAATTAATTAATTTGAGAGCAACACACAGAGAGAGAAAGAGAGAGAGAGGGAGGGAGAGAATGGGTGCATCGGGGCCTCCAGCCACTGTAAACTAACTCCAGATGCATTCGCCACCTTATGCATCTGGCTTATGTGGGTCCTGGGGAATCGAACCTCAAACCGGGGTCCTTAGGCTTCACAGGCAAGCGCTTAACCATTAAGCCATCTCTCCAGCCCTAACCACTCTTTCTTTTTTTTTTGAAACAGGCTCTATCATTGGCCTAGAGCTTACCAATTAGGCTAGGCTGGCTGGCCCAGGAACCCCCTGAGAATATATAGCTCCGTCAGTACAGTACCTAAGATCATTGGAAAAATCCACATCAAAAGCTAGGCGTGGGGGTGGGGAGATGCCTCAGTGGTTAAAGGCACGCCATGGCGAGCCGGAAAGCACAAGTTTGATTCCCCAGTCTACATTGTGAAGCCAGATGCAAGGTAATATCTATGTCTATAGTGCCAACATGCCCACATCAATAGGAGAATCCACAAGCTTATGGGGCAGCCCGACTGGCATGTGCATATTAGCAAGACCACAAGAAAGGCCTTGTCTGAAAAGAGGGTGGAGGACTGGGGAGATGGCCCTGTTTTATATATATATATATATAAAGGTGCGGGTTTATATATTACATAAAAATTAAATAAAAATTTATATATTTATATAGAGGGGCAGGTTCACAAAGCCTGATGGCCTGGGTTCACTTCTCCAGTACCCATGTGTCTGCTTTCTCTCAGTCTCTCTCTCTCTGAAATACATAAATAAATATTTCTTTATACAAAGAAGGTTGAAGGAGAGGATAAAATGCCCAAGTTGTCCACTGACCTCCAAATGTGTGGTTTGCTGTGTGTCACCATACACATGTACAGCCCCCCCCCCGACACTACACATTCATGCACATGAATTAAAAAATAATTGAAGGATCTGGGTGTGGTGGCACATATGTGTAATCCTAGTGCTGGAGAGGGGGAGACAGACATCCCTGGGGCTCCCTGGCCGGTGAGTCGAACCTACTTAGGGAGTTCCAAGCCAGTGAGAGACCTTGTCTCAAAGGTGCCTGGGGAGTAACACCCAGGGTTATCCTCTGGCCTCTGTACACATGTGCACTGACATGCCACACTCATACGAGTGCCCCCCACAAACTTGTTCACACACACACAGGTGAGATGTTCACTGAGAGTAATACTGACAACCGTGTATGTGCTAGACTCAGCTCAACAAGCTCAGGAGAAAACAAAGAAAAGAATGAGACCAGACGGCCAAGGTCATGCCTCTACCTGGGTGAGTGAGGCGGGAGAATCATCGTGAATTCTCAACCAGCCTGAGGCTGATAAGGAGTTGCAGGCCAGGTTGGACTACAGTGTGATTCCTTGCCTCAAAATAAATAAATAAAACAAAATTGAATTAATTCAAACAAAGACAATTACCGCACAAACATTAGTCATGATTACTGCCTTACTGGCATAGATAGTATGAGGAAGAAACTGACAAGAAATAAACAATAATTACAAGCTGAAAAATGCACCAGAGAAAGAGGGTTCTGTGAGAGAGCTGTTACTCAGAGGTTTCTTTTGCAGGGATGTTTGGGGACCCACCTGACTCCTACGGATCTCTTTTAATCCAGCCTCATTTCTGGAGCATCTTCCTGGCCACCTACAGGCTCTGTCTGATCCAATGCATCCTCATCATGTCCATCAATAGGCATGCAGGGTTCAGGCCGGAGACGCTGCACTGGGCAGGGGTCCATGCTCGTCTGGCCTCTGAGCTACAGATGTTGCATAACCATAGCAACCAGAACCAGCGTCTCTTCAGTCACCCATAATGAAGGTGCTTCCATGGGTTCCGAGCCCAGGCTCTGAGATAAAGCCCTCATGCTTTTTTTAAATTATTATTATTTTTGTTTATTCTTACTTATTTATTTGAGAGTGACAGAGAGAGAGAATGGATGTACCAGGGCTTCCAGCCACTGTAAACGAACTCCAGATGCGTGCGTCCCCTTGTGCATCTGGGTAATGTGGGTCCTGGGAAATCAAGCCTTGAACTGGGGTCCTTAGGCTTCACAGGCAAGTGCTTAACCACTAAGCTATCTCTCCAGCCCTCATGCTTTTTAAATAAACAAATATATTTTATTTATTTTTATTTTATGAGAGAGAGAAGGAGAGAATGGACACACCAGGGCCTCTAGCCATTATAAGCGCCAGACACATGTGCCACTATGTGCATCTGGGTTATATGGGTCCTGGGGAGTTGAACCTGGGTCCTTAGGCTTTGAAGGCAAGCGCCTTAACCATTAAGCCTTCTCTCCAGGCCACTCCTCATGCTTTTACATGTCACTTTGCCAATGGAGAATGACTTCAACCTAAGCACCATGGACTGACCACAGCCGGCCTCTAACTTACCCTTGTCTGGCTCTGTTTTATCCCTTCCCCACTTGTGTGAACTGAAGTTTCCAGGAAACAAACACACAAATGAAAACAGCAAAACAAAACCGAAATAACACCCGCCTCCATGTTGGGAGATTCTGCAGTCTGATTGATTGACAGGTTAGAACTTAGTGGTTGTAAAGAGTTGGCAAGTTGTAGGTCAAGGGACATTCTCCTGAACTCTGTAATCTCCTTAGTGACATTTGTCATCCACCTCTGCGCCTGACCACATTTAGCTAATCAGGTAAGACCTCTGGAATTTAGTGCCAAAGTGTTGGGCTGGAGCGACAGTTTAACTTAAGTTTAAGACGTTTTCCTGCAAAGCCAGAGGACCCAGGTTTGATACCCCAGGACCCACGTTAGCCAGATGCACAAGGTGGCCCATGTGTCTGGAGTTCGTTTGCAGTGGCTGGAGGCCCTGGTGTGCCCATTATCTCTCTCTCTCTCCCTCTTTCTTTCTGTTACATAAATAAATAAATAAGTTATTCAAAGTGTCATCAGTTACAGCTTCTGAAATTTAGAGCAGAGAATTCCTTGCTTTGCTGAAACCCAACCACACGATGTCCCCAGCAATGTACTTGGTAAATGCATTGATTGATGTCTCTGCTTCTGCTCTGTGGCTATTCGAGTTTGTGTAACGCCCTCCATGACCAAACATGTCATTCAGAGCTTCCAGGCCATGGTCACTCACGTGTGACTTAGAATAAACTGTCTCATACGCCCTTCGCAGCAAGAGCTGTGTTTTGTCTTGTGTCTGCCTTCTGTTGTGACCACATTCGGAAGAGTTCTGCTGTATAGGGTTTCGCTCATTTAAGCTGATTTCAGGATTCCTTTCTGATGCTTGGGGAAGATCTCTCAGTCCCACATGCTTTCATAGACATCACCATCTGGGAATACTTATTTGTATAACCATGAGGACTTTTATACTAGTGACCAATTTGTTGAGTCATCATAGCATGTTGGGGTGGGATGGAGGGCTCAGGAAGGGGTCAGGTGAGGAAGATAATATCTCACATTTTATATTCTAATTAAAAAAATGGTTGGGGACTGGAGGGATGGCTTAGTGGTTAAGGCATTTGCCTGCAAAACCAAATGACCCAGGTTTGATTCCCCCAGAATCCACATTAGCCAGATGCACAAGGTGGCACATGCATCTGGAGTTCCTTTGCGGTGGATGGAGGACCTAGCTCTCTCCTCTCTCTTTCTCTCTGTCAAATAAATAAATAAATGAAAATAAAATATTTTAAAAAATGATTAGGGCTGGAGAGATAGCTCAGCAGTTAAGGCACTTGCTTGCAGGGCCTAATGATCCAGGTTCTGTTCCCCAGTACCTACGTAAAGCCAGATGTACAAGGTGGCACATGCATCTGGAGTTCATTTGCAGCAGCTATAGGCCTTGGCATGCCCACATTCTGTCTCTGTCTTTCTCTCTCTGCTTACAAGTTAACAAATAAAATAAAATTATACATGCAAGGGCATGCAGGGTGGGTGTGTGTCTATGGGAGGGGGTTCATGTGTGCCACAGTATATATGGAGGTCAGAGGACAACCTTGGGGTGTTTGTTCTTCTTCTATCTTGTCTTTTAGGGGGGTCTCTATTGTTTTTGCCACTGAGAAAGCTACACTGACTGCTGGCGAACTTCAGGATTCTCCTGGCTTCTCAGCAGGTGTGTTGACATTACAGATGCATGCGCCACTTTTGCACCCAGCTCATGTGGGTTCTGGGGATCTGAACTCCAGTCAGCAGGCTAAATCAGTGAGCCAACTTCCCAGTCCTTTAATTTTGTTGTAAAAATATTTTATTTATTTATTTGAGAGAGAGAGAGTGAGAGGAGACACATACACAGAGAGAGAGCGGGGGGGGGGGTGGAATGGGTAAGCCAGGGCCTCTAGCCACTGCAAATGAACTCCAGATGCGTGTGACACGTTGTGCATCTGGCTTATGTGGGTCCTGGTAAGTTGAACTGGGTCCTTGGGCTTTGCAGGCAAGTGCCTTAACCACTAAAGAATCTCTCCAGCACCCAGTTTTTTGTTTTTTTTTGTTTGTTTGTTTGTATTTTTGTTTTTGAGGCAGGGACTCACTCTAGACCAGACTGACCTAGAATTCGCTATCTAGTCTCAGGGTGACCTCAAACTCATAGTGACCCTCCTATGTCTGCCTCCCAAGTGTTAGGACTTACATACAGCATGTGCCACTACGCCTGGCTTTTAACTTTGTTTCTGAGAGGGGTCACTCTATAGCTCAGGTTGGCTTTGAACTCACTCTGCAACCCAAACTTCCATTTGTAAGATTATTTAAACAAAGATCCTAGGCTGGTTCTATAGAGACACAGACAGATTTCTTTCAGGTAAGTTTATCAGGGGAAGTGCTATTACACCATAGAAGAGCAAGGCAGGTCCCTGGAAACAGGAGTGGAGGGTGTTGGGTCCAGGTGACAGGGAGAATTCTTTCCTTTTGTGCCGTTTTGAAGGGGTGGGAGAGATTCTCACAGCTGATGTGCTAGGGGCCGTGGGAGTGCTAGATACGGGCGGGAGGAATCAGGGTGGCACCAGATAGGACACACGGCTTTTCAGTTTTGGGGTTCTGGTAACAAGGGCTGTAGTCTTGCTTTTCTGCTTGATTTTGAGACCTGGGCAGCATGGGTTTTGAGGCTTGGGCCGCCTTTCCGTACTGTTCACAAGCATCTGGAGTTCATTTGCAGCAGCTGTAGGCTCTGGTGTGTTCATACTCTGTCTCTCTCTTCTCGCTCTCTGTCTCTCCCTTCTTGCAAATAAATAAAAGCATACAATTGTGTGTGCTAGTATGTGCTCTGTGTGTGTGTACGTGTGTATAGGAGGGGATTCATGTGTGCCCCGATATATATGGAGGTCACATGACATAGGGTGTTGCTCCTCTCCTTCCATTTTGTTTTGGGGTCTCTGTTGTTGTTCTTGCCCCCGAAAAGACCACACTGGATGCATGGCAGGGACAGGAAAGATTTTAGCTTGTGAACTTCCCTGTCAGCGCGAGGCAAAGACGGTGCTGCAGGTAGGAGAAGCCACCTTCCTCCAGAGCAGCGCCTGCGTTCTCATGCCCTCGAGCTCCCGATTCTCTGCCCCAGCCTCTTGAGTGCTGCGATGACCGCCACTCAGCACCACACCTGCCTCTAGTTCTTCGGGCCGCTAAGTAGCTCTGTGAGGTCAAAATGACTTCTTCTGAATTTTTTTTTTGCAGATTATGACAATGAGGACCCAGGAAAAGAGAAACAAGCTGGCTAAGTGCTAACTCTCACAGAGAAGTCATGTTTATGCAAACGATGGTCCTGCAAAATGAGGCATGTTTTACAGCATGCTATAAAATACACGTGTGCATAAAGCTATTGTTGTGGTTTGGATGTAAAATGGCCTCCATAGGTTCATGTGTTGGAACACTTGGTCCCCAGCTGGAGGAACTGCTCAGGAAGGGTATGGTACCTTCAGCTGGTGGAGGCTTGCTGGAGGAAGTAGGGTACTGGGGGTTGGCCTTGAGGTTTTATAGCTTGGCCCTCCTCCCTTTTCTTCTCTTTTTTCTTAAATAAAATTTTAAAAAATTATTTATTTATTTATTTATTTGAGAGAGCAATAGAGAAAGAGAGGGAGAGAGAATGGGCACACCAGGGCCTCCAGCCACTGGAAATGAACTCCAGATACATGCACCCCCTTGTGCACCTGGCTTCCGTGGGTCCTGGGGAATCAAACCTGGGTCATTTGGCTTTGCAGGCAAATGCCTTAACCACTAATCCATCTCTCCAGCCCGCTTCCTTTTCTTCCTATGAATGCAGTGTGACCAGTTGGCCTTCTGTTCCTGCAGCTGTGACTTCTCCACCGTGATAGGCTATACTCCCTGGAACTATCAACTGAAAAAAGCAAACCTTTGCTTCCTTAAGCTGCTTCGTGTCAGGTCATAGCAATGAGCCACGTGATAGGAATAGTTCTTGTGATGGCTTCAATGAGAAATGGCCTCGGTAGCCTCATGTGTTTGTGATTAAGCCTCATGCTTGGGTCCCGGTTGGCAAATCCTACTGAGTGTTCACTAGCTAGGTCCCTCTGAACTGATGTCACAATTGCTCTGCTCTTTGTGAGTGTAAGCTGAAATCCACTGTTGCTGCCCACCAGCTGCTTTTGGCCAAGTGTCTTGTCTCAGCAATAAGAAGGTAACTGCTACAGCCATGCTTCCTTCATTTGGGAGCATCGGAATCACCTAGAAGGTATCTTCACTAACAGGTTGCTGAACACTGTCTTCAGAGTTCTCTGTTCAGTAGGTCTTGAGTAGAGCCTAAAGATTTTTTTAGTGTTCTGTTTTATTTTTACTTATTTATTTATTTGACAGAGAAAGAGGGAAAGAGAGAGAGAGAGAGAGAGAGAGAGAGAGAGAGAGAGAGAGAGAGAGAGAATGGTCATGCCAGGGCCTGCAGCCACTGCAAATGAACTCCAGACATGTGTGCCCCCTTGTGCATCTGGCTAACATGGGTCCTGGGGAATCGAACCAGGGTCCTTTGGCTTTGCAGGCAAACACCTTAATCACTAAGCCATCCCTCCATTGCTGCCCCCCTCCTTTAGTTTTGTTTTTTTCAAGGTAGGATGACCTGGAATTCACTATGTAGTCTCAGGGTGGCCTTGAACTCACAATGATCCTCCTACCTCTGCCTCCTCAGTGCTGGGATTAAAGGCATGCACCACCACACCCAGCATGAGCCTAAAGTTTTCCATTATTGACACATTTGGCCTTGAGAAGCACTGGTCCATACTATGATGTGAGCCCAGAGGGAGGTCAACAACTTGGTGTCTTGGGGACAGATAAGGGACAGTGGCATAGGGGAAGTGGCATTGATGCTAAGCATAGAAGCTGGTGTCGTGGTCCCACGCACTCCCACCTTCCATCGCTTGCCTGGGAAGGAAGGAAAGAGTAAGACAATGCGTATAGCTCAGGGGTGCTGGGGGTTGAGTGAGCAAGTGCCATAGGGGGTGAGCAGGACTGGAGAGGGAGAGACTGGAGGATCCCCAGGACGCACTCGCTCGCTAGTCTAGCTAAATGGGTGAGCGAACTCCAGTTTCAGTAAGAAATTCTGTCTCAAAGCATAAAGTGGGCAGCAGTTGAGGCATGACACCTGACATTGACCTCTGGCTTATAAGCACACACACGCACACACACATGCGCACGCACCTCACAAGACCTAAGTACAAACACAGCCATGCAGACATACAAACACACATCCATACGTGCATGCACATCACACACACACACATGCATACATGCACCCCACAAGACCTAAGTACACACACAGACATATAAACATACCTACATGCATGCATATCACACACCACACACACACACACACACACACACACAATAATTGGGGATGGCTCAGCCCAGCCCACACCAGCAGGAGAAGGGACTGGCAGGTGATCCAAGGTCCAGATGGGATGCTGTACAGAGAGTTCAGATTTCATCCTTTGGGCACCAGGCTTTTAATCCAAAGAGTAATGCAATTCCCTTTGCCTAATTGTCTTGTAATTGTTCATTCATTAGAGATAAAAAGGTATTAATCACAAGCTATGCCAAGAAACACTAGGGTGTAAAAAGTCCACTGTAAAATGACAGCACATGGCATTCCTCAGATCCTAACACCACGGACACAGGCTTTATCTCAGGACTTGGCTGGCGGCTGGCATCACTCCATAGCAGACACTGCTGTGATCCCATTTTAGAGGGGAGGAGACTGAGGTTTGGGGAGGTAAAAACACTTAATACCTTAAAGTGGCTGAGCAGGGACTCGGGCTGAAATGTACAGGATTGTTTTGGTATCTTACAATCTTCCCCCCATCTCTCTGCCTCCTTTTGATTTATCCTTTAATTTTTTCATGCGTGTGATCATATCTGTGTGCGCATGTTCATGTGTGTGCCCAGGTGCATCCTAGGAATGCCTCCTGTCTCCTTTGAGACGGATTTCTCATTGTCCTATTGCTCAGCAGTTACAAGCCAGTGGGGCCCCAGGGATCCGCCCTCCACCTCCGCTGCTGCCTCCCCAGTTCTGGAACAATGGGCGCATACCACAACTCTCAGAGTCTGTGTAGGTCTTGGGGACTGAACTGAGGTACTTGTGCTTTTGAGGCAAGCATTTTACGCACTGAGCCATTCCCTCAGCTTTAAAAAAAATATTTGTTTATTTGCAAGGAGTGGGGGGGGGGAGGAGAGAACTGAAAATATGGACGTACTAGGGCCTCCAGCTGCTGCAAATGAACTCCAGGTGCACGCGCCGCCTTGTGCATCTTGTTTTCCCTGGGTACTGGGGAAATTGAACCCAGCTTGTCAGGCTTTGCTGGCAAGTGCTTTAACCACTGAGCTATTTCTCCAGCCCCTCTCAGCTATATATATATATTTTTAAATATTTTTTGGTTCATTTTTATTTATTTATTTATTTAAGAGTGACAGAGAGAGAGAAAGAGGCAGATAGATAGAGAGAGAATGGACGCACCAGGGCTTCCAGCCTCTGCAAACGAACTCCAGACGCCTGCGCCCCCTTGTGCATCTGGCTAACGTGGGTCCTGGGGAACCGAGCCTCGAACTGGGGTCCTTAGGCTTCACAGGCAAGCGCTTAACCGCTAAGCCATCTCTCCAGCCCAGCTATATTTTTTGATGGTTTTTTTTTTTGAGACAGATCCTCCCTATGTAGCCCAGGCTGGCTTCAAACTCTCCACCCTTCTACCTCAGGCTCTCGAGTGCTAGGATTTACAGGCCTGTGCCACCACGTCTGCTTAAACTCCACTTTCCTTGGCCACATCTTCTAGTTGAAGGGCTGTGTCTCTACATCCCCTTTTACCTCAAACTTGTTGCATCTAATAGGGACTTGTCCCTGCTGAATTTGAGGAGATCACCCAACCGTGCCCCAACAACCCCTTTTATCCTCAGGTATGCTGACCCAGGCACAAAGGCGGGGGTAGGGGTTGGGTGACGGGGAAGGGCAGCCGGAGTATCCACTTGTTAGTCAACACACAGGAATGGTGGGAATGTCACCTCCTGGGGTCTGTCACTGTCAAAGGAATGGGAAGGCCTTTTGCTTTTTATTATTCATTCTTGCAAACTTGGAGCTCTTCAGCTCTTTAAGGCTGATCGGAGATATAGCAACCATGATAGCCGACTTAAATCTCAACAAGCGGGAGGCAAGGGAAGAGAGGTGCTACGGATAAAATAAACTACACGGGGCTCTTTGTGGGGGGAGATAAAACATAATTCTTGGTAGGCTCAGCTCAATGAAAGCCCGTGTGGAGAACAGAGGAGATCTTTGTCAGGAAATTCCATCTCATTTAGCACCATTGTTTCACGGAGTTGCTTTTACAATGAAAGTGATTCATCTTGCTTTTGTTTTCTGCTGCCTTTTATTATTTTTTTTTCCTCCCTGAACAGAAATTTCTCTTCCATTAGCAAGGAAGCACTTCTCCCTTACTTTATAGACAGGACTTTCATCCTCAATGTGTTTATGGTTGGCTCTCAGGGCCCAATTCAATGATGTTTTTTCTTTTCCTTTTTTTTTCTTTCCCCACCAAGTAGCAATTTAGATGACACTGGCATTGCTGTGAAGTGGGTTAAGACAAAATATTTTTAATGGTCTCCTTCCCTGGAAACGTGTGTGTTCATGTGTATGTATATGTATGGTGCTCTGGGCTCCAAATGTTACCATTGTTTATTCACTCAAGAAATCTTTTATATGTATGTGTGTGTGTGGGGGGGGGGGGAACATGCATGCCACAGTGCACACGTAGAGGTCAGAAGGCAACCTCAGGTGTGGGGCCTCTCCTTCCATCTTGTTTGAGACAGGACATCTCTGATTGTTTGCCACTGGCTTGCTTTGGGATTCTCCTCTTGTTTCCTCCCATTGCTGCAGGTGCATTGGGATTAGAGACGTATATGCCATTTTGGGTCTGGCTTTTTATGTAGGTTCTGGGGATATGAAATCTGGTCAACAGTCTTGCAGAGCAAGTGCCTCTAACCACTAAGCTTTTGTGTGTGTGTGTGTGTGTGTGTGTGTGTGTGTGTGTGTGTGTGTGCATGTGGTGTATTGTGTGATCCATGCATGTGTGTGTGTGTGCAGATGCGTGCACATCGAGCACATGTGTCTGGAGGCCAGAGGATAACTTTGGGTGCCCTTCTCTCCTGCTCAACTGCAAATTGCCTGGAGACAGAACGTGGAGCTGCCAGTCAGTGAGCCCCAGCGGTCCCCCAGTGTCTTCTCTCCCACAGACGTGGGTTACAGACATGTGTGTGACCATGCCAAACTTTTAACCGGATCCTGGAAGATTCGAACTCGTGTGGTCTCAGGCTGTCATACATGAGGCGTAAACACTTTGAACCGCTGAACCATCTCCACAGCCCTGAAGTAAAATTTAATTTTCTGGGGCTCTGCCGACTGCACGTTAGTGTGGAGATTGCCATAAGGCAGCGACCGGGCGCTTCCTGCTGTAGGGAGTGTCCAGCCCTGGAGGAGACCAGACAGGAAGACGTTAATGATGATTTCCAAGTTACAGAGTAAAATGGTAAGAAGAGAGGCAAGAGATGCCCCAAGGCAAATACGGAGAAAGCAATTCATAATGATTCATAATTCATTATGAATTTTATCGGAAGGCTTTCCACACGGACAAAGCAGCTAATCACTTCCTGTCATCGGGAGCATGATCTCCTCTTGGCATCAGGTGCCTTTAGTAAGATGTGAGGAATGCAGCTTTCTCTTTTTTATTCAGTCTGGACCCCTCATCCATCAGTTGTTAATAAAGGACACAGGTAACCAAATAGCATGTCCCCAGGGACAATCTATCTCTTCCTTTCCAAAGCTACTCCATGATGCTGCCTACCAGGAGGAGACACAGCCAGACTTGAACTTACCCAGTTTGTCCCAGATCAGGCCAGGCCACAAAAGGTAGCTCAGTGGATTTCCAATGGTGCCATCATGTGACTTTGCAGGAGGAGGTGTGCCTAACACACTAACCCAATGTCAGACCAAAGAGACAATTCCACCCAAGTCCGTTCTGGTGAACCAGTGAGTTTACTGGGATTCCTTACAGCCTGAGCAACTCAAAAACAGTTGATTCACCCAAAAGCCCATTTCAGCATGGGCAAGGACTCACCAAAGCTGCACTTGCCAAGCTCCCAACAGGCAGCTCTGCAGGTGGCGCTGCTGGTTTTGAGAACAACGGAGCCTTTCTAGATAAGGGTAGACTTAGTTTTGGAGTTAGAACTCTCCCTTCAAGTTGAGAAGAGATCCTTCCCACCCGCTCTCCAAGCAGACCACAGTATCTGGTGGACGTCAGACCTTGTCTTGCACCATTGTGCCTCTAGTTCTGACTGGGTGTGGTAGTTTGAATGTATGTTCCTCTTTAGACTCATACGTTTTACCAAAGCTTGTAACTTGGGGGCTGGAGAGATCGCTTAGCAGTTAAGGTGCTTGCCTGCAAAGCCAAAGGACCCCAGTTTGATTCTCCAGGACCCATATAAGCCAGATGCACAAGGGGGCGCATGCGTCTGGAGTTTACAGAGATTGCAGGCCCTGGCATGCCCGTTCTCTCTCTCTCTCTCTGCCTTTTTCTCTCTTTCTCAAACAAGTAAATAAAAATTTAAAAAAATATTTAAAACAACTTGTAACTTGAGTCTCCAACCACCTGGCTGGAGGAGGTGTCACTGGGGGTGGTCCAGCCCAGTGGTGTGTTTTGGAGGTGGATCTGAATTCCAGCCCAAAGGTATGCAGAGAGGTTTTGGCTTTTTTTTTTTTTTTTTGGAGTGGGGTGGGGGAGCCCTGCTTGCGGCCACTTTTGTGTTTAGCTGCCTTTGATGTTTGCTGGCTGGTGATGGTTTTTCTCTATACTTGGATCTATGAACGGGATCCATCTTCTTCCACCACTGTGGAATTCCCCTGGATCTGTAAGCTTCGAGTAAATCCAGTTCCTCCCCGACACCGCGTCTGATTTGGATGCTCATCCCACCGGCATCGGGCTTGTCCACTACACGGGGGCTGATGCATCTGACACCTTCGCCCGGGCATCAGCCTGCCCAGTGGGTCCCATGACAGTAAAGCACGTGTGTTCTTCTCCATCTGGAATGCGTCCAGGAGACCCTAAAGGAGTTTCACCTGCCTTCTGGACTTTCCTTACTCACCTTGAACCCCAAGCCTCTCAGGTGCCCACGAGTACAAAGGAAAGCTAAGCTAGCTCCGTTCCAGCCTCAGCCAAAGTTACAATCAAAGGTCAATCCACGTCTTTATTTACTTATTTATATTTTTACTTCCCATCTCATAAGTAAGGGCACGGTAAGTAGCAGAAAGGGGACCTAGAGGGCAGAAATACGGCATTACATCATCACATTACATACTCTGATGCATTTTCAAGACCAGCAAAGTCAATTAGCTCACTGGCAATAGCTGTACCAGCAGCGTGCAACTTGCCGCAGTGTTTATCATCCCGGGCAAGGATGCAGGAACAAAACCGACCGTGCTGTTCTGCAGGCAGAGGAGCCTGAAAGCCAGCCTAGATCTGCAGCTCAGCGCTGGATGCGGCCTTCCTTAGGTAAGACTAGGCTGCTGCTTCCGGTAATGCCATGTGTTCACTCTACTCTAGTTATTACGTGTCCTTTCCGCCATCCTTCAGCAAATTTACTTTCTCGTGTGCATGAACCAAGCCTTGAAATCTAGTGATCTTACTAAGCTATCTGTGGATCTTGGGGGTGGCTCAGCAGTAGAGTGAAGGGGCTTGAGGTGTTGCTCTGTGGCAGAACACTTGACTAGAATCTTTCATTGAGGGCCTGGGGGCATGGCTCAGTTTGCCTAGCATGCACAAGACACCAGGTATCATTCACAGTATGCACCTGTGGAAACCTGAGGTGGTCTTACCTCACTCACTAGTTCTATATTAATCATTATTGGGCATTTCAAACCATTAACCCAGGTAATAAGAAGGTATAAAAATTCTTATTCAGAATACATGTTGAACATAGCCAGAAACTGTGGCTAATACCTATAATCCTAGCACTCTAGAGGCTGAGCCAGCAACATCTCCATGATTTCAGGGACAGCCTGTGCTCATAGTAAAATCTTGTCTCAGCAACAACATCTACTACAACGAAAACCAACCAACCAACCAATCAACCAATTAACCAATGAAAGGAAGAAGCAAAAAGAGTGAGTGGTGAAGAGACAGGGTATTTCAGAGATCAAAATAATCTATAGTGCATCGTGCCATCTTGAAAAGAAAGGATGTTTTATTGGGCTAGTTCTTTGGTTTTTCTCTTTTTCGGTTGTTTGAGGCAGGGTCTCATTCTAGCCAGGGATGATATAGAACTCATTTTGTAGTCCCAGGCTGGCCTCTAACTCAGTGATTCTCCTACCTCTGCCTCCTGAGTGCTGGGATTAAATGCATGTAACACCATCACTCCTGGCTTGGACTAGTTCTTTGAATTCGACTTGTCCGACTTTACAGGTAAGAAAAACAAGAGCCATAACAAGTTCAATGAGGGGCTGGAGAGATGGCTTAAGCGGTTGAGGCGCTTGCCTGCGAAGCCTAAAATCCCATGTTGGATTTTCCTGATCCCACATAAGCCAGAGGCACCAAGGTGAGGCAAGCTCAAGGTCGCACATGCCTACTAGGTGGCGCAAGCGTTTGGAGTTCAATTGCAGCAGCTAAGGCCCTGGCACACTAGCTCACTCGCTCCCTCCCTCCCTCCCTCCCTCCCTCCCTCTCTCTCTCTCTCTCTCTCTCTCTCTCTCTCTCTCTCTCTCTCTAACAAAAGAAAAGAAAAAGTTCAATGAGGTCTTTCTGACTTCCATGATTCTATGAGTCAGCTGCTCAGTCCAGGAGGCTGGAGGCCTCAGTAGTCCCAATCTGGCACTGAAGGGCTGGCAGATTCCTGGGGAGCCGTTGGTCTTCAGTCCACAGGTACACGCTGAAGAAACTGGGGTCTGATTCAGTGGAGGAGGACAGCCACAGAGTAGATGCACACACCAGCAGGGAGTGGAAGCCAGCAGCAGCCCCACTTTGTCCTCAGACCTCTTTATGACCCTCGCTGCTGCCAGTAGGTGCTGTTCACTGTGACAGATACTCTTCTGCTAGTTAATCCTTCCTGGAATGCCCTCACAGACCCACCAAGAAGTATGTTTCTTTGACTCCAGATCCAATCAAGCCCAGGGTCAACATTAATCATCACAACGATGAACTTACAGACAGTTTGAATGGTTATAAATAAGTCTACACCCGCTTGCAGAAGGAAAGTCTTGCTCAGTGTTCAGGATGTCCATCCTCACCCAGAGGTAGGGTGGATTTCAAAGCACCACATAGTACTTCATGGGCACATAGTGGGTCTTCGGATACAATCACTGATAATGCTGATTGGGTGTTTGTCCTTCACCTGCCTCTTAGGAAAATCATATTGCATTGCTTGAAAGAGAAGGAGAGCCACACTGGCAACGGCCCCTCCCTCTCCCAGTAGTAAAGACGCCTTCTCCCTCCCACCTCTCAAGCTTCCCGGGGCTTGAAATGATCTCCTCGCCTCTCCTCCCTTCCCTCCAGCAAGAAGGACACGTTCCTGGGGTCATGGAGTGGGTCTTACGCCTATGTCCAAGTGGCTGGCAAGCAGAAAGGGGCCATTATTAAACCACCTAGGAAGACTGCAAGGGCCCGAGATCAAACAAAAGCAGCCGCCGCAGTCATTCAGGCAGGACAGGATGGTGGGCTGAGCTACTGTAGCTTTTAGAAAAGAGCAGAACACAAGACATGTTTTCTGTCGTGAGTTCCTTGTGTATAGTGCTAAGAAAAGTTTCCATGTCATGATCAAACATGTAAACTGTCAAGTTAGAGGTGCCCAAATACCAGGTTAGGAGGATTAAATCCTATTTCTCTCATAACATCCTTTCTTTGGTCCTACCTAAGATACATGTTCAATCCTCTCTCTCTCGCTCTGCATTTTTATACGTGGTAGATGCATGTGCACATACGCATGTCAGAGGATAATCCCAAATATTGTTCCTCAAGTTCCATCCATCTCTGACTCAGTGTCTACCATTAACCTAGAACTCACCAGTTAGGCCAGACCTGGCTGGCCAGTGGGGCCTAGATGATGCTCCTGCTTTTGCCTTCATGGTGCAGCGATTACAAGCACATATTTGGGTTCTCATTCTTGCAAGGCATGCAAGACACACACTTGCCCACTGAACTAGATGCCCCTCAACCCCTCACCCACTCTGTATCTTTTTTGGGGGGTGCAAAGAAGAGAGTTTTATACACCCCGATTCCCATCTTGGCTTCAGACCCTGCCTGCTTCTGTATAGGAATCCTTTTGGATCATCTGTGCTGTGTTCCAGATGGCTTATGCATTTCCTGAAGAAGGAGTTTTAACGGGGAACATTTTTTTCTGGGCGCCATTCTCCTCCCCTCAGGCAGGCTGGCAGGTGCTGCGTCTTTCACTTATGGATGGCTTCCAGCAGCCACCAGGATGGGGATGCCTGAGAGGCATGTTTCAGAAGAAGGCATTCCAGTCCGCCAGGCTTCTCCTTGTATGTTCATAATGCCGAAACAGCCTTTCCATGCGCTTTGTGAGACTGTGCTCAAGTGTTGGGCATTCCAGTGGGAGATAACAAAGCGAAAGAGTAAAGAAATCATTCATTCATACTCTCAATTCACCAGGGCTTAGGTGTCTATTTTCGTACTTGCTTCCTCCCTTTATCATTTCCTTTCTTTTAAAGAAAATATTTTACTTTATTTATATAATTGAGAGAGAGAGAGAAGGAGAGGGAGAGAAGGAGAGAGAGGGAGGGAGAATGGGCACACTGCAGCCTCCAGCCACTGCAAATAAACTCCAGACGCATTTGCCCCTTGTGCATCTGGCTTCCGTGGGTCCTGAGGAATCGAACCTGGGTTCATTGGCTTTGAAGGCAAGCACCTTGACTGCTAATCTGCATCTCTAGCACACTAGCACATCTTTCTTTCTTTCCTTTTCTTTCTTTCTTTCCTTCTTTTGTGATTAAGCCATATATTTTACCTGGGAATGCAGTAAGCTTGGAGGAAGAAATAAATTCGAGTCAAGGTCTGTCACCCACAAATTGAGTTACTTCATATAGAGCATGGCTGCTCTAGGCATCCAGTAGGTGAAGGGTAGCAAGTGTAAAGAAAAGGTAGAGAAAAACAGAACAGGGTAGTGAATAAAATTGGGTGAAGCAGAAAAATAGATAGATAGATAGATAGATAGAAGATAGATCATAGAGAGATTGATAAACTGACGGATGGATGCATGGGTGGATATAGACATGCTGCATAGACAGAAGTTTGGATGGATGAATACTTAGATCTTGGATGGATTGATAAATCAGTGGATGCAGTAGATGGGTAGATAGATAGATAAGGGATGGATGTGAAGATGGGTAATATATGCGTTATTTTCCCATGACTGTGATGATCAAATATCTGACAGAAACAACTTCAGGGGAGGAATTTATATTTTGGGCTCCCCATTTCAGAGGCATGGGTTCCATGGTGGAATGATAGTGAGGCTGCAGCACAGCTTCTAAGAAGTAGAGAAAGAGAAAGAGGCGTTCGGGGGGAGGGGGTCCCAGGGATAGCGCTAGCTCCCAAGGGTATGCTCCTAGTGACCCAGTTTCTTCAGTCAGGCTCCACTTTTACTTTTCACTACTATCCAGGAATACCATCACATAATGAATCCATCAAGGGATCTGTCCATTCATTAGGTCGGAGCCCTCATGGACTAATTGTCTCTGGAGACACCATCACTGCCACACCTGGAGGTGTGTCTTACAAATCTCCTTGGCACCCCTCAACCCCAATCAAGTTGTCAATGAAGAGTAACCATCAGAGATGGATAGATTCTTCTGTGAGCGGATGGATGTATGAATGGATGGATAAAGACATATATAACCTCCCGAACAACCTGTAGAATTGTAATGGATTTTAAGCTCTTCACTTTGGAGTAGTTTGTGAGTTGGCAAAGGCTTAGGAAGTGTCACTGGAGCCTTTAAAGAAACAGGCATATGATAGAAGCTATGGTGAGGTTGTTGTACGGCAAGGAATCCTATTTGGCTTCAAGCGAAACATTCCAGGGCCCCCCTATGTGTCCACAACCCATGCTGGCCTTCCACGTGAACTTGTAATACTGGGGTGTCATATACTCCTGTCTATACTTTGATTTGAGCCTCAACCCATTTTTTGCATTTTTCCATGCCTCTGATTGGACCCTTTGACACTCATCCATTCCTGCCTTATGAACCCACTTTTAGACTTGAATTTTATCACTGTGTATTTCTTAAATATTCACTATGCCTCTATTCAGTGTTCTCTAGAGGAACAGAACGGATAGAATGAATATGTATTATAAAGGGGATTTATTGGATTAGCTTATAGGATATGGGCTGGGCAGTTCAACAATGGCCATCTGCAGGCTTGAGAGTCTGAGAACCTGGTAGCCTCTTAGTCTGTGGGGTTGTTTCAGCAGTCCCAGTCTGGAGGATTCCTGGGAGCCACTGGTCTTCCGCTCACATTGGAAAGCTTGATGGAGGATGGCAGTAACAGGGAAGGTGCACACCCTGGCCAGTAGCACAGGCAGCCAGGGAAAAGACCCTGTGTTCTCACACACATACATATATACATACACAAATACACACACACACACACACACACACACACATATATAAATGTATATGTGTGTGTTTGTGTGCATGCGTGCACACACACACACATATATTATAGTCCACTGCTGGGAAGGCTGTCCACTGTGGAGGGAGGACTTCCTATTTCTCTCACTCTTTCCTGGAGACGCTCTCACAGGCCCACTTGATTCCTAATCTGATCAAATTGACAACGGAACTTAATCTTCACAATCCCACGGCACCTTTTTCTATTCCCATGCCATCTTTCGCTGTTCCCTGCCCATCTCTTAAATCTGATCTGGCTTACCACCTCCTTGGGCTAGTTCTGATTTTTCCATCAGCAAGCATCTGGACAAATCTTGCTTTAAGGAGTTTATATGGGACCTTATATGCCTTATAAACATGAGGACTTAGTTTGATACTAGTGCCCACATTAAACAAGCAAACAAGCACAATGATGCACATCTATAACCCCTAACAGTGGGGAGGCAGAGACAGGGAGATCTCTGGAGCTTGTTGGCCAGCCAGTCTAGCCTACTTGGTGAGCTCCGGAATCAGTGACAGAGGCTGTCTCAAAAACAAAAACAAAAACAAAACAAAAAAAGAGCTGACTTTATGCTTCTGGGACAATACCCAAGGCTGTCCTCTGGCTTCCACACATATGCTTGTGCACCTGTACGCGTGTGCCCACACACATGTGAATACACACATGCAAAGAACAAAACAGAGTGACATCTGTGACGGTTCATCTCAATTGTCATCTAGGTGGGGTTTAGAAGCAAGCCTCTGCTCTTCTTGGTGAGAGAGTTTCTAGACTAGGTTAACTGAGGTGAGAAGACCCCCCTCACCCCTGCCAGCTGTAGGTGGTGTCATCCCATGGATTAGGGGCTCAGATGGAATGAAAAGGAGAAAGATTGCTAGCTGAGCACTGGTGTTCCCCCCCCTTCTCTCTCTCTCTCTGTCTCTCTGTCTCTCTGTCTCTTTCTTCTTCCTGTCTGTGGACACTATGTAACCAGCCACCTCACACTCCAGCTGTTATACCTTCCCTGCTGTGATGGAAAATCATAAGCCCTGATGAATTTCCTTCCTTAAGCTGCTTCCTGGCATGTATTTGCTCCCAGCCATGTGAGAAATCCTGCACCATCTCACAGAGCACATTCTTATTAGAGATCTCGTGCAAGAACTGTCTGCTCAGCCTTTTCCACATAGCCTCCCTGTCTGTAACCAGAATGCTGACTGCTTACACTCTCCTGAACCCCACTGTTTCCCCGTGTGTTCTCACCTGCCGACCTGCCTTGCAGACCATCAAAACCATCCCTGCAGGAGAACTCTAGCTTCTCCCGGCCAGTAGCGGGCAGCCTGACTCAGCGCCTCTCCCTGCCTGACCCCACAGAAGTGCAGTGTTCAGGAAATCAGCAGCTGACACTCCTGTGAAGGATTAGGAAGGACTTTTCCTTCCAGGGTGGATTATGTCTGCTGCAAAACTTATTAACCTGTGAATCCTTTGCGTAGGGGGTTGTGCCTGAAACTGTTTTTCAAGTAGCAAGAATATGCTTGATTCATGGAGAGGCATTTTTCTATTTGAGAGAGAATGTGAGAGCAAGAGAGAGAGAGAGAGAGAGAAAAAATTAAATCCCTTTTCAGCACTCCAGTAAATGAAAGGGCCATACTATTAAATAGCACTAGGAAAAACCAGCTCTTAGGGGGAAAATGAATACTTTCAAATCACAGTGAAACAAAGGCACATGGAAGATAATGTTATGAATATGACACACTCATGCTTTTAGGGAATAATATGCCCCAGGGATGCTAAGAGGTAGGAAATCTATCACTGTTTCGTTATGGCTTGGGTATGAAGTGTTCCCCGCCCCCGACCCTGCCTTCAGCCCCTCCATCCACAGGCTTAGTCCCCTGATGGCGGGGCTATGGAGAGGTGATTGGATCATAAGACTTTAATTTCATCAATGGGCTAATCCATTGATGAGATCCTAGCTGAATGGGCTATGAAGATTAATTCGTTGATGAGGTTAGTTAGCACCCTCATGATGCAATTATCTCTCAGTGGTGTTCCCAGCTGAGGACCAAGCCTTCAGCACACGAGCCTTTGAGGACACGTTATACCCAGTGCGCAGCAAATAACATGATCAGCACACCTGGGTGTTTTCATTACAGCGTTCTCAACTTCAGGGTGCCTCGTTGGTTCTGTGTCTGTGTTGTTATTATTTTTTTCCACTTTTCATTCTCATGTGGCACTTGGTAGGTTTCTGTACAGAACACAGTCACATTGCAAAAGTAGGTAGTCCTGCGGGTGTGGTGGTGCACGCCTTTAATCCCAGCACTCAGGAAGCAGAGGTAGGAGGATAGCCATGAGTTCGAGGCTACCCTGAGAATACAGAGTGAATTCCAGGTCAGCCTGAGCTAGAGTGAGACCCTACCTTGTAACCCCCCCAGAAAAATAGTAGGTAGTATCTTCCTTGAGGTATATGGTCCTTCAACTCAAGGAATGTTTCTCCTTTTTTTTTTTTAAAAAAAAATTATTGACAATTTTAATAATAAATGCATTTATTATTTATTTATGATTTAAATGCATCATATATATATATAAATATATATATGATGCATTTTGATCATAATCCTCTCCTGTTGGCTTTTCTTGCCTCCTCTCCTGCCCCAAGGGTCCTGTTCTACTGATCTCTTTCTCTCCAGTTAGTCTTGTTATGGGAAACTGGCTGACACAGAGATGTCACCAGAGATAGAGTAGAGAATCAGAAAACTTATTCATGTCCACGTGGACTCAGGGGAATAACTTCTAAACCCTGAGTGCTGATCTCTGATAGCTCAGAGTTTTTGTAGACAGTTATGGCAGGCAATCTGACATCATATTGAATTTTTTACACTGTTGGTGAGTTCTAAGTTTCTAAGATTACATGATGGGGGGGTGGGAACAAACAGAAGATTCCTTAGGAATCAGTCAGTGATAAGAAAACACAGCTGTAAAACAGAAAGCTGTTTGTTCAGAGGTGTTTTAGTCCATGCTTGGGTCTTGTAAGGTATCTGACAGCCCCAGGGTGGGATCGGTGACACAATTGTGCTGGATCATGGTAAAAACAGAGCAAGGTTGGGTACATTCTTTTCAGCTTAGAATCTGAGGTGTTTGCAAAACACGGCTCAGAACTGAAAAGGGGAGAGGGGCTTCATTTAGATTGAAATATCTCACTACATTCTCTCTTGATGCTTTTTCTCCCCCTCTTCCACCATCCATGATGCAATGTTGATGGGCCCGATATTCTGCAGGTCTTGTGCACAAACTCAACAACAGTCACTGTGGGGACTTAAATGCAGTGGCCACTTCATACCCAGTATATAGTGTTCCAAATCATTCCTCCTCGTCCTCTGGCCCCTTTATTCTTTATGTTCCCCCTTCCAGAATGTTCCCTGAGCTTTGGAGGGCATAACAAAATGTCTCATTTAATGCTGAGCACTCAATAATCACTCAGTTCTCAGCACTTTGACAAGTGGTTTTGAATCTCTTGTAAGTGACAGCCAACTGCACAAAGAAGTTCTCTCAAAGGCGAGAGTAGCACTAATCTATGGGCATAGACATAACTAATTAGTGGGCAATTTGATGGGCACAGCATATTCATTTAGCCAAGCAACAGTGATGGCTTCCCTCCTGGGCCTAGCTCTCAAGGAATCGTCCTTAAGCATACTATTTTTTCCCTCTACCTGGTAGGAAGGAGCTCATTTATTTAACTGTTAAGAAAATTGCCTGGTGTGGTGGCACACTCATAACATCCCTGCAGTTGGGAGGCTGAGTGTCAACATTAAACTTTTCCTTGGAGATGCAAACAGTTGTCTATTTGCCCCAGAGAAGGCATCAACCATTTCTCCCAAGCCTAGCTTAGTGAATCAGTATGTTTATTGGGTTTACTTGCAGAGCATGGTGGAGGGGCTGCTTACAGGAGCACGTGTGACTCAAGCTCAGCTCCTCCCAGCACAGGTGATGACTCACAGAAGCTGCCTCACTGGAACTCGCTGCACAGCTTGCAGGCAGCTCAGTTGGTCCCCGGTCCTCTCTCCCATAGAACCTTGGAGAGCGGCCTGTGTATTGTGTACGTTCCAGCTCTTCTGGACTTGCTGACCGCCTGGTTCTCTTTGAGCCTACCTCTTCCCTCTAGAAGGGAATGTGTCCATTCCGAAGAACTTACTAATCCTATGCAACACTGAGGCAGGAGGATTGCTGGGATTTCACAGTCAGTCTGGGCGATAGACGTGCCAAGAAGGATAATAATGTCGAGGAAGAAATTGAATGCAAGAAAACTGTGTTCATATTGACTTAATTCATGTTCCGAATCCCCTGACATGACTGGCCAATTACATGAAAATGACCCGCTATGCCTTCAGGGTTGACACCACTGTATTCACTGCTGAAGCTTGTATTTATTATATGCAATAAAGTCAGTGAGTATATGGGGAGAGTGGTTCACATATGATTTCAGTACACGTGAGCTCTGGCATTGTCTCGCATTCCTCATTACAGGGACAGAGGCCCCTTTCCTATCTAGAGATGAATTTGGGGGGTAGGATGATATTGGAGGGGGTCCCTAATGGATAGCAAGCTTCCTGTCATTGGGTGACGGGGGGACCACCTGCTAATTTCTGGACAACAATCCAAAGTGGACCTGATGGTGAGGAGCAAAGTGACGCTCTTTAACTATATTCTAGAGGGTTTAAATATATTTGCTTTTGTAGGGTCTGGGTGTGGCTCAGTGGGTAGAGGGCTTATGGAGCATGAATAAGAAGCCTTAGTCTGATTCCTAGCAACAGTGTACATTAGCCTGGCATGGTGGTGCACGCCTGTAATGCCAACGCTTTTGAGGTGGCGGTAGGTAGGAGGACAAGAGGTTCAGTGTGGCCCTGTACCCAGCAACTGAGAGCCGTTAACTGGAGTTTGAACCCACCTTCTGGCCAGTTCAGGTGTGCAAGCTCTCCCTGCTACATCAAGTGTCCGCTCTTCCATGATTTTAACGCTCTGCTTGAGTTGATCCCACCTCAGAATACTTCTAGTGTGGTAGTAATCCAAATCTCCGCAGGGTGGCTTTGGAAGTACAGGGACGGCCCCTGAGTGGCTGCGAGCCTGCGGAGACTGGCTGAACAGAGGGATTTATCAGGGTGACCATTTGTTTGGGTCCCCCTAAGCAGCAACAACAAAACGTTCAAGTCTATTCCCCTGTATTTCTACCAAGCAGGCCTGTGGCCAGGCTACAGTTCCCTTGTGAGGCAGGGATTTTCTCATTTCCTGGTTCCTAACCTAATAGAAATGTCTAAACTACTTGACTGGCTCTGCCTGCAGAAGGAGGAAATATTCTATGGCCAATGACTCTACTGGAAACTACCTCTGCAGGAAAGATGTCATGGAGTGGTGGAGTGAACTGGTGCTCCCTTGACCCTGGAGCGTCACCTAGTAACCGTGGGCCATCTCTTGTCTCTCGACTGAAACCTGACACAGGTGTCCAGTAGAAGTATCCATAACTCACCAGAGCAGTGCACCCATGCCGCCCACTGACCAGTCCTCTTCCTTCTGCATTAAGACGTGGTGCTTCAACACCTGCCTGCCTGTTACCTACCCCGGGATTGGGCCCGAGTTTCTAGGCTGTATCTCTGAAAATCTCCGTATTAAAGGCATTTACAAAATCATATCCTACGACTAGGGAGATGGAATGGTTGGTAAAGTGTTTGCCTTGTAAGAATAAAATCGGAGTGTACTTCCCAGAACCTATGTAAAGAAGCTGGGCTTGGTGGCATGCATTTGTAATCCTGTTTGAAATCCCAACACCAAAGAGGCTGCCACAGAAGGGACACTGTGGACCACTGCCTGGCCACTGTAGCCTAATTAGTGACCTCTAGGCCAGTGAGAGACCCTGCCTTAAAAAAAAAAAAGAAAAGATGGACAGTGCCTGTAGAATGACATTCAAGGCTGTTTTCTGGTGCCCATGCCTGCACACATGTGCACCAGAACTCTCTCTGTCTTTCCTCTCTCTCTTACACACACACACACACACACACACACACACACACACACCCCTCCTGGAAGGTTATCAAGAGCTCTTTTGAAGTTTTACTTAGCTCCATGGAATACTCAGTGCTAATTTTCCCCTGTTCAGATCCATTTGGCTACAGAAGAGAGTCCTGGAAATGACTTGAAAAATAATGTAATACCACACACACACACTTCATTCATGCTAGGAAAAAGCAGTCTACCCACTGAACATCACCAATCCAGTAGGTTTTGCAAACAGGAGAAAACTGGATGCATGATCATGCCTCCTTCTTGCTGCTGAAAATAGTTTCATGAGTCATTAGGTAGATGGGATATTCTAGCTAAACACTAGCCCACCTAACTGCTAGCCTCCCAATGTCCCCATGGCATTCTGTTAATACTAAACACCATTGGAAATGTTCTGTTCAGAGCATGACATTCAATACTCTCATTGATTTCTCTAAGAAATGGAATAAGGCCTTACAGAGCTTATGAAAGCAGGAAAGTACACCATAGCCTTACTCCTTCCATAGGCTGGAGTTTCTGGAGAAAAATAATCTGTCCATCTAATAAGAAACGTAGACATCACCCCATTGGTTGAAAGAAGCCATTTCTTCACATCAAGAGATGTTATGATTCACGAGTGTCATATATAAGAGATGGAGAGTTATTCCCATAGCTCACCTGGCATGCCCTCTCCTGCAGTTGGTAATTTATGTTCCCCTTTTTCCTCTTACATGCCAAACTGGCCACTGACAACTTCTATAATCTCCAGTTGACATATGCCTCCCATTTCCAGAAGCCACACACCCCTTCCTCCTTTTCTTCTATTTTCTCTGCCTCCCACCCTCCCTCCTTCCTTTCCTCTCTCCTTCCCTTCTCCCTCCCTCTCTTCTCCCCCCTGTTTTTCTTCCTTCTTCCTTTAAAAAATTTTTTTTTGTTTATTTATTTGAGAGTGATAGAGAGACAAAGAGGCAGATAGGTCAAGAGAGAATGGGCACGCCAGGGCCTCCAGCCACTGCAACGAACTCCAGATGCGTGTGCCACCTTGTGCATCTGGCTTATGTGGGTCCTGGGGAATTGAGCCTTGAACCAGGGTCCTTAGGCTTCACAGGCAAGCACTTAACTGCTAAGCCATCTCTCCAGCCCCCTTCCTTCCTTCCTTCCTCCCTCCCTCCCTCCCAACCTCCCTCTTTCTTTCTTTCTTTCTTTCTTTCTTTCTTTCTTTCTTTCTTTCTTTCTTTCTTTCTTTCTTTTCTTTCTTTCTTTTTCTCTCTCTCTCCCTCCCTCTTTCTCTCTCTCCCTTTCTTTCTTTCAATCTTTCTTTCTTCCTTTCTTTCTTTCTTTCTTTCTTTCTTTCTTTCTTTCTTTCTTTCTTTCTTTCTTTCTTTCAATCTTCCTTCCTTCCTTCTTTCCTTCCTTCCTTCCTTCCTTCCTTCCTTCCTTCCTTCCTTCCTTCCTTCCTTCCTTCCTTCCTTCCTTTCTTTCTTTCTTTCTTTCTTTCTTTCTTTCTTTCTTTCTTTCTTTCTTTCTGTCTTGCAGGGTCTCATTATAACCCAGGCCAACCTGGAACTCAAACTATAGCCCAGGTTGGTATCAAACACGTGGTGATCCTCCTATCTCTGTTTCCCCAGTGCTGTGATTAAATGTGTTAGTCATGACCCAGGCATGGTGGCACACACTTTTAATCCCAGCACTCAGGAGGCAGAGGTAGGAGGACTGCCATGAGTCCTCAGTTTGTGGCCACCCTGAGACTACATAGTGAATTCCAGGTCAGCCTGGGCTAGAGTGAGACCCTACCTCCTCAAAAAACCAAAAAAAAAAAAAAAAAAAAAAAAGAAAGAAAGAAAGATGATAATACGTGGTCACTACTTATGTCATATCTATGGCCATGCCACCTGAGTACACCCGATGGTCATCTGACCTTAGAAACTAAATAGGGTCAACTCGGGTTAGTACTTAGTTGGGAGACCACATGATGTCATTTTAAATATAATGACATAACTACAGATAATTAGGACACTAGCAAAGTGCACAAATGGGGTGCCTTTAAACACTTGTCTCTTTGAAACACTGTCTCTGTTATGGGAATATACCCAATGAATCATTGTATGCCAGCCCAGGAGGCACTGTTATTTTCTCTGGACATGGGCAGCATATCCAGTCACTGACCCATTTTCTTGCTTCATGATGTTTCCATGGCTCCATGGTGGGCATTTTTCCAATTTCTATTGCTCGACTAGTGTATTTTAAGGTTGGTTGGAAATTATTCAACCGTAAAGACACAGAATCTCATGTGGACATCTGACACGGGATACACAAATTCCTCCACCACAGAGAGATTTCTCCATGGAAATGTGGAAAGTAAGTTGAGATGCCAGTGGAGTTTGGAGGAGACTGTTTTCTGTATAGACAATTTGGGGTACAATTATGTTAGCCCTAAAACTAGACTGGCTAGAAAATATTTAAAGGGCGATATGTGGTTCTCCCTATTTTCCTCCATGAATGGAAGGAAATCCTTACCACATTATAACATGAGGCAGAAGGCAGTTGCCATGTTGAACAAATGAAGTTGGACCCATTTTGATATTTATTTTTTGAGGCAAGCCCAACAGACTAGCCTTTTGATGCAAGAGAGTGAGATCAAGAGAGAGAGAGAGAATTTGTGCACCAGGGCCTCCAGCCACTGCAATCGAACTCCAGATGCGTGCGCCCCCTTGTGCGCAAGTGCAACCTTGTGCGCTTGGGTCACTTTGTGTTTGGCTTACGTGGGACCTGGAGAGTCAAACATGAGCCCCTAGGCTTCGCAGGCAAGCACCTTAACTGCTAAACTGTCTCTCCAGCCCTGGACCCATTTTTTTATTAAGTCTATGTGTGTGGAAACTCCTGAAATTGTGCGGCACACAAATTGCACAGGTGAATTCGATTTTCACTAAATCCAGTCATTACCGCCCATGGCCTTCTCAGCAGGCAGGAAGACAATCCTTTTACAAAGCAGGGACACTGAGGATCAGAAAGGTGATATAAGTTGTCCAAAGCCACACGTGACTTTTAGGCGGGTGTGGTGATGCATGCCTGTTATCCAACCATGGGCGGCGGAGCCAGAGAGATTATCAGTTGGCTGTGAGCACAGTAATACAGAAAGAAAGGGCCAACCATTGCCACTGTACAGATGAGGGGTAGACACATGGAGGGCCAATCATTCTACATGATAAAGTCAGGAGAAAAACGTGAATAGTCTGGGCTTCCAGCATAACCCTACTGTGTCCACAGATGTTAAATAAATGGATGTCTGAAGTTGAGATCAATTCCTGGGGTCCATGATATGTAGTTCTGGGCACAAATGAGTTTCTCATGGGAAGTATGAGAAATCTGTCTAGACCTTAAGAGACAAGCCTCTCATATATACAGACCTAAGGGATGGATCAGATATGCTGAAATATATAGAGCCAGGACATATAGAAGAATGGGAAAAGGAGGAAGGGATGGAGGTGAAGGAAAGGAAGAAGGGAAGGTTTAGGGAAAAAAAGAGAGAACTAGTGAGATGGTTCTGTGGTAACAGCATTTGGTGCAGAAGCCAAGGACCCAAATTCAGAGCTCTAGCACCCACATACAGCTGGATGCTTAGTGCAAGCATCTGCAATCCCAGTGTACCTACAGCAAGTCAGGAGGCTGAGACAGGAGAGTCCAGAACCCCATGGGCTAGCTAGTCTGCTGTTGCAGTCAGGTTCACATTGCTGGTAGAAATCACCCACCCAGGAGCAGCTTGTGGAGGAAAAGAGGTTTATTTTGGCTTACAGGCTTGAGGGGGAAGCTCCATGATGGCAGGGAATACGATGGCATGAGCAGAGGGTGGACATCACCCCCTGGCCAACATAAGGTGAAGAATAGCAACAGGAAAGTGTGTCAAACACTGGCAAGGGGAAACTGGCTACAACACCCATAAGCTCGCCCCCAACAATACACTGCCTCCAAGAAGCATTAATTTCCAATTGCCATCAGCTGGGGAACCTAGCATCCGGAACACCTAAGTTTATGGGGGGCACCTGAATCAAACCGCCACATCTGGCATACACAGCAGCGAGGAACAAAAGAGACCCTGCCTCCCCCTCAAAGTTGAAGGTGAAGACCACATGTAAGGTTGTCCTCTGACCTCCACACATATATACACACCTTGGCACATGGGCACCTGCATTCACATACACATGAAAATATATATTACACACAGACACACACTCATGCACACACAACACACATGATGGATAGCCTTCCACTAGTCTTTATGATAGATGGAATCTAGAACGTCTCCCATGTGAATTCATGCTGAAAGTAAGAATAATTTCCCACTAGGGAGGTTTGGTGGTCTATCAGGGGTCACTCATAGGGTAAGGAGACTTTAGCCTGTCTTACATCTTTTGTTCCCCTTTGGTTCTGAGTCACAGACTTGGGACCTTGTGCATGCTAGGTAAAGGCTTTACCGCTGGGCTCTGCCCTCTACCCCTAACCTGTCTTGTATCTACACGTAGAGATTCGATTTCCCGTAGTAGATGAGAGGCTGGGGTTTGCAAGGTCCTTTCTAGGATCATCAAGTGGACTTGGTTGGCTGACCAGTGAGCCCATGGTTATACCTGACTCGACTTCCCCAGTGCTGGGATTGTGAGCACACAGCACCATGCCCAGCATTTTCCGTGGTATTAGGGATCAAACTTAAGTCCTTACGTTTGTGTGGCGGCACCTTACTGACTGAGTTATTGCCTCAACACCCCCACCATACATTAAAAAAAGATTGAGGCAAGCCCAACAGACTGGCCTTTGTTATGAGAGAGAGAGAGGGAGGGAGGGAGAGAAATGGTTCGCCAGGGCCTCCAGCCACTGTAATCGAGCTCCAGACATGTGCGCCACCTGTGTGCATGTGTGACTTTGCACACTTGTGTCACCCAATGTATCTGGCTTATGTGGGATCTGGAGAGTTGAACACGTGTGCTTAGGCTTTGCAGGCAAGTGCCTTAATCACTAAGCCATCTTCGCAGACTGCTCTATACATTTTTATTTGAGCAGAGTTCCTCATTGGCTTTGAGCTCACCCATTAGGCTAGACTGATTGGTCTTCTCACCGTGGGTATTCTCCTGTTTCCACCTTTCCCAATTCTGTGCCACTGAGAGGTGTATACCGATTACACACTTGACAGGACCCGTGAGGGGTTATCTAGATTAAATTAGTCTCTGGGTCTGCTTGTGAGGGATTATCTTGATTAGATTGATTAAGTGGGGAGGACTGACCTTAATGGTGGACAGTACCATTCCATGGGCTGGGGTTCTGAGCTGTATACAAAGGATAAAGTGAGCCGCACCTGCATATTTGTCCCTCTCTCTTTCTGCACTATGCACTGAATGTGACCACGTGAGCTTCAAAGCTTCTGCCACCATGCCTTCCTCTCCATGATAGACAGGAACCTGGCATTGTAAGCTGAAATAAACCCTCCCTGTAACACTTAGCGTTCTCCTAGCTGGGATAAAACAGCATCTGATGGGAGAAAAGGGTTTACTTCAGGCTCCCAGTTTTGAGGGAAGCTTCATTGTGCCCAAAGAAGCTGGCTCATGTCACCAGACATCCACAACAGAGAGAGAAAAGCAAGCACAAGCTGGCTCTGAACACACAGCAGGGCTGGACTCCGCAGCCTCAATGTTTGGCCCCAGAAATAGGCTTCTTCTAGCAACCAACCCCTAAAGACTCCATCAGCTGGGGACTAATGACACTTCAATCACAAATACTGGAGGTTAGGGGGAATATTTTACATTCAAACCACCACACTCCCTTAAATGGATCTTTGTCAGCTACTTTGTGATAGCAATGAGACGGTAACACACACAGAAAGTTGGTACTGAAAAAATGGAGTTGTGATAAACCTACCCTTGGAAGCATAGAGACCCAGTGATTTTCCATGGCTGCTGGGGATGGAACTGAGGTCCTCATGCAAGGCAAGCACGTTACACACTGAGCCATCTCCCCACCAGCCCACCATGTCTCAAGGGTGGGAGTATGTGTTTTGTACTCTGCTGTGTCTCAGGAGGAAGAGAAACCTCTCCTGTCTTTTCCAGCATCCTCCTCTCCCCACTCACTATGGGACATGATTCAATAACCAACATTGACTTTAGGAGGTGGGGAAAAATGTAATTTTTAAAGTGTAAATCCCTTTAAAAGCTAAGATCAAACGGCAAGTTCCCATCCAATAACACGTAATTAAACATGCAGACGTGCCTCACTTTGATTCATGAACGCTTGTGCACTTCTAAATTGTTGCCACGGAGATCGGGGCTTGAGAAAATTAAAACCATCTCGCCTTAAAAAGATACATGGTTCTTCACAGCTTCCCAATATGATTTCCTGTTGTGTAGGCATTTTGCATTTTCCTCTCCTCAGCTCTGTAACCATGTTCTGGGAAGAAAAGGAGCTGATTGGAAACGTCCTTTGGCTGAGAATTCTCACAGACACAGCGGGATGTGATCAAAGACCCATATTTTCCTAGTGCCCTAGGTTCAAGGAGAGGAACTGCAAGGGACTGCATCTGCAGTGTCCCTCCCCACCCCCACAGGCTCTTGTCACAAATGCTTGTTCCTCAGTGGGTGGCGCTGCTTGGGAGATTGTGGAGCCCTGGAGGAGGGGGGCCTGGATGCAGGAAGTGGATCATTGTCTCTTTTCATTGCTTCCTGGTCCACCGTGATACGATCAGATCCTTGCTGTGTGTTCTGCACCTGTGAACTGAAATGTCCAGCCATGTGTTCCTTGCTGTGGTGGACCAGAGACGTCTAACCTTTTGGCTTCTTTGGGACAACTTGAATGAAGCAAAATTGTCTTGGGCCATACATTAAATGACCCAGGGGAGTCCAACTCACGGCCTGTGCGTGGTGAGAGCATACATTTATTTACTTATTTATTTTATTTGTGTGTGTGTGTGTGTGTGTGTGTGTGTGTGTGTGTGTGTGAGATTGGCTATATGCATGTGTGTGGATACCAAAGGACAACTTCGGGTGGTGTCAGGTTTCTGTAACTATAACGGAATGCCCAAGACAGTCAACTTAGAAAAGATTCGGGCTGGGGAGATGGACCCAGAGGTTACAGGTACTTGCTGACAAAACCTCCTGGCCTGGGTTCAATTCTCCAGTACTCACATAAAGCCAGATACACAAAGTGGCACATACATCCGGTGTTTGTTTGAAGTGGCAACAGGCCCTGGCACCCCCATGTGTGCTCTCTCTCTCTGTGTGTCATAAATAAATAACTTTTTTTTTTGAAAAAGAGTAATAAGGTTTATTTTGGCTGGCAGTTTTGGGGTGTCAGCCCTGTTGTTGTGGGACATGTGATGAGACAGCACATCATGGCCAGAGTATGAGACAGAACAAAATTAGTCACCAGAGAGAGAAAGAGGAAGACACTGGTATCACGTAATTTTCATTTGAGGGCACTGTGGCTCCGTGACCAAATGACCTCCCACTAGAGCTTCCATCCTGAACTTTCCTCCACCTCCCAATAGTGCCAAGCTGGGTACCCAGCCATTAGTTGCCTGGGCCTTTTGGGAGACATTCCAGTCCAAACTCTGTAACCAACTCCTGGGCAAAGGGCCGAGCACAAACATTTTTAGGCTTGACTGGCCTTGTTGCATGGTTGTATGTGTGTGTGTGTGTGTGTGTGTGTGTGTGTGTGTGTGTGGTGTTATGCGTGGCTGTGGATATGTGTAAGAGTCACAAGTGTGGAGCTGTACATGCACATATGTGTGTCCATGCACGGAAGCCACAGGTCAACATCCAGCGTCTTCCTCAGCTGCTCTCCACCTTATTCTTTGAGACAAGATCACCGAACACATTGGTTCATCTAGACCAAGCAGCCAGTGAGCCCCAGGATCCTCCCTTCTCCATCTCTCCAGCACCACCACACCTGGTATTTAACATGGGCTTGGGGGATCTGAACTCAGGTCTTCATGTTTGCCCACTGAGCGATCTCCCCAGCCTGGGCATTTCCAGACTTGAGGTCCTGTGTCTACATCAGAGCATGGGACAATCACTGGGGCACTGTCAACTAACACACATGCTCCCCCCCCCATCTATCTATATATATACACATCTGTCATCTATAATAGTGCTGATCCAAAGGTATATGCAATGGACACAATGCTCTAGAAAGACGCACAAGTCTCTCAAGCACGTCACAGGTTTTCTCCAGAGTACCTGGAGTAGTTCTGGGAGGATGTGGCTCACTGGAGTGCCTCTCTGCAGGACACGTCCCTCTGCACTGACCTGACACCCATAGGTGCTTAATTTAAAGACCTCTGGCTTCACCAAGATCAGCTTAGACTGCAAGCAAAGGGTTGATGAGGTCTGGAGCTGCTGGTGATTGAGAAGGAAGACCAAGTTCAAGACAGAAAGTCCATATCCTGAGAGCCCTCCGCGTTATTTGCCAGACGACGTGGCTGCTTCATTGACGCAAACCGGGGAGGGGCAGGGACCTTGCCAACCTCCCAAATGCATTCCTCCCATGCTGCCGGGTACAGAGCGAGTGTGGGGAATGCTTCTGCTTGCATGAATGTGGGAAGCAAGCCTGAAGGATGAGTGAAAGCCCGGGCTTGCCCCACTATTCCCAGCTGCTAATTACAGTCATGCCTCAAATGGAAACCTGCCTGCAAACGTGAAACTATATCCTCTTCTTTCTCTGCCCAGAACAAAGTGGGAACACCACCACGCCACCGTACCCCACGTGAGTACACAAGCCAACTCCTCACGCCAGTCAGTAAAGTCACGAAACCATAGCCAGCTGCTTCGTGCGCCACGCGTATGGCCCGACTCTGCCACCGCACCATGTCAGTCTATCTGGAGGCTGGGATTACGTGTCGGCTTCAAGGAACAAGTACAGTCAGGGGAAGCTGCCAAGAATGGAAGAGCCCCATGGGAGGAAGGAGCAGGCAGCCTCAAAGCATTCTTTATTCACTGAGTGGCTTCCAAATGTTCTCCTGGCTGATGGTCACACTGACAGCTCACTGGAGCCTGCTATGCGAGCTCTGGGACCTGTGGCTGAGGCTGTGGAGTGGAACTCCGTCCTCTGCGCTGCCCATTATGAATCAGTGTGGCTGCCGTGACCCATGAGTGATTCTCACAAGATGGGGCCTGTTAACATTCCTACTCACACCCTCGCGTTGCAGCGGGAGACGGTGGTGGTCATCAGACCCTCAGCCTGATGTTCGAGCCAGCATTCCTTCTTGTGTCTCTTAGCTGCACACGGTCCTGCTCTAGCCACATGTGTGGTCTTTGGGGGACGCCAGAGGACACAGCAGGCGGAAGGTTGAGTGGAGTCCAGGTCTCCAGTGACGCAGCGCTTTTGAGTTGATATCTCGGGTGAGTTAGGTAACCCTGTGCCTTTAAGTCAGCCCTAACCCACTGTGATGACTCATCTTCATTGCCCACTCGACAAGATTTAAAATCACCACGGACACACATCTCTGGGCGTTTCCAAGAAAGGTTTCGCTGCAGTGGGAACACACACCCTGATGCCCAGCACCATCCTACGGGCTGGACTCTCAGACTGAATAAAAAGGACAAAAACGAGCTGATCACCAGTAGTCACCTCGCTCTGTTGCCAGGCCTTCCCCACCATGATGGACTGAACCCTCAAACTGTAAGCCATAATAGACCTTTTCTCCCTTAATTCGCTTTTTTTTTTTTTTTTCCAGGTCTTTGGTCAAAGCCACAAGAATATGCCCAAGGCCAGGTGGGCAAGCCCAGTCCCCTGCTGCATGGGTCAATGCCATCTCAGATTGTAACTCTATCCTCCTATCTAGTACCTACGTGACTCTTAGCATATAGTTTTAACTTGGCCTGCCTCCTTGGCTATCTGTAAAAGCAAGAAGCTCTCTCTGTTCTTTGGAAGCCCCCACTCCCCTCTCTCTGGCTTCAGTGATCCTGCCTTGCTCTTCCATGGCATATGAACCCCTCTTGGGAATTGTGGTCTATCTCTCTGTTCCTCCCTCCCTCCCTCCTTCTCTCCCCACTTTTTGGCTTCAGGACCTCCATGATGTGTCCCAATTAATGATACTAATAACGATTCTGATCAGACTCCATTTCTAAAGGGTGACCTATTTCAGTGTCTCTGTCAGACTAGGCTGTTTGCTCTCTCTCTTTTAAATTTATCAGTCAACTGTTCAGCCAGCTGTTGGTCCAAGGAAATAAATCATCAGGGACATCAAGTCCAGGTGTGACATAGGTGTCTGTGATCACAACCATAGCTATCAGAACTCAGTTTCCCCTGACAGTTTGACGGGCTGCCATGCAGGCGGGGCACACGTTGCTGCTGGAAGATTGCTGCAGGGTGGGGCAGGGAAGGCTGAGCCCTATGGAAGCCCAGGTGTGTGGAACAGACTGGAGAGATTCATCACCCATAGGGAGAAAGTGTCTCACGTCAGTATTCTGGGCAGTTGGTGCATCTTTGTTAATTCCTTCTGTCTCCAGCCACAGAGGTCAGACAGTAGACATCTGTCATCTTACCCAGAGTCATGTCAGGGTCCGTTGATGGCTGAGACTTTAAGGAAGGGACTAGGAACTCCCAGTGGGAGGAGCTCTGGAATCTGAAATCATACAGAAATCAGGGTGGGGGCGGAGGGGGAAGGCTTCATCCAAAAATGATCAGTAAGGTCAATGGCTCAACATAAAACATTATGTCAGCATGCTGACCACGGCTTCTCTCCATGCTGGACCTGCGGGATCAACTGCTAAATGAACACATTGTCAAATCATGATTTTTTTGGTAGCATTTTATTGATAACCGCAAAAAAAAAAAGACCACCTCGATGACTCTGAATGTCGATGTAGCAGACAGCTCAGCTCCCCACTTCCCACAGGTAATTACCTGATCCTAATTGGATCTGAAAGCACCGGGTTGATATTTAAAACTAGGAATACAGAACACTTTGTACTTTTCCAGGAATCACAGGGAGGAGAGATTAGCAACCCCGAAGACAACGTCTTCATGAAGCCCAGGTCCCTCATCCAGAGCCAGAGCATGGCACAGCTCAGAGCCCACGGCTGCTTCTTTACACACAGAAATGCTGTCATGCTTAACATAAGAAGCACGCAGTCACCCACTGTGCCGAGCCTTAATCTTATTACTCACCACGGATGGAAGTGGTTCTTGGAGTCTGTTTTCTTTTTTTGAAAATAATTTTTTAAAAAATTTTTTATTTATTTATTTGAGAGCGACAGACACAGAGAGAAAGACAGATAGAGAGAGAGAGAGAGAATGGGCGCGCCAGGGCTTCCAGCCTCTGCAAACGAACTCCAGACGCGTGCGCCCCCTTGTGCATCTGGCTAACGTGGGACCTGGGGAACTGAGCCTCGAACCGGGGTCCTTAGGCTTCACAGGCAAGCGCCTAACCGCTAAGCCATCTCTCCAGCCCGAAAATAATTTTTTAATTGCTTTTATTTATTTATTTGAGAGAGACAGACAGGGACAGAAAGTGGCAGTTTGAGAGAGGGAGAGAGAACGGGCGTGCCAGGGCCTCCAGCCACTGCAAATGAACTCCAGATGTGTGTGTCCCCTTGTGCACCTGACTAACGTGGGTCCTGGGGAATCGACCCTCAAACCAGGGTCCTTAGGCTTCACAGGCAAGCAATTAACCGCTAAGCCATCTCTCCAGCCCGGAGTCTGCTTTCTAAGTGCCTCGGCATGTGGTGGATATTCTCACCATCACTACCTCGGTACATGATGAGAAGTGGTCTGCAATGGTGTCTATCATCCCAGGGACCTTCAGAGAAGATTCAGCTTACAAGTGAAGAAGCTGAGGTTTGGAGGAGAGCAGACCTGTTGAATGAGTCCACTTTCCGTGACAGGAACAAAAGGCCCAAGACTATCAACTGAAAAGGAAAAGGGGGATATTTTGTCTCATGGTTTCAAATGTTGCACTTTGATCGCTTGGGTTCGCTTTTGAGTTTGTGGTGAGGGAGTGAATCATACCAGGCATGGTGTGGTGCAGGAAGCTGCTTACCTCTTAGCAGCCAAGAAGAGAAGGGGAGAGGGAGGGGAGGGGGAGGGGAAGGGAGGGGAGGAGAAGGAGGACGACGGAAGGAAGGAGAAGGGAAGAGGGAGAGGAAGAGAAGGGGAACGAGAAAGGGAAGGAAAAGAAAGAGAAAGGAAGGGGAGAGAAAGGGAAGCGAGAGAAAGAGAGGTGGTGGGAGGAGATGGAGGGAGAAGTAGAATTTAAAAAATAGCAGATATCAGCTGGGTGAGACAGAAAGGGGCTACTCTCCCCAAGAGCCCCCTAATAACCTAACTTTCTTCCTCTAGGTCTTACTTCCTCTAGGTTCTTCTACCCAGGAGCCTCCCAGGCGGGCTACCAAGCCGTGAGCACTTGAGTCTTTGGGGAATGCTGTGGATCTAATCTCTGACGAAGCTCACGCCCTTCCCTGAATAGTGGTATGGGGGTTTGTGAAACAGGGATCAACCAGAAATGCTGAACCTCAGGAGGAATTCTCATCTGTTCATTATGACTGCAATGACCTGCTCGAGGCTGGGTTAATTTGCAAGAGAAGAGGTTTGTTTTGTGCACAGTACTTTTGCTGTCTCTTTGTTTCCCCCCCCCCCGCCCCCACACCTCCACCATGTCTATGAGACAGTCTCTGGCAGGTGAAGAATGCTAAATAAATAGCGATTGCACTCTTTTTTTTTTCTTTTTTGAGACAGGGTCTCATGTAGCCCAGGATGGCTTCGAACTCCCTATGTAGCCAAGGATAATTGTGAGCGCCGCGATTATAGACGTGCTCTCTCATACCTTGTTTATCACAGGGCTGGGGGTGAGACCCAGGGCTTCCTGAAGGCTAAGCAAACACTACCCACTGAGCCACATCCTTAGCCCCTGCACGCTTCTTATTGTCTAGTTTTAAAAATGAATTTAGGGGGCTGGAGAGATGGCTTAGCGGTTAAGCGCTTGCCTGTGAAGCCTAAGGACCCCGGTTCAAGGCTTGGTTCCCCAGGTCCCACGTTAGCCAGATGCACAAGGGGGCGCACGCGTCTGGAGTTTGTTTGCAGAGGCTGGAAGCCCTGGCGCGCCCATTCTCTCTCTCTCCCTCTATCTGTCTTTCTCTCTGTGTCTGTCACTCTCAAATAAATAAATAAAAATTTAAAAAAAAATGAATTTAGGGGAGCTGGAGAATCTCTATGGGAAGCCATTGCATCGAAGAGAGAACATAGCACTGACAACGTTGGTACCTTGGCGGAGCTCGTTGGCTCTTAATGTCATTTGTCCCTCCTTGCTGCTAGCCCGCATTGCCCACAGCTAGCTGAGCGGGCATCCTTCTCTGATGCTCTCGAGCCAGCTGTGCTGGGCAGTGACTTCTCCAGTGCATGTATAAATGCCTGCCAGCAGCCAAATTACATTTGTATTGATCCAAGGAACATTTCATTGATCACATAGGGGGAAAGGAACCTTTGAAACACAAACCCATAATTTTAACAATTTTTTTGTGCCAAGAATAGGAAAAGGCTATACATATATATATATATATATATATATATATATATATATATATATATATATGTATATATTTTTTTTTTTTTTTCTAGTGAGGTGGTCTTTTTTTTTTTTCCCCAGGAGGCCTTCTGGTCTTCACAGGGGGGTCGCCCCTCTAGCTGCAGCTTGGGAACTTCTGAATTGCTCCCTTATGTCTCTGTGACAGAAACCCCATGTCTAAGCAGCCCTTCTGCCTCTGACCATCTTTCTTACTTTCTTGCTTCACTATTGCTTGCATAGACTTTAAGACTCTTCTTGGCCTGGGGAGATGGCCTAGCGGGTAAAGAACTTGCCCCACCTAAGAGCTAGTCGTAGTGGTGCGTGCCTGTATTTTGAATTATGAAATGGGTGTGCTCTGAAAATTTTCTCTCTGTGTCTCTTCCCTCTTTCTCCCTCCTGTCTTCCCTTCCCCTGTGCTCAATGTCTTTGCTCATTGCTGATGTTTCATACACTGTGACTATAATCAGAGGGATAAGAAGTAATACGTGCTGGCAATGTAGGGAAAACAGATTCTTGGGCTGGAGAGATGGCCTAGCGGTTAAGCGCTTGCCTGTGAAGCCTAAGGACCCCGGTTCGAGGCTCGGTTCCCCAGGTCCCACGTTAGCCAGATGCACAAGGGGGCGCATGCGTCTGGAGTTCGTTTGCAGAGGCTGGAAGCCCTGGCGTGCCCATTCTCTCTCTCTCCCTCTATCTGTCTTTCTCTCTGTGTCTGTTGCTCTCAAATAAATAAATAAATAAATAAATAAAAAAAAAAAAAACAGATTCTTGAAAGAGCTGATGGTCATGTGGAATATTACAGCCACTTTGTAAGACAGTTTGGTGGTTTCTTAAAATGCTAAACAGAGTTCCCATATAACCCAGCAATTTTACTATTAGGTATATACTCAAGAGAACTGGATTGTGTTCACTCCAAAAAAGAAAATTGTGCAAAAATGTTCCTATCAGCATTTTTCATAGTTAAGGTGAAAAACACCAAACATTCATTAAGTTTTTTGAGTGAATAAATAAAATGGGATATATTCTTAAAATAAAATATTATTTAGTCATAAAAAGGAATGAAGTAAACTAGGTGTGGTGGTTTATATCGATTGATAGGACCTATAATCCCCTGTGAGGGATGATGTAGATTAGGTTAGCCTCTGGGCATATCTATGAGGGATTCTCTTGATTAGATTAAAGTGGGCAAACCTACCTCAACTGTGGGCAGTATCATTTCATAGGCCACGATCCCAGACTGTATGGAAAGGAGAGAGCGGGCTGAGCCCCCGCACTCATCTCTCTCTGCTTCCTCACTGTGGCCTGAATGTGACTGGCTGCCTCAAGCTCCTGCCGCCACGTCTTCCCCGCCAAGATGGCAGGTAACCTGGAACTCTGTGCTAAAATAAACCTTTCCTCTCAAGGTACTTATCAGATATATTTTCCTAGCAACAAGGAATGAACTAGTACACCAGGTATGCTGGCACATCCTTGTAATCCCAGCACTTGGCAGAGGTTGTTAGGAGGATCAGGAGATCAAGAGCAGCCTGGCCGTTGGACTGGTAGTCATTTTGGACTACATGAGACTCTATCTTAAGAGCAAAGATAGAGGCTGGGAAGATAGCTCAGTGGTTAAGGTGCTTATAAGACCTGCCAGCCGGGGTTCAAACCCCAAGCCACCAATTTAAAGCCTGGTGTAAACAGGGACTCTAGCATCTGGTGTTTGTTTTTAGTTGCAAGAGGACCTAGCAGGGCTGGAGAGATGGCTTAGCGGTTAAGCGCTTGCCTGTGAAGCCTAAGGTCCCTGGTTCGAGGTTCAGTTCCCCAGGTCCCACGTTAGCCAGATGCACAAGGGGGCGCACATGTCTGGAGTTCGTTTGCAGAGGCTGGAAGCCCTGGCGTGCCCATTCTCTCTCTCTCTCCCTCTATCTGTCTTTCTCTCTGTCGCTCTCAAATAAAAAAAAAAAAAATTAAAAAAAAGAAGACCTAGCATATATATATATGGAGAGAGAGAGAGAGAGAGACAGACTTCAAACATTTTATTTATTTATTTATTTATTTATTTATTTATTTATTTATCTAAGAGCAACAGACAGACAGAGAGAGAGAAAGAGGCAGAGAGAGACAGAGAGAGAGAGAGAATGTGCGCACCAGGGCCTCCAGCCACTACGAACAAACTCCAGATGCATGCACCACCTTGTGCATCTGGCTTACATGGGTCCTGGGGAATTGAGCTTTGAACTGGGCTCCTTAGGCTTCACAGGCAAGCACTTAACTGCTAAGCCACCTCTCCAGGCCCAACTTTTAAAAAGCAAAAATAAAAATAAAAGATTCACATATTATTCCATGCTTTAACATCAAAGAAACATGAGACATGTAAATGAAGTCAGGCATGGGGGAGGGACACATGAGATCCCACCCTTCCCTGAGGAGTTATTGGCAGTTAATTGTTGGTGGGAGAAGGGGGAGACATTTTTGTAGTGATGTAGCCACTGTAAGTTGCCCCTGCTGTGGTAAATGATTCCTTTCCCCGCCAGCACCAACGCTTGTGCAGGCAACCCTAATTAAACTCCATGGGTCACAAAAATGCCAGCCATAAAGGTGGCATACTATATGGTTCCAGTTACATGAAATAACTGGATGTAAACTCTATATGCAGAATACATATTAGTGTTTGCTGAGGGGTGGAAGGTAGAAAGGAAGGGTGACCAATCGGAGGCATCGAATTGGCTTGCGAAGCAGTGACAATGTTCTGTAATTGGATCAGCGTGATGCCCATGCATTTCCGGGTGGAGATGAAATTTGCTGGTGCACGCTGAGAACTATACACTATGTGACTTCCATTTCGCCCTTTTCAAAAGTGAGGTGCACAGGGGCCGAGGTGATGGCCCAGCGGCTGAAGAGTTTGTTCTACCAGCATGCAGTTTGGAACTTGAGCAGCCATGGAAAAGCTGGACGCGGTAATATGTTGTGTCTGTGATCCTGGTTTACCTACACTGAAAAGGGAGGAAGAATGAAAGAATTTTCCAGAAGCTCGTGGGCCTGCTAGCCTGGTGAATGCAGTGGAGAATACCTAAAGACCCTCCACATGCGTGCTGTGCTATGCATACATGTGTACACACACACACACACACACACACACACACACACACACACACACACACACGAAGCCCAGACTCAGTATACTTGGGATGGTCAGTTAAAAGCAGGAGTGGTGTCACAGTACCCCTCCCAGTACTCAGGAGGTAGAGGTAGGAGGATTGCTGTGAGTTTAAGGCAAGCCTTGGACTACAGAGTGAGTTCCAGGTCAGCCTGGGCAAGAGGAAGATCCTACCTTGAAAAATAAAATAAAAATAAAAATAAAAATAAAAAAAACAGGGGACTCTGTGCTGGGACTATACTGAAAGGGAAGCATGTGTCTTGTCCCTCTGTCTTTTGATTTCTCCATGTGAGCAGCCAAGCCCCCCAAATGACCCTTGTGACTGAAAGCAAATCAAGGCCATTGATCATAGCAAATAGAATCCCCAGAGCCCGGACTGCTCATTCCCCGCTGTCATATTAAAGAGAACTTACTTTTTTATTTTGTTTTTGTTGTTTGTTTGTTTCTGAGTTCCCATTTCCTTTTGGAGAAGAGAGAGAAGAAGTGTTGACAAGTCTGGAAATTGAAAATGTAAATGAGAAAAGGAGTCCCCGGGGAGAGCTTGGATGTACGGTCTTCTCAGCTCCATCACCTTGGGATACCGAGGCCTCTGGCTCAGGGGCTCATCAGCAAAAGCCGCCGAGAGGTGGTTTCATTCATCTCTCAGACAGGGCAAGCAAGCCTGGATTTACGCCAGGGGAATAGAAAAGAGGTTGCCTTTCTCTCTCAGTGTGTGGAGGGGTGGGGGGCGGTCAGAAGTCAATAGGAATTTCCTCTTTATTTTTATTTTCCTTTTAATTGCTTCCATTTTATTTTTATGAGTCGGGGCCTCTCCCTGAACCTGGAGCTCACTGAGTCTCCTAGACTAGCTAGCCAGCAAGCCCCAGGGAAGCTCTTGCCTTTACTTTCCCAGTTCTGGGATGGAGGCACATGCTGTGATGTCCAGCAGTTTCTCCTTTAGAAGTTCCTTGTTTATTTATTTATTTGAGCGGGACAGATAGAGAGGGAGTGGGGGTGCCAGGGCCTTCAGCCACTGCAAACGAACTCCAGATGCATGTGCTAGCTCATGGGTCCTGGGGAGCGGAACCTGGGTTCTTTGGCTCTGCAGGCAAGCACGTGGACAGCTAGGCCATCTCTCCAGCCCTGAGGTCCAGCATTTACAATAGGTGCTGAGGATCTGAACTCAGGCCTTCGGCGTGAGTGCTTCACCCACTGAGCAGCCTCCCCAGCCTCTTCATCTGCTCCTCACGTGCAATGTCAAGCACGATAACTTAACTCCTTTCATCATTCTTTTAAAGATACATTTATTTGAGATAAGGTCTCATGTATCCCAGGCAGGCCGTGAACTTGCTAGCCAAGGATGACCTTGAACTTCTAATCCTCCTGCTTCCTCCTCCAGAGAGCTGGAAATACAGGCCTGTGCCACCATGCTCTGTTTAGGTGCTGCTAAGGCTCGAACCTAGCGCTTCATGCATGCTAGGCAAGCACTCTACCAACTGAGCCACATCTCCAGCGAGCATGTTAGAAGGAGGCTTGTCCCTGTTGTCTCCACATGGAACTGAGTAACAGTTTCAAACATGATTGGTGCATGTATGTTTCTTGTGGTATATAGTGTGAGCACCCACTTAGGAGTGTATGGAGTAAACTGGACTTATTCATGCAAGAGCAGGGCTAATCCTGTGTGTGCCCACTGCACAGATGTATACAGGGTAGATGTGTTCCGGGAGACTGTTGTTCAGTGTCTGTCTCTCTCATGTGGGTGCATGTGTATGTACAGGCTAGAAGGCAACTTTAAGTGTTATGCTCAGTAACATAGTCCACCTTTCTTTTTTTCTTTTTTTTGAGGTAGGGTCTCACTGTAGCCCAGGTTGACCTGGAATTCATTATGTAGTCTCAGGGTGGCCTCAAACTCCTACTTCTGCCTCCCAAGTGCTGGGATTAAAGCATGCGCCACTATGCCCGACTTCCACCTTTCTTTTTAAAAACGGGTTTTAAAATATTTAATTTATTTATTTGCAAATAGAGAGAGAGAGAGAGGAGAGAGAAAGAGAGAGAGAGAGAATAGGGCCTCCAACTGCTGCAAACAAACTCTAGACGCATGCGCCACTGCATCTGGCTTTACAAGGGTACTGGGGAATCAACCTGTTTCGATAGGCTTTGTAGGCAAGCGCCTTAACCGCTAAGCCATCTCTCCAGCCCAGTCCACCAGTTTTTTTTTAAGCAGGGTCTCTCATTGGCTTATCACTCTCCAATTAGGCTAGAATAGGTGGCCGGTGAGGCCCAGAGACCCTTCAATCTAGACCCCCCCAGTGCTGGAATGACAAGTGCATACTGCCTTATCTGACATTTTTATGTGGGCTGTGGGGATTGAACTTAGATCTTCATGTGTAGCAAGTCTTTCATAAACTTGACTCTCTAGCCAGTTAGGTTCCACTAACTGGAAGTAAGCCCAGGGGTCCTCCTGCCTCTACATTCCCATCACTGGGATCGTAGATAGACGCTGCCTCTCCTGACATTTTTGGTTGGGTACTGGGGATAAAACTAAGAGTCTCATGCTTGTGAGACAAACACATTACCAAACCTTTCCACCTATTCATTGTTTTATAATTTAAAAAATATTTATTTATTTATTTGAGATAGAGAGAGGCGGGGAGGGAATGGGCATACCAGGCCTACCAGCCACTGCAAACAACTCCACATGCATGTGCCACTTTGTACATCTGGCTTCACGTGGGTACTAGGGAATTGAACCTGGGTCCTTAGGCTTTGCAGGTGAGTGCCTTAACCTCTGAGTCATCTCTCCAGCCTCCCACCCATGCATTCTTATCCTCTATTCTCCCTCCTGCACTTAGGGCTTCCTATATGTTCCCAGTTCCTTCTCTCTCAACACAGCATGCCCCGGGAAGTCTCCTCTGCCTCAGTATCTCTGGCAATGGCTTGCTGTTCTTCCCCCCTGCAGCACTTGCTATAAATGCCCTGAGTGTAACCCTCACCTCAACCTCCAGAGATCACCCTTCTGCTCCCAGGAGCCTTCAACTTAGCAGGATTAGCCACTGTGTCCTTGCAAGGCAGGCAGGAAATACCCGGCAGGTAGCATTCCCCACCAGAAGCAACACGTGACAACAGCTCAGACATGCGTGTTATTCAGTCCTTTAGATCCCTTGTGGCTCAGCTAAGACTTTTTTTTTTTTTGGCACTTGTTCCCACATTGTGCCCCATGGTGAAACTCGGTTCACCTCTTATGATAGGTAATTGGATAATACATAAACATGGGTGATTTTCTTCTCTTTATTCATTTTTCCCTTCCTCCTGTTCATACATTTCCCCAATATATTTCTTGTACTCTAAACTTTATTTCAGACTGTGTATGTGGAGTAACTCCAATCTCAGACACATTCCAGTTCTGTCTTTAGTCAATGTCTCTACTCAAATGTCAACTTCTATCTAGATGTTTTCGGGAAACAAAAGTCTCTGTCTTCCATATGCTGTTAACACACACATACATGCACACACACACACAAACACACACACACGCACACAGAATTTGGTGCATCAGGGCCTCCGGCCACTGCAGGCGAACTCCAGATGCCTGTGCTTCCTTGTGTGCAGGTGCGACCTTAAACACTTGTGTCACCTTGTGTGCCTGGCTTACATGGGACCTGGAGAGTCAAACACGGGTCTTTAGGCTTCACAGGCAAGTGCCTTAACTGCTAAGCCTTCTCTCCAGCTCCAGTCTGCTCATTTCTGTCTGAACACATATTATATTGTTTCCTAGATGCTTGTTGTCAAACAACAACTTCCCACCATTCTTTTTGCCCCCGGAGCAGGAAACATGCATTACCATTCTTCGTATGTGTCATTCCTCCAAGCCCTTCCACAGAGTGGACGTAGAAAGATCAATGTGTCACTGTAAAACGTTGGCAGGCATTGTGGTTCAGAGAAACAAGAGCGTTGAGGGCTGGGGGGATGGCTCAGTGATTAAAGGGACTTGCTCTGGAGTTTGGATCCTCAGAACCTAAGTAAAAGCCAGAGACGCACACTTCTGTAATCTGAGTATTCCCAAGGAATATGCGGCCGGGCGGGGGGAGCTGCCCAGTTTGTCTACCATTCTCGAGCAGCAAAATAATACTGTCCCCAACAAGGCATGAGACAAACACCCCAAGGTTGTCCTCTGACCTACACAGCACACTGTGGCACGTGCTCACTCATACACACACATACATATATATTTTTTAAAGAGAAGAGCATTGAATGTGGAGTCAGGAGCACAGATTGGGTTCTTCACTCTTTAATACATGACTTAATGTGATCAAGGGAGAAATCACCTAGCTTTGCCGGGCCTCAGTTTCTTATGTGTGGGAAATGAAGGTTAGAAATAATGACTTTATAGTTATCTTCACACCTAGTAGAAGGTAAAAGTTCATATTTATTTTATTTTTTTTTTTAAATACTTTTTTGTCCATTTATTTATTTATTTATTTGAGAGCGACAGACACAGAGCGAAAGACAGATAGAGGGAGAGAGAGAGAATGGGCGCGCCAGGGCTTCCGGCCACTGCAAGCGAACTCCAGATGCGTGCGCCCCCTTGTGCATCTGGCTAACGTGGGACCTGGGGAACCGAGCCTCGAACCGGGGTCCTTAGGCTTCACAGGCAAGCGCTTAACCGCTAAGCCATCTCTCCAGCCCAAAAGTTCCTATTTTGAGACTGTAGGGGAGGTTCAACCAGTAAAGTGCTTATTAATCAAGCATAAGGATCTGAGTTTGGATTCCCCAGGAACGCACATAAAATGCTAGACCGGGTGGTGCATGCCTGCCAGGAGGGTCCTGGGAGCTTGCCAGTTAGCTTTGAGCCAGTCAGGGAGCTCCAGGCTTAATAAGAGACTTTGTCAAAATTTAAAAAAAAAAAAAAAAGGCATAAAAGCTAGGCATGGTGATGCACACCTTTAATCCCAGCACTCAGAGGCAGAGGTAGGAGGATCACCATGAGTTCCAGGGCACCCTGAGACTCCATAGTGAATTCGAGGTCAGCCTGGGCCAGAGTGAGACCCTACTTCGAAAAACCAAAACAAAACAAGGTATAAAGTGATTATGGGAGATGGGAGACACCTAGTATAAACCTATGGCCTCCTCACACATACACACATGGGCACCCATTCATTACTATGTTACACACGTATAAAACACACACAAAGAGTTTGGTTTCACTTACTACCAACTGAGGGCCAGGTCCTCACCTTGAGATATGGCCTCCTACCTTCTACATCCTGTATTTCTCCCCCTGAAAGAAAAGAACCCCAAAACGCAGGAACTGAGATAAGAATAATGGTGGCTGGAAGCTGTGGAGACTTCATACCTCAGTAAATTTGTAAAAGGCAGCTGTCATTCTCTGCTTTGTACACAGCTACATCAGCCGTGTGGAGGAAGACCTGCCCCCCTGCCCCCGCCCCCGCCGCCCCTTACTTAGTCATGACTCATTAATTGCCACCAGCAGATGAGTTTTATTCTAATTTTCCTGATCTAATTCAGTGATGTTTTTCAACTAAAGATCAGGATATAGGTTTTTTGGTTTTGCTAATGAAATAGCTAATGAATTTGCATTAGTGGCAATGACAGACAGGACACCTAGACGGGAAGGGCCAGCGGCTGGGTTTAGCTGATGTCTCTTGCTAATGACTCCTTTATGGGGAGAGGCACAGCCTTTGTACTCGGTTCCCTCATGGACAAAGCTGCCATGGCCTCTGGGGGAGGAGAAGGGGGTAGAAGAGGCACTTGCCTTTTTCCTCCTCTTACCCTCCTGTTCCTCCTCCTCTTCCTTCTTCCCTCTCCTCCTCCTCCGCCATCTCCCTTCACTCCTTCTCATCCTGGTCCTCTCCTCTGTTTTTATCTTCTTCCCCTTCTCCTCCTACTTCTCCACCCCCTTTTTCTCTTTCTCCTCTTCCTCTTTCTCTTCCCCTCCCCTCCTTTCTTTCCTTCTTCCTTCTCATGTCTGTCCCTTGCTGCTTCTTCTTTTCCCTGTTCTCAGTCTCCTTCTCCTTATCCATCTCTTCCTCCCTGTTCTTTGGGATGTGAATCTCCCTTAAAACCAACAGCATGATGTGAAATTCTGCCTTTCAAATGTAAAAATGTCCTGTTTAAAATAGGACCCATGTATAAATAAACTTGTGCGCGAGTGGGATTATCTTGGTCTAACAAACAGGGAGCAAATGCCTGAGCCTTAATTAATCAGCAGGGATGGGAGATTCTGCTTCTAGTGAGGCGTGCACCGGACACAGAAAGCTGGTGGGCATTACAGACAGCTGAGGGATTGTCACTCCAATCCCCTGAGGAATGGGCTATAGCTTTCTGTTGTCCCACCTCCTTTTTTTTTTTTTTTTTTTTTTTTAACCTCACGAAAATAACAATGGATCATGCAAAACCCATTTAGAGGCTGATTTGATTTGGTGATTGTTGCAGTCAGGTTCGCATTGCTGGTAGAAATCACCCAACCAAGAGCGGCTTGTGGGAAAAAGAGGTTTATTTTGGCTTACAGGCTCAAGGGGAAGCTCCATGATGGCAGGGGAAAATGATGGCATGAGCAGAGGGTGGACATCACCCGTTGGCCAACATCAGGTGAACAATAGCAACAGGAGAGTGTGCCCAAACACCAGCATGGGGAAACTGGCTATAACACCCATAAGCCCGCCCCCAACAATAGACCGCCTCCAGGAGGCGTTAATTCCCAAATCTCCATCAGCTGGGAACCTAGCATTCAGAGCACCTAAGTTTATGGGAGACACCTGAATCAAACCACCACAGTGACTGTGGTAGGAGAGTTGGTAGTTTTAGGACTGGGGAGATAGCTTAGTCCATAAAGTGTTGGCCTGGGAAGCGTGAGGAACCGAGTTTGGTCTGCAGGACCCACATCAAAGATAGCCTGCTTAGTAGTAACATACAAATGGGGAGGCGGAGACAGGTTGATCCCTGGGGCTTGTTGGCCAGAAAGCGAAGCCTTCTTGGTGAGTTTCAGGCCAGTGAGGGATCCTGTCTCAATGGAGGTGGACTGAGATTGTCCCCTGGACTCCACCACATACACCCACACATATGTGCACATGAACCCACACACAAGAGAGTTTTTATTTTCTATTTTATCTGCCTCCCTCAATGCCTACACTCCTATATTACCTTGATTGTTGGTGTCCTGTCATTTCTGTGGACCTCCTGTGGTGCTTTTTTTCTGACTCTGCTACTGGGCCTGCTTCCACATTTGAAGGTGACAAAATACTTCCCTTAATCTCCTGTGTACTCCTTCATCTTTGTCTTTCAGAGTGCCTGGTTGGGACCATTTCTTCTCAGAGTTTGACAGCTTTATGTACCGACTAATGTCTCTCCCGTAACCCTGGGGTGTTTTTCCATGGTCAGGAGGGAAGTGTTCTTAAATTTAAGAGGTCAAGATGGTGGAGTGAAGGATCTTGTACAAGGGTGAAAATAAAAATTACGACTCCCTTCAGAAGTCCCCTGCACTGAAGGCTATGACAGAGACTGGAAGGGCCTTATCCATCCCTATTCCTATTAACAGCCCTTCTCCATGCTGGGCGAGTAACCCCAATAAACTCATTCGCTTAGCAAACTGGTATCGGTGCCGACATACTTTGACCTGCCATCTGAGCCCTGTGAGGGTTGAAGGCATGTGTCTGAGTCTCCCAGGGGGAAAAGTTTCCTGTGACACTCCACAAAACCCTCACATGATGAACCTCTTCGAAGCTTTCTTGCCTTATCTACAAGTGGGCATACTGTGAATCTTCTTAGCTCCTGCAATTGCAGGCAGGAACGGATCCATGGAAAGGTCACTTCTCCTACATTCAAGGGAGCGTCATAAGCCTGGGGAGAGAATAAAGGAAGTCCATGCTCCGGCGAAAGTAATGCTCCAGAGGGAGGCAAGGCATGAACACTCAAAGGTCCAAGACAACTCCAGGTTAAAGCGTGCTGTGACTGGGAAGATGGCTCAGTTGATGGAGTGCTTGCTGCAAAAGCATGAGTATTTGAGTTCAAATCCCCAGAGGCCACATAAAGCCAGACACTGCTGTGCTAGTGTCTGTAATTCCAGTACATACCTCGAGTGAGAAATAAGACAGAGATAGGAAAATTGCCCAGAAACTCACTGGGTATGTAGCCGGGTAATCATCCATAAACAGCCAGAGACCTTCCCTTGAGCAAGGCGGAAGGCAAAGACCAACGGCTGACATTGCTCTCTGACCATCACACTTGCGGTATGACACATCTGCATCTGCACTCCCACACATGAGCATGTGCACACATGCTTGCACACACACACACACACACACACACACACACACACACACACACGATGTATGCCATGATGAAAATATGGAAAAGGAACTCTTACACACTTCAGGTGTGAATGCAGACTGGTACTGCCACTGTGAAAGTCAGCGTGGTGGTTCCTCAGAAACCTAAAGATGGAGAACTACCACAGGATCCAGGTCGACCACGGCTGGGCATCTACCAAAAGGAATCCAAGTGCACACACTGCAGAGAAGCAGTGTGAAGCTCTGCCCTATAGACATACCGAGTCAGCCCAGGTGCCCTCCATAGAAGCTTGAATGAAGCAAATGTGGTGGATATGTACATAGCGGAGGTTTAGTTGTCCATAAAGAACACATTATGTCACTTGCAAAGATGGATGCAATTGGAGATAACTGTATTGAATGAGATGAGTCAGAACAAGAAAGGCAAATGCTATTTTTCTCATCTGTAAAATCCAGGGAAAAAATATATACATGTGTGTGTTTGTGTGCATAAATACTCATAACAGGGAAATAAAAGACAGACTATTTGGGAAGAGGAAGGATAGAGTCAGGAGGGGGGCCTGAATAATGGGGTGAATATGTTCAAAGTATATGATACACTTGAACAAACATGTCATTATATAACCCATGTCTTTGTACCCTAATAAATAAATATAAAGATACCCTAATAAATGAAAAGAAGGATGAGGCAGATGAGGGGGTGCCTGCATGACAGGGAGGAGTCCTGTAAGAGATGAGGTGAGGGAGTTCCCGGAAGAAGGAAGTGGGGAATACACAGAAGAGCTTGGCACATTCTCAGCAGCAGGGAGAATCTGCACAGTCCCATCTGGTGAGTGCACAAGTTTCCCACTTGCTGCTGGGACAAAACACTGAGGAGAAGCAGCAGCTTATGGGAGGAAAGGGCTGATTTATGGATTACAGCTTTGTGGGGAAGTTTCTCTGTGGCAGGGAAAGCATGGCAGGAGCAAACAGCAGCAGTACAATCACATCTTCACAGCAGCATGAAGGAAGTGCTCTAAGGACTTGGCCCACCCTCAGTGACACATCTCCTCTAGCAAGACTCCATCTTCCAAAGCCTCCACGATGTTCCCAAATTGTCACCAGCTGAGGAGCAAGTATTCAAAACACATGAGCCTATGGGAAACATTTCATTGAAACCACCACAGTGAGTAAGTAAAAGGAAAAAAAAAAAAAGATAGCAGGATGAGGAAAGTCACTCCAGGAGCTAAGCATGTGGGGCTGTAGGGACGTGCTTACATTCTTAGGGGCTGGGGCTGTAGCTTATTGGCAGAGCACACTCCCAGCATGCACAAGGGTCTGGGTTTGATTCCCAGCACAGAAAAAAAAAATTCTCAACAACTTTCAAGCTCATTTTAATATTTTATTTTTATTTATTTATTTATGAGAGAGAGATAGAAATAGGCAGGGAGAGAGAGGGGGGGAGAGGGAGAGAGAGAATGGGCACACCAGGGCCTCCAGCCACTGCAAACGAACTCCAGATGCATGCACCCCCTTGTGCATCTGGCTTACGTAGATCCTGGGGAGTCGAACCTGGGTCCTTTGGCTTTGCAGGCAAGTGCCTTAATTGCTAAGCCATCTCTCCACCCCTCAAGCTCATTTTAGATATAAATTTTAGATAGCTCATACCATATGTTAAGGTGGCCAGTTTTGTCATGGAGATCACGGAAATATTTGTGAGGTGTGTTTAGCAGTGTTGTTCACATAATAAATGTTTTAAAAGATGTGTTTGCAATGTGTATAACGTGAGTTTCGCTCCTTCCCTAAAGATAGTAATCCACACCTAATTAAGATAGAGCCCTGCCTTTCACAGTTCACTGTCTAGAAGGGACACGCCGAACATGATTACAGTACTTGACGTTAAGTGCTAGGATGAGTGGGTAATATGGGGAGACTCAAGATATAATGGTGGAGCAAGGTGAGAAAGGCTGGTCAGGAGGAAAAACAGAAGGGCTGGCCCAGGCAGCAGGAAGACCGTGCATGAGTATTGTGGCCGTGTGGTGCTTTCCACAAATACCAAGAGTTAGGTGGCCTTAGCAGAGGCTGGGGACTGCACTGGGCGTGTGTAGCCCACCTTCTGAACAAAATCGTGTCTTGCTAGTGAGGAGGAGTCCCCAAAGAGTTCTGAACAGCCTGCACATTGCTATGAATTGTTGCTTTATATGTCCCTATAGGTGGAGAGTTATTGGAAGATGATGGAGAAGAAACGGTGATTATATAAGTTAGGAAGCCCTGAGCATTGTTCAGGGGATGAGAGCTGGACAGGGCTGGACCAGGGTGATGGGAAAGATTTCAGAAGAGGGCAACAGGTTTAATATATGTTTTGGAGGAAAAATTGGCAGGATTTGGTCTTTAGATGAACAAACAGAGAATAGTTTTTATTTTACTTTAGTTTAGTTTTGTGAGTGTGCGTGTGCACGTATATTTTCAGATGTATATGGGCATGTGTGCACATGCAAGTGAGTGTACACCTGTGTTCATGTACGTGTGGAGGCCATGGGTCAATGTTGCAGGCCTTCCTCAGTCTCTGTCTTATTTGAGACAAGGTCCCTCCATGAGCCCTGTGTACACTGATTCAGCTAGGTAAGCTAGCCAATGATTCCCAGGGATCCACTGTGTCCTGCTCCCTGAGCCTGGGATTACAGGCATGTGCTATCATTCCAACATTTTCAGACGCTTGCTTGCTGGGGATCCAAATTCAGGATTCAGGTCCTCATGCTTGTATGACAAGCTCTTCACCTCCTGAGTCATCTTCCCAAGTGCTTCATAGTTAGGTAATTTCATATTTTCATATATAAAGGAGAGAGAGAGAGAGAGAGAGAGAGAGAGAGAGAGAGAGAGAGAGAGAGAGAATTGGTGTGCCAGGGCCTCCAGCCACTGAAAATGAACTCCAGACATTTGTGGCACCTTGGGCATCTGGATTATGTGGGTACTGGGGAATCGAACCTGGGTCCTTAGGCTTTGCAGACAAATGCCTTAACTGCTAAGCCATCTCTCCAGCCCAATAGTTTTATTTTATTTAAGAGAGAGAAAGAGGTAGAGAGAGAGAGAGAGAGAGAGAGAGAGAGAGAGAGAAAGGCATTTCAGAGCCTCCAGCCACTGCAAACAAATTTTAAATGCATGTGCCCCCTTGTGCATCTGGCTTACGTGGGTCCTGGAGAATTGAACCGGGATCCTTTGGCTTTGTATGCAAACACTTTAACCACTAAGCCATCTCTCCAGCCCCATTTTTTTTTTAAGTTTATCAGATAATAGTACAAAGGTTGGAGGCAGACACTAAGAAAATCTTCAACAGGTGCCTGTTGTGGACATAATTATTAGCAGATTCAGAATCAGACTACTTAGGAAAATCTCACGGAGCAGAGGCTGTCAGAAGACTTCGGGTTAAATGATTCTGGGATCAGGAAGTGAAGAGCGGTCTTGTGGACTAACGATGTGGGCATCCCTCCAGGCTTCAGGAGGGAGACGCGATACCTGTAGACTACGTGATGTGTTCTGGAAGCTTTTATTGGCTCCTGCACATAGCTGTGGGTTTCCATACCCAGGTCAGCAGCATCTGCATTTAAAGCAATAAGGGACTGGATCCTGGTGGTCCCAAAGGTTGTAACACAGGAAATATCTGCCACTAATACCCTTTTATGCCACCAGTTGGTCAAGTTTGATATATCTTCTCCATTTCTATCTCCTCTTGGAGTGTAGAATGGAGTGATTAAAACCAGGTGGGTTAATTCCTTTTCATCTCTGTGACAAAATAGCAGAGCAAGATCAGTTTCAAGGAAGATTTATTGGGCCTCATATTTCTGAAGTTTCAGTCCCTGGGAGCCTGGCTGCATTGTCACAAACCTGAAATGAGGCAGAACATCATGGTGGGAGGGTGTGGTGGAGCACAGCTGCTCACCTCATGGCAACCAGGAAGCAGACAGACAGATAGACAGACAGACAGACAGACAGGAAGGGGTCAGGGATAACACCTACTTTCTGAGGCATGTCCCCAGTGGTTTACTTCCTCCATTAAGACCCTAACCCTGAATAGCCATTCAATTACTCACTCATCTATGGATCAACTCAGTGATGAATTTAGTGTCTGTGATTCAATCACAAGCACCCCTCAGGGTGCGAGAAAGCCTTCAGCACATGAGCTTTTGGGTAAACCCTTCATATCCAAGAGTCTGCAGTGGGCTGGGGTGATAGCTCAGTGGTTGAATTATTTCCATGCAGGTGTGAGGACCAGAGTTCAGATGCCTGAACCTGTTGCCGTGGCATCTGTAATCCCAGCGCACGTAGTAGGGTGAGATGGGAAGTAGAGACATGAGAATCTCCCAGAAGCTCCCAGTCCAGCTAGCCATGATTGAGATTCTCTGCTTCAAACAAGATGGAAGGTGAGGGACTGACACAGAGGTTGTCCGCACTGCCGCACACACAAGACCACAACCACATGCCCAAACACAAATGCATACACATCCACACATACTAACAAAGGGTCCACAGCAACCTCTGCACATAGGAAAGTTTACTACAGATGTATTTGAATCGTGAAATAATGCTGGCCATTAGCCTCTGGCTTTGCTGGCCTTAAGATACTTACAACAGGGCTGGAGAGATAGCTTAGCAGTTGGATCTTGCCTGCAAAGCCAAAGGACATCAGTTCAATTTCCCAGGACCCACGTTAAGCCAGATGCACAAGGTGGTGCATGCATCTGGAGTTCATTTGCAGTGGCTGGGAACCCTGGTGTACCCGTTCTCTCTCTCTTTCAAATAAATAAATAAATAACAATGAAGGAAAAGATACTTATGATGACTGAATTCGGCTATCATCAAAAGTTCTTCGTCTCTCATACATATCTGCTAAGTTTCCTCTATGTCTGATGTTGACGTCCAGCACAAACAATGTACTGGGCTTGTATCCTAGTAGAAGGCCCTTCCTCAAACCCTCCTTCCCTGTGTATAGAGTGGGGAAAACAGCAACCCATCCTCAAATCTGATCCTTGTTTCCTGTCTCTGATTTTTTTTTTTGACCTGTGGATTATCAGATAACTGAAAAGCTCTACTTTGCTTTAGGTTAAAATCTAGGTTTCTTCTTAAAAGGGAGCAATCTGATGTCTAGATCACAGCTTTTTAAAAAATTAATTTTACTTTTTTTGAGAGAGAGAGAGAGGGAGAGAGAGGAGAGATAGAGAATTGGCTCAAGGCCTCAGCCACTGCAATCAAACTCCAGATTCTTACACCACCTAGTGGATATGTGTAACCTTGCACTTGCCTCACCTTTGTGTCTGGCTAACGTGGGATCTGGAGAGTAGAACAAGGGTCCTTAAGCTTTACAGTCAAGTGCTTTGACCACTAAGCCATCTCTCCAGCCCAGCTTCTTTTTTTCCTAAAAAAATGTTTTATTGACAACCTCCACACATGTAGACAATATACCATGATCATAATCTCCCCCCACAACTCTCCCTTTCTCCCCTCCTGAATCCTCTCTCCACTGAATCCCTTCTTCTTTACAACTAGTCTCTTTTCTATTTTGATGTCATCATTTTCTCCAATTATTCAGACCTTGTGTAGGTAGTATCAGCCACTGTGAGGTCATGAGCGCCATACCACTTTATATCTGGAAGACAGTTTTGTAAACATTCCTCCCCTTCCTCTGGCTCTTACAATCTTTCTGCCACCTCTTTCGCAATGTTCCCTGAGCCTGGGAGGGCATGATAGAAATCTCCTTGATTTTTGAGTTCTGGACAGCCTCTTTTTTTTTTATTCTTTAATGACTTTTGGATCGCCCTGGTGTCTTCCACCATCTCCACAGAGAAGGTTCTCTGATATGAGGGAATTCATGCCTGGTACTGAGAACCATGTCAGAAGCCCATGGCTTAGAAGGTCACAGACTCTAGAAGGAAACTTCCACCACTCTTTGACTAAATAGAGACAGTATGCCCATGCAAAACCCTTCTAAATGTATAGGTTTAGGCCCTTTAATCGGTGCAGTTCTGGTTAGAGAAGCTTCTTTCTACAGGTATCTATAAATACCAAGGAGATCCAAAACTCAGCCAAATGACAAGAAGAGAGAGTCTAGTGCCTGGCTGTGGATGAGCCATGGATCACACCGCGAGGGCGCAGGGCCCGATCGGAGGAAGTGGGGGACTGAACTTGAGTGCTGTGCTGCTCTCACTGCTGGCCGCTATGTTTTTAAAGAGATTTACTGGCTTCATACAAAAGGACTAATGCCAGCTGCCCTGTGTTCCTTGTGCCTCTGGGTGAACAGGAAAAGAAGAAAGCTATGGTTTGCGATGGGTGGTGGAACTGTACTACCAAGGAGAAACTGGACTAGTTGTCTACAATGACAGTTAAAGACAGGGCACGCCTGGAACCCAGGAGCGCTGTGAGAACCTTTCTGATCACAGTTGGCTTTTATCTACTTAATTTTTTTTATTTACTTGAGAGAGGGAGAAGGAGGGATGGAGAGAGAGAGAGAGAGAGAGAGAGAGAGAGACTGAGAAACGGGCATGCCTCTAGTCATTGCAAAAAAAAAAAACCCTAGATGTATGAGCCATTTTGTGCATCTGGCTTATGTGGGTACTGAGGAATCAAACCTGGGTCCTTAGGCTTTTCAGGCAAATACCTTAACCACTAAACCATCTCTCCCAGCCATGATATATATATATATATATATATATATACACATACATGCCTGCACAGCACGCATACATACATACTCAAAACATATAAGACTCAGAGAAAGCCTATGAACCACCCGAAACCTTTTCATTCTCTTTCTTCATTACTTTTCTTTCAATTTTTTTGTCTAGCACATCATTCAATTGGCAACCAGTTGTAAACCAGGAATGGTGACACATGCTTTTAATATCAGCCTTTGGGAGGCAGAGGTAGGAGGATCACTGTGAGTTCAAGGACAGCCTGGGACTATATAGTGAATGCCAGGTCAGCCTGGGCTAGAGTGAAACCCTACCTTGGGAGAAAAAAATAAGAAAGAAAGAAACAAAAAGATATGAGTTACGTACCCCACTTCTCATTTACCCCCTCTTCCCATGCTTGACTTCCCTTTTCATGGTTATTCAGCCATGTTGAGAGAGTGAACACTAAGCCATAACACAGGATATTTATAGAATCATCTAGTTAACTAGCAGATACTCAAGGTAAGCATTTTTATTTTATTGGGTTCATGTATATCTTCTGTGACCAAGAAATTAGTAAATCGACCCTGTGTTGACACGTCAGCCCTTGTGTTAATGGCTGGATCGCTTAACTAACCAATGGTTGCCAGATTTACTAGAGGGTGATAATAAATAAATAAATAACATATGATTAGAAAACAATAATTAACCTTGAGTACAAAAGTATTAACCAGTGACAATCAATCACTTTGCCAGGCTTAGTAAACACTCAGAATGTATTAAGTATCCCTGAAGGAGTAATTAAGCAACGCAGATCTTCCCTCACAAACAAGCAAATGGAGGGTCAGGCATACGGTGCATGCCTGGAGATTGCTCAGTGTTAGATGATGGGTAGATGGTAACTGTGTGCTCCTGGAGCCCCGCGCCCTCTCCCCACTGAGTCTCCAGGATATGTTAAGCATGCCTTACTCTGAAATGCATGTCAGATTCTGACCCTTGCTCCCCGGCACACACTGCCTGGTTTCTGCTTGCTTTGCAGGATGCTTTTAAACCTCACCATACCTGAATAACAGGGATGGGGAAAAGTTAAAAATATTTTTTTTTTGCAAAATTGCTTACCATGCAGGTGATGAATATGTAGCAGTATTCAAACGTGTGTAGTTATATAGACTTTATCCCAGTATTGTGTAATATACAATTCTCTGTTTGACTTTCTTTTGCATGTGTATGTGTGTGGTGTATGCATGTTCTTAGGGTGTGAGCAAACACGGGGTTAGTGCATACACATATGTGTGTGTGTGTGTGTGTGTGTGTGTGTGTGTAGGACAGACATCAAAGTGCAGTGTCTGCTTAAATCTCTTTCCACCTCACTTTTTTATTTTAATTGGAGACAGGTTCTCCCATTGAACTTAGAGCTCATGGATTCAGCCAGACTAGCCAGCCAACAAGCGCCAGGGATTCTCCCACCTTTGTCTCCTCAGCCATGAAATTGCAGGCACATGCCACTGCACCCCACTTTTCTGTGGTTATTAGGGACCCAAACTCAAGTCCTCGTGCTTGTGCAGCAAGCACATTGCCATTTGAGCCCCAGGGTATTGTTCTTAACAGATGCACCGAGGAGCAATTGATGTAGAGCAAGTGGCTTATATTTAAGATGTACAATTGAACCCACACAGTATTTCTTCTACATGAGGCAAAACACAGCAGTGAGCTGCAAGGCTGAACAGAAGGAGGTCTTCTCTGGGTCAGGGTTGGCAATAAACTTCGCAACCTGCTCCTAAACATTTTCATTGCTCCATAATCTATTTATAATAATGAAATAGTAGCCAGTGCATGACTTATCCTTCTCCTTTCTCCATTTCTTAGAAGCAGCTCTGTTAATTCTGCTGTTACTGGTACAGCCAGCCTAGTAAATACAAGGATGTCTTTGGTAGAGAATAGTAACTTTTCAGCAGAATATTTGCTACCTACTTTTCATGCTCCTCTTGGGGACATGCCACATGGCTTGTAGCACAGTGAAGTGGATTTGTACCTTATTGTAAAACTAGAGACCCAGCGAGTGCAGAATAATGAATCCATGGTGACCTTGGATGGGGTGGGGATTGGGAGAAAGGTATTTAGTTTGCATTATATGGAACTTTCTCAATATTTTCTTATAATGAGACTGTTGAGAAAGACCTAACTTGATAGTACCATATGCAATATATATATAGGCACATAGTTTATAAATCAAATGGAAAAATTAATACAATCACTTATCGAGACAACACCATGGGCATTCCTATCTAGAAGACTTAATTTTAAAAATATCCTCTTCAGATTGATCTAACATATGAGCCAGCTATAGCACTCCTAGGCATATATCCAAAGGACTCATCTCATTTCCTTAGAAGTACATGCTCAACCATGTTTATTGCTGCTCAATTTATAATAGCTGGGAAATGGAACCAGCCTAGATGTCCCTCAACAGATGAGTGGATAATGAAGATGTGGTACATTTATACAATGGAGTTCTACTCAGCGGTAAAGAAAAATGAAGTTATGAAATTTGCAGAAAAATGGATGGACCTGGAAAGTATTATACTAAGTCAGGTAACCCAGGCCCAGAAAGCCAAGCGCCACATGTTCTCTCTCATATGTGGATCCTAGCTACAGATGACTGGGCTTCTGTGTGAGAATGAAAATACTTAGTAGCAGAGGCCAGTAAGTTGAAAAGGAGACATAAAGGGTGGAGAAAGGAAGGGAGGAGGATACTTAATAGGTTGATATTGTATATATGTAATTACAATGATTGTAACGGAGAGGTAATATGATGGAGAATGGAATTTCAAATGGGAAAGTGTGGGGGTGGGGAGGGAGGGAATTACCATGGGATATATTTTATAATCATGGAAAATGTTAATAAAATTCAAAAAAAAAATATCCCTTCAAAAAACACATTAAGGAGCTGGAGAGATGGCTTAGCAGTTAAAGTGCTTGCTTGCAAAGTCTGGTGCCCCAGTTTTAATTCCCCAGAACCCATGTAAAGGCAGATGTATAAAGTGAGGCAAGCATCTGGAACCCATTTGCAGTGGCAAGAGGCCCTGGTGTGCCCATTCTCTCTGTATGTGTCTTTTTTCCTCTCTATCTTTCTCTCTGTACTTGTAAATAAAAATAAATAAATATTTTAAAAATATTAAAAAGGGCTAGAGAAGATATCTCAGTGGTTAGAGCACTTACCTGCAAAGCCAAAGGACCCCGGTTCAGTTCTCCAGGTCCCATGTAAGCCAGATGCACAAGGTGGTCCATGCACCTGGAGATCATTTGCAGTGGCCGGAGGCTCTGGTGTGCCCGTTCTCTCTCTCTCTCTCTAATAAATATATAAAATATATTTTTTAAATATTTTTTGTTTATTTTTATTTATTTATTTGATAGTGACAGAGAGAGAAAGAGGTAGACAGGGAGAGAAGAGAGAGAATGGGCACGCCAGGGCCTCCAGCCACGCAAACGAACTCCAGACGCGTGTGCCCCCTTGTGCATCTGGCCAACGTGGGTCCTGGGGAATTGAGCCTCGAACCGGGGTCCTTAGGCTTCACAGGCAAGTGCTTAAGAGCTAAGCCATCTCCCCAGCCCTAATATATATTTTTAAAATAAATATTAAAAACATATTAAATGCAGCACTCACATGAAATAGTATGTAAAAGAAAATTATATAACACAGTAACACTTATTATGTAGCCTTGACTGGACTTGAACCCACATTGATCCTCCTGCCTCAGACTCCCAGGTGCTAGGATGACAGATGAGGACCACCACACCTGATAAACAATGTTGTAAGCATCTCAAATCCACCCTGCAGCACGCCATACCCTTCAGCTCTTACGTAAAGCATGAGAAAATACACACACATGCGTCTATCATGCTGATTTCAGGTAGAGGCTTTGTGTTGTAATTACGAACATAACCACTCTGAGGGTGTGTAGCCAACACCTAGATCTGATAACATGTAACTAGATGGTTCCTATGAGGCAAGATAAGTATTATTCCTGGAGAAGAAAAGACTAGAGGGAGCTTTGATACCTTTTCAAATGCCTGCTTGGGAAAGAACCAACCATTATGCTGCCACGTTGCCACTGTGGGAAGCAGCTGGGAATGATCTACTACTTGTGAGGTTACTTATACCCAGCGGGCCAGCCACTCCACTCCAAGGCAACATACACGAACAACGTGTTTGCACATACCCGAAGTTATGAATGATCATAGCTGTCTTTTGGTCTATTCAAACTGGCTATAACTAAAATGTTTACCAACACTAGAATGAACAAATTTATCACATAATATTCATAGTGCAAAAAAGAGATGTTAATACATGACAGACGCATCTTCCAAACACTTTGGACAAAATAAACCATGTAAAAATACTGATACTATTTATATCACATCCAACAAGCATATAAAAAATGTATTGGGCTAGAGAGATGGCTCAGCCATTAAGGCACTTGCCCGTAAAGCCTAACGACCCAAGTTCCATTCCCCAGTACCTATGTAAAAGCTAGATGTACAAAGTGGTGCATGTATCTGGAGTTTGTGTGCTGCAGATAGAGGCCCTGGCATGCCCCTTCTCTCTCTGAATACACATACGTGTACACACACACACACACACACACACACACACACACACCTTTCCTTCTCTGTGTTGGGTATTGTGGTGCATGCCATTAATTCCAGTACTTGTGAGACTGAGATTGGTGGATCACTATGAGTTCAAGGCCAGACTGAGACTACATAGTGAATTCCAGGTCAGCCTGGATTACAGCAAGACCCTGCCTTGTAACCTGACATCCCCCCCGCACAATACATTATGTCTAAGTGCTCATGCTTAGGTGGTAAAACCATGGGGAAAAGCAAAAAAAGTTATTAGCAGGGGAATCAAGACATTGATGCATTTCATGAAGGAAAGAATAGGTGGAGGCTGGGCAAAAGCATGAGAGAGATTCCTGAGGGGTTGACTGTTCATGGTGGATTTGAGATGTTTACATGGCAATAAACAAGTATTAGTCAGGTGTGGTTGCCCATGTCTGCAATATAAGCAGTTGGGAGTCAGAGGCAGGAGGATCTCTGTGAGTTGAAGGCCAGCTGGGGCTATATAGTGAGTCCTAATATGTTATGCAGTTTTGTTTTATTTACTTTTCAAATGCATGCTACATTTAATATACTTTTAAAGAAAGGATTGAAAAATAATTAGTCCTTAGTGCTGGAGAGATGGCTTAATGGAGTTGCCTGCAAAGTCAGATGGCCTGGGTTCAATTCCTCAGTACCCACATAAAGTCAGATGCACGAAGTGGTGCATGTGTCTAGAGTTCATTCACAGTGGCAAGAGGCCTTAGCACACCCATTCTCTCTCTTTTTCCCTCCTGCTCTCTCCTTGTCAATAAATTTAAAAAATTAAAGTAGCTTTTACAAAAGAAAAATAGTCCTCCAGACAGGACTGTTCCTGATGTGATATGGACAGATTGTGTCCTGTTTATACCTGTCACTTATTTATTTACACCTGTCATCTATTTGTTTATTAGTTATTATTAGGTATATAACTTGGCTGGTTTATTATGTGTTATGTATACACACAGAAAAATACAATGTGTTATGGTCATATGGTGACACTGAACATACTTAACCTCACATATGTGTCATTTGTGGTAGAAATATTTAAAACTCTGCTACAGTTATTTTGATATAATACTATTTTGTCAACTGTAGTCACCCCAGTGTGTAGTAGAATACTACACACTTCTATCTGTAACTGTCTGTCTAATGATCAATCTCTCTCCACCCTGTCATTCTTCCGAGCCTTTAGTAACCATAACGCTTTATTCTTCTAAATGATCTATTAGATTATCAGCTTTGCAGATGGCCTCCTCTGAAGGGATTCAGACACACCCCCCTGTAGTTTCTCTCTCACCTCAAGCCCCTACTGAGACAGAATACACAGGTTCAAGGCGGGGCCAGGAAAGCAAGAGTGGATCTCTTGCTATCTGCCACCTAAGGCCATTTGAGTCACTACCTAGTGATTCCTGACTCTTAGCAAGTGTAGCATTCACTAATCTTGACTTCTTGTAATACAGGACCTCCCCCTGTGTAGCGGTTAGAATCAGACGCAACCTCCATAAACTCATGTGTTTTGAATGATTGGTCCCAAGATGATGGTAACTTGGGAAGTGGAGCCTTGCTGGAGGAAGTGTGTTGTGAGGTGGGCTTAGGGGTGTTATATCAGCTTCCTCTTATGCCAGAGTTTGGCTCACTCTCCTGCTGTTGTTGTCCACCTGCTGTGGCACAGGTGACGCCCAGCCTCTGCTCATGCCAGGCTTTCTTCTGCCCTCATGAAGCTTCCTCGTTGAGTCTGTAAGACAAAATAGAAATCTTTTCCCCAACAAGCTGCTTCTGTTTGGGAGTTTTGTACCAGTAATGAGAGTGTAACTGCAACATCCTGAAATCTTTAAGATCAAGGAATTTCCTTGGCCTCTTGGGTGCTGTCAGAACTTTCCCTTCAGTACTCCTGGCTATGCTGTCCATGGATTTAATGACCCTTTAATAAACCTCTCCCATGAATGGCAATTCACCTCAACCCCTTTTTCTGCAAACTCCACTTTTTCTCCCTTCCTTTTTATCTAACAAGACCACTAGCTTTTCCAGATTCTGCAAATGAGTTTGTCTCTGTCTCTAGCTAGGTGGAGCATGCCTTGGTAATTCACCTTTGATTCTCCCACGGACTCCTTCACTTTTAAGCCTTCCCGGATCTCCAGGTTAGACTCCATCTGAATATTGCTTGGCTCTTCTACTCATGCACACCTAGGGCTCCTGGTGCCTCATCTCAGCATCACTTCTTTTCAGATGGCTACCGATTGCTTCCAGAAGCTCTGTTGTTGCCGCTGGAAGTAGAGATCTGGATGGAGGTTGAGATTATCTATAGAAATCCCTGGAACCATGGTCTAACTTCACCCGTGCTCCTTTTATCCAGCAACTAGAGCCTGAGCTATATAATCTGTTTTGTGTTATACCACCTCTGGGAGCCAGGTCGAGATGCAGGGTGTATACCAAATGTCCCTTTCTCCATTTTGTCAACATTTTTATGTCTTCTTAAATCTCTTCCTTAGATGCCTTCAGAGTAAAAGAGTTCTTCATCAGGCAGAAGGCCACAGGACACTGATTAATTGGCTTCAAGTTAAAAATAACAAGTCATTAGCCTCAAGGTGAACTTCCATGGATATTTCTTTTTTTAAAAAAATGATTGGGCTGGAGAGATGGCTTAGCGGTTAAGCGCTTGCCTGTGAAGCCTAAGGACCTCGGTTCGAGGCTCGGTTCCCCAGGTCCCACGTTAGCCAGATGCACAAGGGGGCGCATGCGTCTGGAGTTCGTTTGCAGAGGCTGGAAGCCCTGGCGCGCCCATTTTCTCTCTCTCCCCCTATCTGTCTTTCTCTCTGTGTCTGTTGCTCTCAAATTAAAAAAAAAAAAAAAAAATTTAAAAAAATGATTGACTTTGTGCTGGAGAATAGCTTGTATAAAAGTGCTTGCTTTGCAAGCATAAAGACTGAGTTCTATTCCTAGTACCTACATAAAAAAGCCAGGGGTGTTCATCTGACATCTTATTGCTGGGGACGCAGAGACAGAAGAATCCCTGGATTTGCTGGCTAGCCATCAGTCTCATCTGATTTCATGATTTCAAATCCAATGAGAGCCTCTTTCTTTAAAAGTGCTGAACATATTCCTGACATTAGCACCCAAAATTATTCTCTGGCTACCACATGCATATGTGCACATGCATTCACACACACCCATGTGCACTCCCCCTCCCACAGGAACATGCATGCATATATGCCACAGAGACATGCAAAGGATGATTGACTTACTTGACCATTTCCTCAGAAGACATCTGAATTAACAGTGACTTGAGAACAGGAGAGGAACAAATGTATGCTGATTTCTTACTATGTGCTAGACATTGTGTTAAGTTCTTTTAATTTTTTTTCTTTTGGGGCAAGCCCAACAGACTGACCTTTTTTTGTGAGAGGAAGAGAGAGAGAGAGAGAGAGAGAATATTGATGTGCCAGGGCTTCCAGACACTGCAATCAAATTTAAAATTTTTTTTTTGTAATTTTTGTTTATTTATTTGAGAGAGACAGAGAGAGAGAGAGGGAGAGAGAATGGGCACGCCAGGGCCTCCAGCCACTGCAAACGCCCCCTTGTGCGTCTGGCTAACGTGGGTCCTGGGGAGTCGAGCCTCGAACCGGGGTCCTTAGGCTTCACAGGCAAGGGCTTAACCGCTAAGCCATCTCTCCAGCCCTGCAATCAAATTTTAGATGTGTGTGACCCCTCATGTGTGACATTGAGCATGTGTGTCACTGTGCATCTGGCTTACATAGGACCTAGAGAGTCCTTAGGCTTCACAAGCAAGTGCCTTAACCTCTAAGCCCTTAAATTCTTTAAAAAATATTTTTATTTATTTATTTGCAAGCAGAGAGGTAGAGAGAAGAAAGAGAGACAGACAGATAGAATAGAGGTGCCAGGGCCTCTAGCCTCTGCAAAATAAACTCAAGATGCATGGATCACTTTGTGCACCTGGCTTTACATGGGCACTGGGGAACTGAACCTAGGTTCAGGCAAGTGCCTTAACCACTGAGAAAATGAGCAATATCTTCAGCCCTGTGTTAAGTTTTTGTGTAAGCCTACCCCACAGAGTGTATAATGTCACCTCCAATTTACAGATAAGGAAAATGAAACCCAGAAAGAGCCAATGAATTGCACTTAATAACTTAGAGTGTGATTCTGAGAGGAGGAATTAAAGCTCTGCTGGGATTAACTCCAACAGTCTTTTTTTTTTTTTTTTTCATATGGAATTCCTGGACAGAATAATATAGAGAGAAGGCCAGGCAAAATAAATATGTTACATTGCAAACATCAGATAAATCAGATATTTGTGAAGGCCAATGAATTCTAACGGGCAGTGGTAGGGGATTTCTTCTCGTCTTTGCTACTGCCATGCTGCCGCTGAGCAGACAAAGTAATTACTGGTCAAGGCAAAATTGGGACATCTGCATAACTCATTAACTCTTATTTGTTTAAAGGCTGATGGCATATGACAAAAGAATTTGTTCCAGATGTCAGACCAGCACAATAGAGTTTAACAGCCCATGTGTGAGAAAAGTACCGACACAGGAAGTCACAGGCCGGCCTCAAGGCAATGAAAATAGCTGGTTAAAGCGAGCTGACCATCTTCAAGGGTCCCCACATATGATTCAGGAAAATCTCCACACCCCAGTCCCAAGACCACTTTCTTTCCATCCCCAGCCATAAATGGTAGGCCCACCATTCTGAATGTTAAATGTCTTTTCCATTCTCTGAACTTAAGCCACTCAAAGAGATGATCGAGATCAATTCCTTGTGGGGTTTGATGCTGAAAAAACATTTTATCTGAAGAATATATAGACATATCTATCTATTCATCACATAAGCTAAATGACCAAGTTCAATGTATTTTGCTCCTTCCTATGCTCATCAGAAGGCTCAGAGACCAATTTCATACCAAAGTGTAGAGCTCTACAATGGCCTGATTTCCTCATAAAATTGTATACTGCATTAGTCAGGGCCCTCCAGAGAAACAGAACCACAAGCTATATGCAGATATATCAGGAACATCACAGGTTTTTTTTTTTTTTTTTTTTTTTTTTTTTTTTTGCTTGTGGTTTGTAATGTGGTGTGTGTGTGTGTCATATGCACATGTTTGTGCCTATGCAGCACTCCATATGCTCGCCTGTGGTGGCGTGATCTTACCCGTGATGGGGTTATCTTACCCGTGGTGGCCTGAGAAGAGCATCTGGTGTCCTGCTCTATCAATTTTCCACACTTTCATATTTTGGGCGTCATTCTCACTGATACCGGAGCTTGCTGTTTTTCATGAGAGCCCAGGTAATTGCCTGTTCCCTACTCCCCTTTGCAGGATTAGGGCTACAGGCCCGCATAGTCAGCTGTTTATGTGGGTTCTGGAGATTCAAACCAAAGTGGTTCCAGATCCCCTCTAGAACTCCTGCTTGCACAGGAGGCACACTTAACCACTGAGCCTTCTCTCCAGCCCAATAATGCATTTTCATGTGACCAGTAACACTCTTATGGGAGGGTTGGCTTAGATAACAACGGAAGCCAGGGTTTCTAGCAGTCTGCATCGAGGTAAGCCAGTTGCATAATTTTTCCGGGAGAGTCACAAATGAACAACTATTCACTCCAGATAGGGCATCAGTGAGAGACCAAAGTAGCCATTCACCCCAATCCAACATGGCGAGCCAATGAGCTCACTGGGGCACTTACAGAGCTATGAGCGAGGGGGTAGTTATAGGAGCATGGATGGCTCAAAGGCATCTTCATCACCAAAAAGCCCATCTGAAGATGGAGAGGAAAGCTGGTCCCTGGGCTGCCTTCCCTGTGTGACTTGAAAACCACACAACCTGCCGGAGTCCTTAGCATTTGTTTATTTATTGCTATATCCTTAGGGAGAGGCCTCAGGAATCTTGTTAAGTTTCTGGAGTTTTCTCAGCCTTGTGAGTTTCTGCTTCCTGAATCTAATGATCCTTTATTGGCCTCCCACCAGGAGGGAAGATCTCAGTGGAAGGAAAGACATGGATACCCAAGCACTAGTTATCTGTCACTCTGAAGCATCTGCCCTGGAACCAGGGTAGGGATGGAGAAGCTTTAGGTGTCAAGATCCAAGAACCATGAGCTCTGACATCAGGATTAGGTGGACATCTCATAAAGAGAGGAGGTATTGCCCTTCCCAACCCTTCATGCTCTGTCTGAGCCCTCAATGGATTGGGCACCTACCCTAGAATGGGTGGGTGTTAATCACTTTTTATCACTGTGACATAATACCTAGGAAAACAAATTAGGGGAGGAAGGAGATACTTTGGCTCATGATGTTGAAGGATTCAGTCTATAGACACTTAGCTCACTTGTTTCATGGGCAAGGCATAACATCCTGGCATCCTGGAATCCTGGCTAGGAGCATATGGTGGAGACAAGCAGGAGGGAGTGAGGGAAAGAGAGAGAGAAGAAAAAGAAAAGTGAGAGTGAGAGAGAGAGAGAAGATTGGCAAATTTGCTGTAAATAGGGTGCATGGGAAAACTCTTCAGTAATGCAGACCACGAGTTTGGCTATGCTGGAGGTAGAAAAGTGTGGTGATACAGGTGTCTTTGAGTATGTAATTCCAATTAACTCATTAGTACACCAACTTGAACTTGATGCAATCTTTTCTTTGTTCTGTCAGTTTCCCTTACTATCTGAAGTGACAGATGCTTCTTGGTTCCCTGGAAAGGTCATGCTACACTTGAGTGTTTCCATGAATGAATGATTTCCTATGCTGAGTAAATTGGGACAAGTTCCCAAGATTGCGCTGACTCACTACCCTATCACCTGCTGTGACTATTTTCCACCATTGATATAGACCAAGACTTCAATTCTCCCCTCTACTATGTTGGCACTTAGTTCAGCCAACATTTCTGCAGCCCTCAAAAGTACTTGTCTGAGAATGTTCAGCAAATCCTCTTCAAATAAAATGACCTGCTGTAACTACTTATAATTATGGATGGACATGATCAAATCTCCTTTAATAGTGAATGTGAAATAGTGACCTTATTTGTTAGTACATACAAGCATTCTGAATTGTCATACTATTTTTCTCTCATCTGTGAGTACTAGATTCCTGAAAAGAATGTGAAATCCTTAAAGGTGATGTGCGTGTGTGTATGTGTGTGTGTGTGTGTGTGTGTGTGTATTTCTCAAAGTAACTAGAAACACTGCCTTTTATATAGAAGTGGAAGATAAATATTTGTGGTTATAAATAAACAATTAGGGGATGGGGAGATGTTCTCTGCGGGTAAAGTGCTTGTTGAGCAAGCCTGAAGACCTGAGCTTGAATTTCCAGGACTCATAAATTTCTGGATACAGTGACACACTCCTGCAATCTCAGGGCTTGGAGAGATGGAGAAGATGGGCAAATCCTTAGATGGGCTAACTGGCTAGGTAGTCAGTGATTTTTGGGCTCAGTGAGAGACACTGTCTGAAAAAAAGTAAGGTGGAGTGTGACTGAGGAGGACACCTGATGTCAACCTCTGGCCTTCCACATGCACACATCAAGATATGTGTGTGTACATACATGCCTATGCACCCCCCACATACACCCACACATATAAATATGCATACACTCATGCAAACCACATATACATGAAAAAACAGAAATAGATAATTATGTTCATTTATGAGTGAGTGAGAAAGGCAGAGGAGAGAGAATGGGAGCACCAGAGGCTCTAGCTATTGCAAACATACTCCAGATGCATGCGCTGCCTTGTGTGTCTGGTTTATGTGGGTCCTAGGGAATTGAACCTGGGTCCTTACACTTCACAGGCTAGTGTCTTAACTGCTGAGCTATCTCTCCAATCTGATAAATACTTTTAGGTTCATTAATTACTGTTTATTTTTGGAGTTGGAGTTGGCATTATCAGAAGAATGGGGAAGACTTTATTTTTAGATAAGAAAGCAAGTAGTTACTTAACATCATTAAGGAGTCCATAGCTTCCTGACTCATTCCTGTTGGAGTCCTTGCATTATGTGTTTCCTCTGCTGAGGCATTTTCCAAGAGAACATATTACTTTTTGGCTAGGGTTGTTCAATATTGAAGTGCTCTGTGTTCCTGACCTCCAGCCTGTCTTCCCTCAGCTCAGATCCTCACAAGTACTTTCTTTCTCTACAGCCTTCATTTATTTCTTTTAACATTTCTCCTTATCTCTGATTCTCCAATCCCAGTTATCTGAACTCAGCTATTGTGAGCATTTTATTCTATGCTCTTAGGATTGCTGTTTTTCTTCACCTAGACAGAACTCCCTATGTCCAAGGTTGCAGCTCTCTATTCTCTATTCTCACCCCTCAATTGCTTTTTATCAACCTTTCCTTTGCCTGCGTGATAAGTATTTCAGGCAGGTCAGGCTAACTGCTATATCAACCAATCCTCTAAACTCAGTGGCTTAACCTCAGAGAAGGTTATCCTTTGCTCACATTGCTACCTGGTGTGGCTCAATGGGTCATTCACAGCAATCCCATAGGACACTGGGTGGTTGTTCATATTTCCAAAGATCCAAAGAGAAGAAAGAGGCATGAGACATTGGGAAATAACCATCACTTTGTCTGTATTCCATATTTGGAACTCAGCTGCTGGACCTGCTCCCCCCCCCACTGCCACACACACACACACACACACACACACACACACACACACACACACACACACACTGTAAGGAGAGCTGAGGAGTCATCCTAGCTTTGTGTACAGGAAAAAGAAATCAGGACAGGGGAGATGGCTCAAGTGGATAAAAGCGTTCATTGCCTAAGGGTGACAACCTGGGTTTAGATCTCCAGAGCCCACATAAAGCCACGGTGGTGAGTGTCTGTGATAACAGTGTTCCTATGGCAAGATGGAAGGTGGGGGCAGGAGAATCATGGAAACAAGGATTTCAAACAAGGTGGAAGTTAAGGTCTAGCACCCAAGACTGTCCTCTGAATTCCACATGTGCACTGTGGAAAACTTATACGTATACTCCTGTGCACACATAGATGCACAAAAAGGTTTAAATAACAGCAATCAGAACCAGAATAAACATTATCATGACTAAATAATAGGGCACTTCACAAATTTATTTTGTAAATCTCAAAGTTATCTCATGTTAAAGGGACTCAGCTAGAGGAGAGAATGACGTCCTCTTAATATGTGGAATCACTATGCCTTAGTATATGATTAGCATATATAACCAAAATATCTATGACAATACACATAGCTAGCACCTACACTCTACCCCAAGCACAATTCTAGGCACTTCACGCTTTACTGCTCCTAACATAGACATGGCTAGCATCTTCATTAATAGATGAACAATCCAAGGAAAGAAAGAGGTTAGATAACTTTCTTAAGCTAATAAATGGCAGAGCTCAGACTTGAACCCAGGTAGTTTGATGCAAGGATCTATATGTGTTCCCACTATGATATCCTTCTCTAAAATGGGATGTAGTCAGCATGACATTCTCTTTGATACTGAAGGATGAATGTGAGAATGTAGATGTGCCACCTTGATAGGTCACAAGAAATCCACATCTACAAGCCATCTGCTATATTCAGTTTCTTTTTGTGCATGTGCTATGTATGTATGTATGTATGTATGTATGTATGTATGTATGTATGTGTAGTGTGGTGGATTTGTGTGATGGTCATGGGCACATGTGTTCCATGGTGCACATGTGGAGGTCAGAAGACAACCCCAGGATGTTGGTCCTCTCCTTCCACCTTGTTTGAGATGAGACTTCCCTTACTGTTTACCGCTGTCAGCACGAGACTTGCTGCAAGATCTTCAGGAGTCTTTTTTTGTTGTTGTTTGTTTTTGTTTTCGAGGTAGGGTCTCACTCTAGCTCAGGCTGACCTAGAATTCACTATGGAGTCTCTCAGGGTAGCCTCGAACTCACAGCCATCCTCCTACCTCTGCCTCCCGAGTGCTGGGATTAAAGGCATGCGCCACCACGCCCGGCTGGATTCTCTTGATTCCATTTCTCATCGCCATAGGAATATTGGGATTGCAGACCCATGTGCCACTTTATATCTATCTTTACATATGTGGGTTATAATTCTGGTCAGCATGCATGCAGAGCAAATGACTTTAACCTCTGAGCAATCTCCCCAGCCCTTCCATAATCTCCTTCTCACATAAATGGTTGTAAACAATATGAAATGTTTAGCCATTTGACCTTTATACTGATTCCATTGATCCCACTGATTATAAAATCCATAATACTTCTCCTTTCGCTTTATTTGCTCCTTCCTCATTCCAGTATTTTAATGATAAAAGGTATTAGATAAATATCTTATTTATTTAATAAATAACATGTGGTGGCACATGCCTTTAGTCCTAGCACTTGAGAGGCTGTGGTAGGAGAATCATATCAGTTTCAGGCTAGCCTGGGCCTACAGAGTGATTTCCAGGTCAGCCTGGGTTGGAGTGAGATCCTACCTTGAAAAGGAAAGACAGAAAATATATTTAAGAGTTTCATGCTCTACCCACTGAGCCAAAATACATAACCCAGCCTGGCCCCAAGCCCCTGATCCTCTTGCCTCTGTTTCTTCAGCAATTTCCCACTACTGTATGCCACCACAACTGAAAGAAAAAAGAAGATATTTAATGAGTAACTACTATGTTCTAGCCCATGTTTTAGATTTCAAGAATTGGAGGAGAAAAAGGAGAAATGACAACCATATGTAATATATGTCCTTGAGTGACACCATGGGCTAGAAGCAGAAGAGGTGTAGTCATGCAATAAACCAAGTGCCTATCTTTGTGTGTTCAGCAGGTTATGGTCTCATATGATGCCAGCTGATGGTGAATGCCTCCAAGCAAAACAGGGATATGAGTTGTCAGGGACATTCTTTCCCAAGGACATTTGAGTAAGACATGAATGGCTCCTGAGAACCCATTTGTTTTAAAGTATCAGGGTAGAGGGCTGGGAGGATGGCTCAGTACAAACAAAAGTGCTCTATAAGAAAACCTGAGGACTTATCTTTCACCCCCAGCATCCTTGCACAAGCTGGCTGTGGTGGCACGCACCTGTAACCCCAGTAGTGGGGAGGCAGCGACGGGAGGATGCCTGGGGCTTGGTGACTAGCTAGTCTGGCCAAATCAGCAATGGTGAGATTTCCACACCCTTGTAACATCAGGAAATTGGTAAGTTGAACCATCATACATCAGGGCCTGCCTATCATTGCCAATGTACCAAAGAGTTACAAGTGCAATAAAAAGAACCGTCAGGGCTGGAGAGATTGCTCAGTGGTTAAGGTGCTTGCCTGTAAAACCCAAGGACACAGGTTCATGTCTCCAGGTCCCACTTAAACCAGATACATAAGGTGGTGCATGCATTTGGAGTTCTTTTTTTTTTTTTTTTTTTTTTCCAGTTGTACTCTCTGTAGTTAATGTTTTTCGGGGGGAGGATATGGACAAACCTGTGGTAGTTTGAATAGATGGTCCCCAATATATTCATTATTTTATTACTTTTTAGTTTGCATCTGCAGCCACCTGGCTGAAGGTGGTTTAAAGGGGTTTATCTTAGGTATGGTGGTGGGTTTGAGATTTTAATTTAAAGATATGCGAAGTGTGCCCAGTGGGAGTTCCTGAAGTGTGCTGTGCAGAGTGGCTTTTGGCTTTTGGCTTGTGCTTCTCTCTCTCTGCTTGGACCTGTGAAGTCAGGCCAGCTTCTTCTGCCATTATGGAACTTCCCCTGGATCTGTAAGCTTCAATAAATCCCTTCCTCCATAACTGTGCCTGGTCTGCAAGTTCATGTCAGTGGACCTGAAGCTGTCTGCTACAGACCTGAAACAGCCAAACAGAAACTCAGCAATTCTGATTGTGATACATGTGTCTTCCTTTTGCTCCCCTTGGGGCTTCTCATTCCCTTCTCCTTTGGATGAGCAGAGAGGAAGTGTGTGTGCGGGGGGGGGGGGGGGGTGCGTCAGTTTGTTTGAGTTTGCTGAATGCTACAAAACTACGGTTGGTTTAAAATGCCTGGAACTTCCCAAGCTGCCTTTTCCTGTTATGTGATACAGTGCTCAGGGTTAGTGCAGTACATCCATGTCAGTGCTGTGGGAATTATTCCCGATGCATGTGCTTCAAGTCTATAAATACAGGAGAAAACATCTATTGGTTTCTTTTTCCAACTTAAACAATAGGTTTACTAAAGTGTGAAATGAAAGGTCCCATATCATGCGTTCAGGTTCTTTTGCAGTTTGTGTTCTGATAGTGCATGTCTTTGGAAGCATGCGCGAGCAAGAGTAACACAGAAGCCAAGTATCTATCGGAAAGATTTGTAATGTACGACATTGGTTATTGTGTTTTATAGTGTTTATACCTGGGTGTTGTTTCAAACCATTCAGCTCCACTTTCCCCTCGCCCCAGGCTTCTTATCAAAGTAGTAAGTACATATCCTTCTTTGTGATAAAAAGTTAATTTTAATGTGTTAATAGTATTCCTAATTTGTGCTGAAAAATGACTACAAGCCTTTTCTTTTTTTAAAAAAAACTTCTTTTGGGTTTATGTTTATTTATTTATTTGAGAGTGACAGGGAAAGAGAGTGAGTGAGTGAGAGAGAGAGAAAATGGGCATGCTAGGGCCTCCAACCACTGCAAACAAACTCCAGACGCGTGCGCCCCCTTGTGCATCTGGCTAATGTGGGTCCTGGGGAATCGAGCCTTGAACCAGGGTCCTTGGGCTTCACAGGCAAGCGCTTAACCGCTAAGCCACCTCTCCAGCCCAATATAAGCTTTTTCTTAATCCCTAACTTAATGATAGTTAAGTTCACTTAGCTTCCATTTTGCAACAACCTTTTTTACTTCATTGTCAGCATCTGCTTTGTCATTCAAACTAGAAACTACCTCAGTTGTGAACTGGACGAAGAGAAAACACGTGAGGGCTCTGCTGTTTTATTTTTATTTTTATGTTTTGGTATTGTTGTTAGTAACTTCAATATTGCTTAATGAGTTGTAAGACATTGTAGAGTTTATCTCAAGCTATTAAAAATGGTGATGTGCAAACGTATATAACATCGGTAAGTTTTGGTTTGCCTATAATAAATATATATAAAAACAAGTGAGGAGACAATTGGTCTTTAATTTCCTTTTCCTTTTTTGCTTGCACAGGTTGCACCATTGAAAATTTTGAGATTCTATAAATCTGGTTAAAAGCTGCAAAATACCAGAATCTTGTAAGTGTTGAAAAAAAAAAGTTACTGTACTAAAAAAAAATTAAAAAAATTTTTTTTCAAAGCCTCTCCACCAATTTTTCCTAGCTGCTCATTGCATATTTGCAACTCTCCTCTCTCAACACACACACAGACAGACTCTTCCTTAATCTTTGTGTGTGTGTCTCTGTGTGTGTTGTGTCTATGTTTGTTTGTGTAGGTGTGGGCTCTTGTGTGCTTCTGTGTGTGTGCATGTGTAGGGCAGAGGTTGACATTAGATATCTTCCTGGCTCATTTGCTACTTTATTTACTGAGACAGGGTCTCTCCCTGAGTCCATTTCTCTACCAATTTGTCTAGGCTAGCTAGCTAGGACTCCCTGCCTCTGTCTCCCAAGGGCTGGTGTTATGTGCAGACTACCACACCTACCTTGGTTTAAGTAGGCTGTGGCAATCTGGACTCAGGACCTCATGCTTGTGAAGCAAGCGCTTTACCCACTGAGCAATCCACCCAGCCCTCCAGGGATATTTATCTTATTCATTGGATTATCATCTATAGGATGGAGAATTTACACACTGTGAAAGCACTTTTGTTCCAGCTTAATCCCACAGTGAGAAGGCTTCAATGTTTACAGCCTGTCTGTTTACCATACTGTTACTGTTTATTTCTTGGTTGGCTGAAGTTTATCGTCTGGTATTTCTTTAACAAGACCCTATGGGATTTAGATTCTCTAATTTCTTACATACTTTAAAATGGCTTCCTTTTTTACCCTACTATAGCTTTATTGAGTTACAATTCATATGCCATACAATTCACCCACTAAAAGTGTGTAATTCAATTTTATTTATTTTTTTTACTATATCCAAAACTTTGGGCAGTTCTTACCACAATCAATTTTAGGGCTTTTTTTGGGGGCTGGAGAGATGGCTTAGCAGTTAAGTGCTTGCCTGTGAAGCCTGAGGACCCCGGTTCAAGGCTTGATTCCCCAGGACCCACGTTAGCCTGATGCACAAGGGGGCACAGGCATCTGGAGTTCGTTTGCAGTGGCTGGAAGCCCTGGAGTGCCCATTCTCATTCTCTCTCTCTCCCTCTCTTTCTCTCTCTGTCTGTCACTCTCAAATAAATAAATAAAAATGAACAAAAAAAATTAAAAAATTTAGGGCTTTTAAAAAATAAATCAGTTTACAAAGGAACTTTGCACCTATTAAAAATCCACCTCCTCAAATCCTTGTTCCAAAATCGAGGCAACGATGACTATCTATGGATTTGCCCATTGTGAACATTTCAATGACAATTTTATTTTTCATGTGTACGTGTACATGTGTGTGATGTGCGTGCATATGTGTTTGTAAGTGTGTGGACACACCTGTATGCGCAAGTACATGAGTGTGCATGTGTGCATGCAGGCAGAGGCCAGGGGTTGACATCAGGTGTCTCTCTCAATTGCTGTCTGTCTTATCTTGTGACAGAAGGTCTCTTTCTCACCAGCAAGCCGCAGGGATTTCTTGACTCCACATCCCCAGGCCTGGGATTAGAGGGATGAACCACCGTAACTGGCGTTGACGTGGGTGCTAGGGATCTGAACTCCAGTCCTTATGCACGTGTAGTGAGTACTTCCCCCATGGAGACATCTCCCCTGACCGTGTGTTTCTGAACTCTGTTTCCTTTCCCATTTACAGTCTCTCACGAACTATCGCTGCTTTTATTCTTGCATCATTTCTGTACACTTTCTGTGTCCATCTCCTTTATATCACAGTTTGTATTTGGTAGAACTGATGTTTTTTTGTTTTTTTTCTAGATATATAATGCATGTAAAGCATTCTGAGTTACACGGACCAGTAGGCAGCAGTGCAGCCTGTTATCCAGCCAAGAAGATTTTCCTCTCTATTTTACAGAGGAGTTCATCCAAACTCTGGTGCCTCCGTGAGCTGCTCTGACTCACCCGGGCCAACACAATCAAGCTCCCTGGGGCCTCTTCTCCTGACTCTTGCTCCAACTTACAGACAAATCTAAAAACTCAAAGTTAGGATTCCTGTGTGAGATTGGAACCAAATTGGCACAAAATTTCCCTTTAAATACTTAGGTTTATGCTCACTTATTAGTGCTATTCTCACCTTTTGTTAGAGAAGCTTCTCTTTTCAGATGTCCGTGACCACGGAGGGGACTCAGAATTCATCCAAGTGCTGAGAGGTGACAGAGGAGTGTTCAGCACTAAGCAAGATGTCTCTGTCACACCCACAAAGGCTCAGGGATCATTGCAGAAGAGGTGGTAGGAGAATGATGTCAAAGCCAAAGGATGAGGAGGGCGCTTTGGGACAGAGCTCAATCATGACCTCACAGCAGCTGTCACTAGCTGCACAAGACCTGCATGCTATTGGGCCCATCAACATGTTATCGTGGCTGGTGGGGGAGGGCAAAAAGAAAGGGCAGCAAGGGAGTGGTTGGAAAGAGGAAGCTGTTCAGTGGTGGGAAGAGATTATGATAGGGTACATTGTAAACGCTTAAGGAGGTTCTCAATAAAAATGAGAACTAAGGGCTGGAGAGATGGCTTAGCGGTTAAGCGCTTGCCTGTGAAGCCTAAGGACCCGGGTTTGAGGCTCGATTCCCCAGGACCCACGTTAGCCAGATGCACAAGGGGGCGCACACATCTGGAGTTCGTTTGCAGTGTCTGGAAGCCCTGGTGTGCTCATTCTCTCTCTCTCTCTCTGCCTCTTTCTCTCTCTGTGTCACTCTCAAATAAATAAAAATGAACAAAAAAATTTAAAAAACATGAGAAATAAATGAGGCTCACATTCAAGTTCTTCTCACCCATCCTGTCCCATACGCTCCCTTTAACTCAGGTGCACTTGTCCCTAGGTTCATTTTCCCTTCCTTCCTTTTTTCCTTCTTTCCCTCCTCCCTCCTTTTCTTCCTTCCTTCCTTCCTTCCTTCCTTCCTTCCTTCCTTCCTTCCTTCCTTCCTCCCTCCCTTCCTTCCTTCCTTTCTTCCTCCCTCCCTCCCTCTTTCTCTCTCCCTTCCTTCCTTCCTTCCTTCCTTCCTTCCTTCCTTCCTTCCTTCCTTCCTCTCTCTCTCTCTCTCTCTCTCTCTCTCTCTCTCTTTCTTTCTTTCCTTCTTCTTCTGCTTCTGCCTCTGCTCCTTCTCCTTCTCCTTCGTCTTCTTCTTCTTCCTCTTCTTCTTCTTCTTCCTCTTCTTCTTCTTCTTCCTCTTCTTCTACTTCTTCTTCTTCTTCTTCTTCTTCTTCTTCTTCTTCTTCTTCTTCTTCTTCTTCTTCTTCTTCTTCTTCTTCTCCTCCTCCTCCTCCTCCTCCTCCTCCTCCTTCTTCTTCTCTCTCTCTCTCTTTTACAGTTGGTAGTACTGCAGATTGACCCAAAGGCCTTGTGTATGTCAGGCAAACTTCCATCAGATGTACTTAACATTGACCTACACACCCATCCCTTTTATACTTTCTGTTTGGAGACAGGATCTTACTAAGTGGCTTACACTGACCTTAAGCTCACCGTTGTAGCCCACGATGGCCTTGAACTTGTGATGCTCCTGCCACCTGAGGAGCCAAAAAGCTAGGATAATAGGCTTGCACCACTAGGCTCCTTTGGTTGTCTAGGAGTCGTGCGTTCCATGATGTTTCTATTGTTTTATTGTATGTGTGTGTGTGTGTGTGTGTGTGTTGTACACACATGTGTGTGCAGATGCAGACACTCTGGGCACACATATGTGAATGCCAGAGGAAGACACTGGGTGTCCTCATCTCTTAACACTTCTACCTTATTTTTCTGGAAACAGAGTTTCTTGCTAAACATGGAGTTCCCTGTGTTTTGGTTAGGCTGGGTGCCCAGGGAGCCCTAGCAATCCTGCCATCTCTGCCTCACTCGCTGCTGCTGCTGGTGGTGGGTACAGGCCTGAGTAGCTACACTTGACTTTTTACATGGGTGATGGTGATTGAACTCCAACGGAGGTTCACTTCTTGTGCAAAAAGCATTCTTATCCACCGAGCCATCTCTCCAACCCCTGTATTCCATTCTTTATATTTCTCCATATTTTCATCTTTACACACACACACACACACACACACACACACACACACACATTCAGAAAACTTAGTGTAGCTGGTGGAAAACACCAGGTTCACATGGCCACAGCGGAGGAGAGGGGATGCCTGGCTGCCACCTCTGAAACACATGGCAGTAATACATAACGACAGGGCCATTGAAGAGGGCAAAGCGTTCTGATCTGGAGAGACCAGAGAAGCCACCGCAGCTCCAGAAACAACGTGGAAGCAGCGTCAGCCAGGGAGAATCCCGTACATCCCTATCATTAGTATGACGTGATCGTTGTCCCGCGAGGGGAAGCTGAGGCTGGAGAGGTTAGGTAAATGGCCCGGAGCCTCTCGGTTGTGAAGATGGTGAGGAAAGCTTGCTCTTCTCATTCCACATTCCAGGCCTTTCTGCTCCTTCCTGTCTCCTTATTAGCTCTCCAGCTGGGATGACTCAGTGTATGGTAATGCTATTAACCAAGAGAGGCCACGCCAAGAAGGGGACGATAATGAGCTCTGTTCAGGCGGGACAGGATGAGTTATTGTGGATGGGGCACGTGCTGCTCCACTGCTGCAATCACACGGAGCGAGAGGTATGATTTTCCACGGAAGCCCACTGTGTCCATCACCTCACTTCTGTCAGTCAAATGAGGAAAGAAATCACATTTCTAGAATCCTGCTGGTGGCTATCTTTCTCCCAGGATGAAACCAAGCGTGCAGATGATACCAGGAGCTCACAAAAGACGGGGCGGCGACAGATAGCTACTGCCCTGAGTCATCTGTGGCCAAATGGCATCAGCCGAATTTCTCAGCACCCTCCCAGCTCTGGGCTCTTGGGCGAGGGGATACCAGGGAGAAAAGCCAGCCTTGGCGAGTCATCCCGGACTCTGACAGTCACCTTATGGTTCTGCTTACTGGTAGAATTAGTGGCAGTGCCTCTCATGTGAAAGCGGTGGATAAATATTTGTGGTTAGAAAATACATCACCAGGGGCTGGGGAGATGGTGCAGTAGGTAAAACATTTGTTGTGCAAGCACAAGGATGTGAGTTCAGATTCCTGGCACTTATGTAAAATGTCCCATGTGGTGGGGTACACTTGTAATTCTAGTGCCGAGGAGGCAGAGACAGAGGGATCTCTGGGGCTTGAAGGCTAGCTAATCTAGCTGGATCAGTGGACTTTCAGTAGAATAAGAGACCCTGCCTGCAAATGAGGTGGAGAGTGACTGAAGAAGACATCCAATGACTGCTTAGGGCTCCGCATACACACAAACACATGTGAGGCTAGCTAATCTAGCTGGATCAGTGGACCTTAAGTTGAATAAGAGACCCTGTCTGAAAATAAGGTGGAGAGTGATTGAAGAAGACATCCAATGACTGCTTAGGGCTCCACATACACACAAACACATGTGCATGCACTTTGTGCCCGCACACACACATGAACATGCGTACATACATGTGTACAACACATACATATACTCACTCACACAAGCACACACAAACAGACAAAAACAATAAAGTCAATTAACGAACATCACAAACAGAACCATTCTCAGACTTTTCTGCACAGGTATTTGCTAATAATGTGAGAATTTTGACAACAAAAATGCCCCTAGACAAGCAAATGCAATCTATGTGTAATTTTTAAATTGCAAGGCTGTTTTTATTGTAAATTCTTTTTTTGTTTTGTTGCTGATGCAAACATTCTTTCAAGTACATGTGTAGGGTGCGAGTATGTGTGTACCCATAGTTTAATGCTTGGGATTGCACATGCATGGGTGGGCACATATATGTGTGGGTGCATGTGTGTGCATATGTGTGGAGGTCAGAGAACAACGTGTCATTCCTCAGGGATGCTGTTCAGTTTCTTTGAGACAGGGTCTCTCACTGAACCTGCAGCTCACCAGTTAGGTTACACTAGATGACCAGCTATCCCCCAGAGATCTTGCTGTCTCCATCTCCTTAGCAATTGGGATTACAGGTATGTGCCACTATACCTAGCTTTTTTTCATGGGTTCTGGGGATCCGAATTCAGGTCCTCTTGCTTTTGAGGCAAGCACTTTACCCACAGAGACAACTCCCCACCCACACAAGACTTTTTTTTTTTTTTTTTCAAGGTAGGGTTTCACTGTAGCTCAGGCTGACCTGGAATTCACTATGTAGTCTCAGGGTGGCATCAGACTCACTGTGATCATTCTTCCTCTGCCTCCCAAATGCTGCGATTAAAGGTGTGCACCACCACACCTGGCCAAGTCTATTTTTAAGTGGAATTGCATAATGGTTAGTTTTGATGGTGTGGTGGTGTGATTCAGGTGTCCCCCATAAACTTAGGGTTTCTGAATGCTAGGTTCCCAGCTGATGGAGATTTGGGAATTAACACCTCCTGGAGGCAGTGTATTGCTGGGGGGCGGGCTTATGGGTGTGATAGTAAGTTTCCCCATGCCAGTGTTTGGCATACTCTCCTGTTGCTATTGTCCACCTAATGTTGGTCAGGGGGTGATGTCCACCCTCTGCTCATGCCATCATTTTCCCTGCCATCATGAAGCTTCCCCCTTGAGCCTGTAAGCTAAAAGAAACCTTTCCCCCCACCCCCCACAAGCTGCTCTTGGTTGGGTGATTTCTACCAGCAATGTGAACCTGACTGCAACAGAGGGTCAATTTGATTGGATGGAAAAGGACCTAGGAGATTTGTAGAGCACACTTCTGGGGTGGTTTGTGAGGGCTAGTTTTTGTGCTATGATGACAAATCCCTCCCATTTTAGCAGCTTATGTGTCTTACTTAGCCATGCTGGAATGGGTCCTGTGGGAAGTCCTTGAGAGCACCAGAACCTTATCTCTGCTCTTGGGTGGATTGTGACTGGGGAACTGAGGTGGTGGGCTTGTAGAAGTCACACACAGCTTCTACTGAGTCAGTGGCCTTTTGGGGTCCTTCTGTAATAAATCTTGTAAATGAAATTCACAGACCATGGGGAGTGAAACAGAATTTAGAAGAAGCATATTAGACCTTGATGGAAGAGAAGAACTCTTGTGGGACCGGAAGGAGTCTCCAGGGAGGAGGATTCATCAGGTGATTTTGATTTCGAGCTTTTATGGAAAGTAGACTTCCTCTGGGGGAGAAAGATTAGGTTTCTGTAAAATGAAGCAATATTCCCGAAAAAGTTTAGGTAGGAATCAAGTTTCTGTCATCTAGGGAGGGTGTAAGCTTAATCTAGAAATCTTTCCTGGAGGGCATAGCTTCTTTCTTCCAGGGAAGAAAGAGATCAAGAAAAATCTGGGTTCTCCTTGCAGGCTTGATGCTTAATGGCATTTTCTGCTTTTAGTCAGGGAAAAAACCGTTCATTTGGCATCCTGTTACCTATTGCCTTGCCAATTTCTGTCTCCTGTCCATAAAATGTGTGTAATTGTTCTATAGCTTGAAGTTTATATGTGAGTTTTCTCACTTTAAGATCTAGGAGGCAGACAGTTATTATTGCTAGTTTCAGGGAGGAGGATATAGAGATAGAGACAGACATGAGAAAGATAAAGAAGATAGATATAGAAAGATAGAGAGGGAGGGGAGAAGGGAGAGAAAGAGAGAGAGAGAGAGAGAGGCAGAAACAGAGAGAGAATGAGAATTGTAAACTGGCTATCATCTCTCATTTAAAAGAGGCATGGGCAGATGCACAAGGTGGCACATGCATCTGGAGTTCGTTTGCTGTGGTTGGAGGTCCTGGTGTACCCATTCTGTCTCTCTCTCTCTCTCTCTCTCTCTCTCTCTCTCTCTCTCTCTGTCACTCTCAAATAAATAAAAATAAACAAAATCTAAAAAAATAGAAGAGGCATGGGTCTAAGGTTCTCACATTTCACTGGCCAAGCATGTTAGTTGGCCACACCTAAAATTAAAGGGACGAGATAGGATAGACATGTTCCTATTTAGAGACTGGAAGAAGAGATGGCGTTTATCTTTCTTTATTTTGTTTTGGTGTGTGTGTGTGTGTGTGTGCGCATATGTGTGCTGTATCTGTGCATGTGTGTATGCGGGTGTGTGTGGAGGCTAGAAGTCAGTATCAGGTGTCTTCTTCAGTTGTCTTCCACCTGATTTTTTTTTTTCTTCTTATTTTCTGAGACAGGGTCTGTTGCTGAACCTGGAGCTCACCCATTTGGCCTAGCCAGGAAGTCCAAGGGATCCTGCTGTCTCTGCCTCTGCAGCACTGGGATTGCAGCTCACGCCATTGCGCCCAGCTTTTAAGTGGGTGCCGGGGATCTGTACTTAGGTCCTCACACTGTGCAGCAAGCTCTTTATCTGCTGACCCACATGTCCCCTGCCCCAGACACAGAATTTCTCTGAACAATATATATATAAAATCTTCCTGTCTGATTCCCAGGCCACCTGCATCCAACATGTCTAGTTTGTCTGCTTGTTTTCATGTCTTCAAAGAGCCAAATGTTTGCTCCACATAAGTAGGTGATCCGTTTTACCCTGGTTTGCATGAACTGAATCAACTTACCCAGGTTACCGTTTCTTACAATGATCAAACTCCAACGAATTGACTTAGGCCAGGACTGTCTCTCTGGACCTACAGGAGTAGCTGTTTGGTGAGGCTCCAGATAATACACAAAGAAGCTGGCCTTTGTTGCGGTGATGTGGCACACAGTTCCAGACTGTCGGGCCTAAGTGCTAAATGATGTCAAGATTCATTGTAGTGAGGTTGTCCCATCATCCAGACAGAAAACCTGTTGGTAATACAAACCTGAATCTTCTTTTCTAGCATGGCTCACTGACCAGACTTAGCAGAAATCCTTGCTCTGCAAAAACAAAGTGCAATTGCTGATTACTACTACCAGGACTCCAGTTCCAAGCAACTTACAGAATACCATGGAGAGCTAGGCATGGCAGCATATACCTTTGATTCCAGTGCTTGGATATTGAGGCAGGATGAGTGTGATGTTGAGGGCCATCCTGGGCTACATAGCAAGATTCTTAAGTAAATAAATTGAGTGAATGAGATGGAGGAGGAGAAAGTATAGATTTTCCCCCTTTAAAACAACCATTTGATAATTCATCTACTGACATTTTTTCTTTTTATAAAAAATAGTTTAGGGGGCTGGAGAGATGGCTTTAGTTATTAAGGCATTTGCCTGCAAAGCCAAAGGATCCTAGTATGATTCTCCAGGACCCATGTAAGCCAGATGCACAAGGGGGCACATGCATCTGGAGTTCGTTTGCAGTGTCTGGAGATTCTGGCATGCCCATTCTCTCTCTCTCTCTCTCCTTCTCTCTCAAGTAAATAAATAATATTTAAAAAATATTTTAGGGCTGGAGAGATGACTTAGTAGTTAAGGCGCTTGCCTGAGAAGCCTAAGGACCCATGCTCGACTCTCTAGGTCCCACGTAAACCAGACGCACAAGGTGATGCAAGCATAAATTCACATGAGCCCACTAAGTAGTACAAGCACCTGGAGTTCGATTTCAGTGGCGGAGGCCCTGGTGCACCAATTCTCACAAATCAGACAAGTGTTTGGAAATGTAAACATGCCCAAGAGGTAATTTAGTGGCTCTCAAATGGGGATTGAATCAAAATCATTAGCGTAGCTTGTTGTAATCTGTGCTTGGCCAGGACTCACTCAGTCATTGAATCACATCTGTAGGTGTGATCCCTAAACATGCCTGCTGCAGCTTCTGCCTCTGGTCCTGGCCTCTCGCCCATACCCACGGTGTCTACAAGGGGATGCTGAAGTTGCTCGCTCCTAGAACCAATTGCACAGCAAGTAGTTTTACCCACTGAGTCTTCTCCCCAGCTCAATGGGCAGAATTTCTATATGGGCTGTGAGGATCTAACTAAGGCTTCCAAAGCAAGCAGTTTACCCGCACAGCCATTTCTGCAGCCCTCATCTCTGGATTTTCTGATGATAACAGTGTCCTTCCACCTCTACCTGTCTCTAGGTCCCTGATGGTCACCCTCCTCATTAGGCTCGTGTGACAGTCAGGTTCACATTGCTGGCACAAATCACCCGACCAAGAGCAGCTTATGGCAGGGGGGAAGGTTTATTTTGGCTTACAGACTTGAGGGGAAGCTCCTTGATGGCAGGGGAAAATGACAACATGAGCAGAGGGTGGACATCAGCTCATGGCCAACATCAGGTGTACAACAGCAATAGGAGAGTGTGTCACTAGCAAGGAAGAGCTGGCTATAACACCCGTTAGCCCATACCCAATGATACGCTGCCTCCTGGAGGCATTAATTCCCAAATCGTCATCAGCTGGGGACCTAGCATTCAGAACACTTAAGTGTATGGGAGACACCTGAATCAAACCACCCCAGCATGCATGACAGGATCTTTGCTTATTTGTTAAGGTTGGTGTTCAGGATGGCATAGGTGTAGTTAGGACCTCAAAGCTGAGTAGCTCTGATCGGTAGATATGCGTTCTCATGTCTTTCCATGGCCATTCTTTCTCTGATATCTTAACCAATGATGATCAAGTTGAATTCTCGTGCCAGCTGTCTTTGTTGGTGACACTGTGTGCTCTCCCAGGAAGAATCACCCTCCTCCTTCCTGTGAAGCTCCCTTCTGTTGTTTTCTCACTTGCGTGTGGACTTTGGATCCTCTCCTGCATCGATACCTTGAATTTCATCTCTGTGACATAGCTGGCTTCTAATGGAGGCCGTATTAGTTACTGTTCTCTTTGCTGCTTACAAAAAAGTTGACAAATGCAAATTAAGGAAGGAGGGGCTTACTCTGGCTCACAGTTTGAGGAGATAATGATCCGTCATGGCAGAGAAGGCAAGGCAGCAGGAGTGCGAGGCAGCTGGCCACTTGGCATCCAGAGTCAGGAAGCAGAGAGAGATGCCTGCTCGTGCTCAGCTTGCTCTCTCCTCTTTATTCACTCTAGAACTTCCCACTAAGGAGCTGGTGCTGCCCATATTCGTTGTGGGTCTACCCTCCTCATTACGCCTCTCTAGAAACACCCTCACAGATACACTCAGAAATGCTTGTCCTAGGTGATCCTTAATCTAGTTGGTGAATAATAAAATTAGCTACTATGAGGCAATCAGGTATGATCTCCACTCACTGTCGCTTGATTGGATCAAAAGACACGTGGGAGGTCAGTAATGCCCATTTCTGGGTGTGTCTGTGATGGGGCTTCCATGTATAAGTACCTCATCGGGAGTGACTTAATCAGTGGATTGGTCCTTGGCTGGATTAAAAATTTGATGGCATTATTGGCATTGTGTAAGATAAGAGGTGGGGCCTGGTTGGCAGAAGTGGGCCACTATGGGGTATGTCCTTGGGGACTTTATATTGCCCCAGTCTCTTCCTGTTCCTCTTCTCTTTGCTTCTTGTTCACCACATGGTGAAAAGCACCCCCCTGACATGCTCCCACCACCATACATTTCTCTCTTGCCAGCAAAACCAAAGATTATGGGATAAAATCAATGAAACCATGAGCCAGAATACAACTTTCTTCCCTCAGGTTTTTGGCTATTGCAACAATAAATGTCACTAATGAATAGTAACTGGTTTAAAAATATAATTGTCGGGGCTGGAGAGATGGCTTAGCGGTTAAGCGCTTGCCTGTGAAGCCTAAGGACTCCGGTTCGAGGCTTGGTTCCCCAGGTCCCACGTTAGCCAGATGCACAAGGGGGCGCACGCGTCTGGAGTTCGTTTGCGGAGGCTGGAAGCCCTGGCGCGCCCATTCTCTCTCTCTCCCTCTCTCTGTCTTTCTCTCTGTGTCTGTCGCTCTCAAATAAATAAATAATTAAAAAAATATATATAATTGTCAGGGGATGGAGAGATGGCTTAGCACTTAAGGCACTTGCCTGCAAAACCTAGTAAGCCAGGTTTGATTTCCCAGTACCCACATAAATCCAGATTCACAAAGTGGAGCATATATCTGGAGTTTACTTGCAGTACCTAGAGCCCTGATGTGACCATCCTCTCTCTCCCATTAAATAAAATATTTTAAATATATCATTTAAAAATGTAATTGTCACTGTCTCCATGAACTATACATATTAAATAATAGGACTGAGTTTCTGCATGGACATTTCTGAACATTAGAAGGTTTATTCTCTGAGGATTAGGTAAAGTAAGGTATACAGAAAATATTTTGCTAATATTTGGTGCTTTATAGATCTTCAATAGTTAATCTTTAAAGATTAAAGAAATGGCTCAATTGGTAAAATGTTTGTCTTATAAGGATGAGGACCTGAGTTCAATCCCCAGAACTCACATTAAAAAAAAAAGTCCAGGCATGGTGGCATATGCCTGCAACCTTAGCACTAGAGAAGCAGAAACAATAGGATGCCTAGGACTTGCTGGTCAGCCAGTCTAGCCTACTTTGTGAGCTCTAGGCCAGTGTGAGAACCTGTCTCTAAAGAGGTTAATTATATTGCCGAGGAACAAAGTCTAAACTTGACCTCTGGCTTCTATGTGCATGTGAACACACGCATCACTGCACATGCACTCGTGTGTGTGCACACACAAACACGTGAATATGCAGATGTAGAACACACATGTACGTTTTAAAAACCCATTTTGGGGACTAGAGAGATGGCTTAGAGGTCAAGGAGCTTGCCTGCAAAGCCTAAAGACCCAGGCTCAATTCCCCAGGACACACGTAAGCCAGATGTACAAGGTGGCACATGTGTCTGGAGTTCATTTGCAGTGGCTAGAGACCATGACATTCCCATTCTCTATTTGCCCCCACCTCTCTTTCTCTCTCACATAAATAAAAAAATTTATATATATGTTGTAGTCATGTTTTCATTGCTGACAGAAATCACCCAACCAAGAGCAGCTTGTGGGAAAAAGAGGTTTATTTCTATGGGGAGGCTTCATGATGGCAGGGAAAATGATGGTATGAGCAGAGGGTGGACATCACACTTTGGCCAACATTAGGTGGACAATAGCAACATGAGAGTGTGCCAAATACTGGCATGGGGAAACTGGCTATAATACCCATGAGCCCAACCCCCAAAATATACTGCCTCCAAGAAGCATTAATTCCCAAATCTCCATCAGTTGAGAACCTAGCACTTAGAACACATAAGTTTATGGGGACACCTGAATCAAACCACCGCATCCATGTTGGGACTGTGGATATGTCTCAGTGATAGAACTCTTGCCTAGCATGCCCAAGGTCCTTTGATTCCTAACACCAAATAAAGCAAAGTCAAATAAAAAAAATAAAGACTGAACATATAAATATTAAAATAACATAATAGTCCATTGATTCTACTTATTACTAATAAATTATCTACCATCAAAATACTCTATAATCAAAATTGCCAATGGTTATGAGCTATTAGATAATTTCCAATGCGTTAGACATCCAAAATGTTTGAAATTATTTGTGTTTAGAGAAGCTTCAGTGAGAAAACTAGATATTCACTGTGTTTCAGAATGCTCATTGGCTCTTATCCCTATAAAGACTAAAATTGAAGATATTTGGGGTTTCTATCTCTACCATTATATGTCCTTTTTTTCCTGGAAGCCAGCCTACTTAAACAGTCTACTTCCCATTTTCTTGTTCCAGTGAAAAGGTCTGTTGAGTGAGCTACTAAAAACCTTTTAAGGCAATGCTGGTAACACCTGAATGGGCAAAGCACATCTTGGCTAACAGAGGCTATTAAAAAGATAAACTGTTGTGGGCCGAAGGAGATAAAATTATATGTGAGTGTAAAAAAAAAAAAAAGAGTGCAGTCTGTGGAAGGTGTCGCAGACATTTCCATGAAGCCAACAGCTTTTGAGGGGGTTTCAGGCATTTCACTGGCCACACAAGCTTTCTAGCTGATACAACACTTCCCTAGCAATGCTGTCCATGGGATGGGTTAGCCCTTGTCCTGAGTTTGCATTCACTCTGGTATCAACCACCACCGACCACCGGATCATGATCTTGGACCCTACCTACCTTATCCTTCCCCGCTGAAGCCTCACGTGACTCTCCATGGACTGCTTGCTCTGGCTTTGATGTGGGAACTGGGCAATGGCAATGGAGCTGGGTTTCAGTGGACTCCCACAGCTCCTGGCTTGTTCTTCCTGGACCTACAGCACATGTTCTTAAGTTTTTTTATGTTAGTGACCTCTTTCCTCTCAAATGTAACAATGAGCATGGGGAAGATAACTCACCTGGTAAAGTGCTCACACTGGAAGCCTGGAGACCTGAGTTAAATACCCAGAACCTATTTAAAAAACAATATGGCTGAGCATACTTGAAATCCCAGCACTGGAGAAGAGGAGAAGGGAGACCCTGGAGCTCACTGAAGAGCCAGTCTTGCGTTCTTGGTAACCCTGCCTCAAAGAAGGTGGATGAGGGATGAAGAGATGTCTTAGTGGTTAAGGCATTTGCCTACAAAGCCAAAGGATCCCAGTTCAATTCTCTGGTACCCATGTAAGCCAGATGCACAAGGAGGTACATCCATCCGGGGTTTGTTTGCAGTGGCTAGAGTCCCTGGATGTCACTGTATGTTGTTCTCTGGCTTCCACATGAAAACACACACAAACACATACATGTGTACCCCCCACAAACATGGATGCACATACATACACACAAAAATTTAATGATGCTTATATGTATCCCATAATACCAATATTTCATGAGCTCCAACCATGTTCCATACTCTGCATTAAAAATTATTATGTTTATTACCTCATTTAGTCCTCAAGGAAGAAATTATCAAATAGTTTCTTTAAAGGGACAGATAGTAACCCTGTTAGGCTCTGACAGATCATATGACCCATCATAGCTTCCCAGCTCTGGCATATGTAGCATAAAGAACAGCCATAGGCAATATATGCATGAGTGAATGAACCTAGTTGTGTTCAAATAAAACTATTTACAAAGACAAGGCAACAGGGACAGTGTGGCCACATGTTTTCAGTTTGCTAATGCCTGCTCTGTAAAATGCTTTGAAAGAAGTATATTTTTTATAACTACCTTACAAATGAGAAAATGCAGCAAAGAGGGCCTGAGGAAGTGTTTTAATGGATAGAGCTCTTGCCACGCTAGCGTGAGAACCTGAGTTCAGATCCCTAACACCCTTGTAAGATACCAGACATGGAAATGCATGCCTATAATCCCAGAATTGGGGAAGTGGAGGTGGCCATATTCCTGATAGTCCAGCTGAATCAGTGAACTCCAGATTCAGTGATAAACTCTATCTCAATAAACGAGGCATGAAGTGACTAAGGAAGACATCTGATGTTGACTTCTGGCCTCTGCACGCACATGCGTGCACATACACACACACACACACACACACACACACACACACGTATATATGCCTACACATACATGCATCTACACATTCACCCACACTACATACAAACACACACATGAAAAAAAAAAAAAGATTAAGAAAAAGCAATCTTAAGAAGACAGAGATAGTAGAGATTGGTAATGGAAACCTAGGGTCCCTTGGATTCTCAGGTCTATGTAAAAACTGACGTCAGCACTCATAGATGAGGAAGACATGAGCTTCGGGAAGTCTTGGGCATGCCAGATGGAAGACGGGTGCTTTCCCTGGAATTCCTCCCTGTCTTGATTGTAAGCTTCCCCCTGGGTTATACATTAGCAACAAATCTTCCCTACAGGTTGAGATCCTGCTAAAAAGCCAAATGGAGAAGTCAACTGTTGCTAATGACTTTGTGTTAGAATGTGTCATGGCTTGAATCCCCAATTGGCAGTACTATTTTCGGAGGCTATGGAACCATTGAGATGTGGAACCATTAAGATGTGGAACCTTGCTGGAAGAAGGCTGTGGTGGGTGTTTCCTGAAGGTATGTTTGTCCTATACACTTCCTGGTCTGCTCTCTGCTTCCTGGTCTTCATGGGTGAGAACAGCCTCCCCTGCACACACCCACCACCAGGGACTGAGCTGCTCTGCCATTAAGGATCTGAAATCCACTGAAACCACCAGCCAAAAGGACTAGTTCTCAGTTATTGTGGTCACAGTACCACAAAGTACTGAGCAGAGAATACAAATCCTAAAGGTTTCTTACTTTGCCAAGAATTTGAATCTCCTTGATGCATATTTTATTTTTTTTTTTATTTGAGAGAGAGAGAGAGAGAATGGCCAGGGCCTTCAGCCACTGCAAATGAACTGCAGATGCATGCGCCCCCTTGTGCGTATATGTGACAATGAGCACGTGCATCACTGCGCATCTGGCTTACATGGGTCCTGAAAATTCGATCGTGAGTTCTTAGGCTTCACAGGCGAGTGCATTGACAGCTAAACCATCTCTCCAGCCCCAGAAAGATATTCTTTAGAACTAGACACTTGTGCTTCTCCCTTTGGCTATCACACTACTAAAATAATGAACCCCAGGAAACGAATTTCCCCAGGCATATCATGTTGGAATAGAAAAAGTCTGGTGCCTGGTGCCAGCCAGAGGCAGAGCTTGCCTCAGGGAAGATCTGAGATCACCTTGTAGGAGAGCTTGGAGCTGAGGCAATGAGATGGCTAGGACCACACACACCCGGACAGGAACTTCTTAGCTCCACAAGCTTATATTTAAACATAAATTTCATGTTGGGATTCCAAAGATGGGCTGGGGCAGGGGGTTGGTAGTCATTGGACCACTTCATCCCAACTTGGCCACCTTGAATAAAACTCCTTTTTCTGCTCATCACTATTAATTTGGCTCTTTTAGTTAATTTATCAAGGACGGGTGGCCAAACCTGTTTGATGGAAATGTTAGGGCTTAGACATTGACCCTAATAACTCTGGTAACATGATGGCTTTGGTTACTCAGCTGCCCATGGCTTAGGGACCCTGGCCCCTTCCTGGCTCCACATGCCTTCCTGCCATACCTTGCCAATTTGCTCTGTCACAGCCATGCCCTGTGCCCTTCTCCCTCACTACCTCCAGCTGGCAAGCTCTTTGCCTGAACTTTATTTAAGCTGGCTCCTTTTCAGCCCTTCTGGCTGCCATCCCAGTTTTGTTTGCTATCTGCCCAGCATCTCCCAAGTACTCCTTTTAAGCTCTTATCTTTTTTTTTTTTTTTTGGCAGTCAAATGCCCTCTATTTTATGTTCTCCCTTGGGCACACTCATAAGATGGAGCAGAGCCGAGAGATTGTTCACTTCCTTAACAGAAGCTGCCATCAATTCAGCCCCAGCTGCTCTACCTTCCAGAAGTGAGATGGATCCCCCAGCAGATGGCTCAGCGCTGACTATTTTAAGCCCCAGAGTCACAGTAACAGACCCAAAATAACTCAGTCCAGCAGGGGTCAAATGCAGAGCAGAGCCATTGGCTTCAGGAAAAAAACAAACAAAAAGAAAAAAAAGAAAGAAAAGAAACCACCAAAATCCCCCCAAAAACCTGACCCTTAGTGTTTTGGAGTCGCCAGGGTAAGTCAGCTCTGGGGCTTTTCTAGCTAATAGGGACCGCGTCAGTGCAGCTGCTGTGGTTTCCAAGGTGACGCTTTGTAACTGACTCAGCCTCATGTTCAGCTGCTGTTCCCAATAAACAAATAAATAGTCAGGTGAAGTGGCCCACACCTTTGATCCCAGCACTGGATGGGGGAGAGGGCAGAGGTAGGAGGATTGCCGTAAATTCAAGGCCACCCTGAGACTACATAGTGAATTCCAGGTCAGCTGGTGCTACAGCAAGATCCTACCTCAAAACCAAACAAACAAGACTCCTTCCCCAAACAATCCTCTCTCATAAACAAGCAAACAAATTTATTTTTTGAGGTAGTTTCTTGCTCTAGCCCAGGCTGACCTGTAATTCGCTATTGTACTCAAAGAGTGGCCTCAAACTCAAGTGATCCTCCTACCTTTGCCTCCCAAGTGCTGGGATTAAAGGTGTGCGCCAACATGCTGGGCCCACTTCCTATTTGAGCTTGATCCTGGAGCTTGCTGTGTTTTCATGAGCTCTGGTGATTCTTGAGTCTTTGCTCCCTTATGGGCCTGGGGTAACAGATGTGCGTGGCCATGCACAGCTGATTATGTGGGTCTTAGAGTTGAATTCCAAGGGTCTCTCAGGACTCTTCTGGCCTTCATGCTTGCACAGGAAGCATTTTTTAACCACTAAGCCATCTCTCCAGCCAATCTAGCCTATTCAGGCAAGTTCCAGGCCAAGAAGAGACTCTTTAGACCAAAGGTGGGCTGAGGGCAAGGGAGATGGTACAATGGGTAAAAGTGATTGCTTTCAAACACGAGGACAGGAGTTCAATCCCCAGTGCCCACTAAAATACCAGGCCTACCTACAACCCCGGCACTGAGAGAGAACCTCTGGGAATCGCTGTCAGGCTGGTCTGACCAAAATGTAATAAGCTTCAGGCTCCGTGAGGAACTCTGTGTCAGAGAAGTAAGGTGGAAGGGTGACGGAGGAGAACTTTCAGCATCCTCCTCTGGACTCCTCATGTGTGCACATACATGTGTATACACAGCCTACAAACAGATGTACCACACATGGCACACACACATCCACAGATGGAGGGAGAGAGAGAGAAAAAAAGAAAGAGAGAGAGAGAGCGTGCCTTAAAATGTAGTGCTCAGAAAGTATCATCTGTTCTCTTTCATGTGCCTAGGTTTGGCACAGGCACAAGGTCACGGCGGACCACTTATCTTCTGTCTTTAGAAAGGTCTCAAGTGGGACTGGAGAGATGACTTTGAGGTTAAGGTGCTTGCCTGCAAAGCCTAACCGCCTGGGGTTTGATCCCCCAGGACCCATGTAGAGCCAGATGCACAAGGTGGCACGTGCATCTGGAGTTCACCTACAGTGGCTGGAGACCCTGGTGTGCCCGTTTTCTTCCCCCACCCTGACCTCTCCTTTCTCTGTTTGGAAATAAATAAAATATTGTTAAAAAGAAAGGTTTCAAATGATCTATGCATGCTTTTTCTTTGCATCTGTATGTATGTATGTATGTATGCATTTGTGGTGTGTGCTCATGTGTGCATGAATGTTAATAAGTGTGAAGGCTCATGGAGGCATACAGGCACGTGTTCAGGCATGCATGTGGAGGCTGCAGGCTGACTTTGGGTGTATTCCTCAGTTGCTCCATACCTTATTCTTTGAGACAGAATCTCTCTTTTTTTTAAAATTTTTTATTTATTTATTTGAGAGAGACAGACACAGAGAGAAAGACAGATAGAAGAAGAGAGAGACAATGGGCACACCAGGGCTTCCAGCCTCTGCAAACAAACTCCAGACGCATGCGCCCCCTTGTGCATCTGGCTAACGTGGGACCTGGGGAACCGAGCCTCGAACCGGGGTCCTTAGGCTTCACAGGCAAGCGCTTAACCACTAAGCCATCTCTCCAGCCCCGAGACAGAATCTCTTGAGCTGAACATACACCTCAGCAATTCAGCTGGATTAGCTAGCCAGTGAACCACCCACAGGGATTCCCAGTCTCTGCATTCCAAGGTTGGTCTTACAGGCCTGCGCCACCCTCCAAGGCATTGCTCATGAGTGCTGAGAAGCTACGTTCATGTCCTCACGCTTGCACAGCGAGCGCTTGACCCACCGAGCCATCTACCCAGCCCCCCTGTGTGCAGTTAAACTATTATTATTTACTTATACTTGTGAGACGAGAAAGAGAGATCAAGGACAGAGAGCGAGAGAGAGAGAGAGAGAGAGCTGGAAAGATAGCTCGGTTCCTTATGCTCTTGCATACAAAGCCTAATGTCCATTCGAGGCCCCAGGAACCACGTAAAGCCAGATGCACAGATGCATCTGGAGTTCAGTTGCAGCAAATGGAGACGCTGGTACATCCGTTCTCTCTTTCTCTCTCTTTTTGCTCTCTCTCTCTCTTTTGCTGTTTGCAAATAAATAAATAAAACTATAAAAAATAAGAGAGAGAGAGAAATGGCTACATCAGGCCCATCCTTGACACTGAAAATAAACTCCAAATGCATGCGTCACTTTATGCATCAGGCTTAATAAGGGCCCTGGACACTGGAACCCAGGCCGGCGGTCTTTGCAAGGAAGCTCCTTTAACCTCTGAGTCATCTTCCCAGGCCTCCGCATGGAATTCCCCTTCTGGCCCATTGCTGTGGAAATCTCCAAACTTTCTCCTCAGACTTCTTATTTTATTTGGGGATTTGGAAAGTCTAGAAATGAAAACAAGAGCCTCTGTGAATAAAATAAACGAGCCCTGCTGGAGAGATGGCTTAGCGGTTAAGTAGCTTGCCTGTGAAGATTAAGGACCCATATTCTCCTTTCCAGATCCCAAGTTATCCAGATGCAGAAAGGTGAGGCAAGTGGAAGGTCGCACATGCCCACAAGGTGGCGCGAGTGTCTGGAGTTCAATTGCAGTGTCTGAGGCCCTGATGCACCAATTCATTCTCTCCTCTCTCTCAAATAATAAAAAAATAAATCTTTAAAATAAAGGAGCCTATCACTTGTATATCTTCATTCCTGCATGTAAAGTGCCCTCCTGCAACAAGACCAAACAGATGGCTTTCCAACGGCTTCCAAAAGATGGTTTAGGAGAGATGAAGGTGTTGGGGCCCTGCTGTATCTGTGGAAGGAGGTGCTCTGACTGGGGAGATTCTTGTGCATAAAGACTATATCAGGTTAGCCACATGGGGGTTAGAGTCCCACGGTGCTCAGCCCCACATCCCTGTGATGGTTCATCTCAACTGTCAAATTGACAGAATCCAGAGTAAGTTAGGAGACAAGTGCACGGGCCTGTCTGTGAGGGAGTATCTAGATTAGGCTCACTGAGGTGGGAAAACCCGTCTTATCTAAGTGAGAGACCGCCATCCTATGTCTTCGAGTCCTGAATTAAGAAATAGGAGAAAGTAAGCTGAGTACCAGCATTTATCTCTTTGCTTCCTGACCATGGATGCGACCTGGTCATGTGGCTGCCTCACACTCCTGATGCAATGCCTTCCCCAGTGAGTCAGAGGCTGACTTCATCCACAGTGCACTTACCTAGAGAGCCTAGAGAGAAGGCCCCTTAATGCAGTTAAGACATGCAGAAGAAACCACAGGTAAGTGCATCCTTTTTTTTCTTGTGGCTGAGACGAAATACCTAATCAAAGACAACATAGAGGAGAAAGGGTTTCTTGTGGCTCACAGGTCCAGGTGACAGTCCATCATGTCAGGGAAGTATGGCAAAGGAGCCTGAGGCAGCTGGTCACATTCGGTCTGCAGCGGGGAGGCAGAGTGGTCAGCGCTGCTGCTCAGCCAGCTCTCTCCTTTGATCCAGTCCAGGACCCCGGCCCATGGGGTGGTGTTGCCCACAGCTAGGGTGGGCCTTCCATTCTCAACTGAGCTCAGCTTGAAAATTTCTCAGACATGACCAGGGATTTGTTTCCAGGGTGAGTCTAAATCCTGTCAAGTTGGCAACCAGGATTGCCCTTTTTTTGTTTGTTTGTTTGTTTGTTTAATCAAGGTAGGGTCTCACTCTAGCCCAGGCTGACCTGGAATTCACTATGTAGTCTCAGGGTGGCCTCGAACTCATGGTGATCCTCCCACCTCTGCCTCCTGAGTGCTGGGATTAAAGGCGTGTGCCACCACGCCTGGCTAGTAGACTTTCTTTAAGAAGGGACTAAATTGGGGCTGGGGAGATGGCTTAGCGGATAAAGTACTTGCCACACAAGCATGGGGACCTTAGTGCCAATTCCAAGCACTCATTTGAAATGCCAGGTAGAGCAGCATGCACCCACAGTCCCAGCACTGTGGGGGCAGAGACAGGAGGATTTCTGGAGCTCATTGACCAGCTAATCTAGTCAAATTGGCAGTCTATGGGTTCAGGGAGAGATAGTGTATCAAAGAATAAGGTTGTGAGTGATTAAGAAGACACCAAACATTGGCCTTTGGCCTCTGGCCTCCACACCCCACACAATGCACATACACACACACGTACACACACAAATACACATTCACCCATGTGTACACACCACAGACATGTAAATGTGTTCTCAAGGTGCAGAAGACTGGGGTAGTAACTATAGTACTGCCAGGACTAACTCTTTTTCTTCTTGGTTTTTCTTAAATTATTTATTTATTTGCAAGGAGAGAGAGAGAGAGAGAGAGAGAGAGAGAGAGAGAGAGAGAGAGAGAGAGAGAGGGAGAGGAAGAGACAGAGAGACAGTGAATATGAGAAAGTGTGTGCCAGGGCCCCTAGCCACTGTAAATGAATTTCAGATGATGCATGTGCCACCTGTACATTTGGCTTTATGAAGGTACTGGGGAATTGAGCCTGGGTTGTTAGGCTTTGCAGACAAGTGTGCAAGTGCAGAGCCATCTTTCTAGCCCAAAGTTTCCTCTTTTATTATTTTTTTATTTTTAAATTTTTTTTGTTTATTTTTCTTTATTTATTTGAAAGTGATAGACAGTGAGAGAGAGAAAGAGGCAGATAGATAGAGAGAGAGAATGGGCATGCCAGGGCCTCCAGCCACTGCAAACGAACTCCAGATGTGTGCGCCCCCTTGTGCATCTAGCTAACGTGGGTCTTGGAGAATGAAGCCTCAAACCGGAGTCCTTAGGCTTCACAGGCAAGTGCTTAACCGCTAAGCCATCTCTCCAGCCCCAAGCTTTCCTCTTTTAAATAGAAAGAAAAAGTTAGAATAATGATACAAAGTATAGCATAATATGGACACAAGCTATTATTATCCAAGATTTATGTATACAATTAAATGTGTTATAGTGTCATAGGATTGGCAGCAAAGCACATGTGTTTAATCCAGCATTGCCACAAACACATGAGTGATACAACTTTTATAAACACAAGCTTTGTAAGCAATAGGAATTATTCATTTCCCTCCAATATTTTTATATATGTGTGCAGGGACACTATGTGTAGGTATGTGTGCACTTGCACATAAAAGCCAAAGAAAACTCCAGATGTCCTTCTTCAGGAAATGTCACCCATCTGTTTTTTGAGACTGGTTCTTTCATTGGCATGGAACTCACCAATTGCCATTCATTTCTCAACCAGTATTCTACATAAAATGTACTCCCCATGTGTGGTAACTTAAGTTCATGTATTGCACTGGTAGGAAGAGATATATGCTAGATAATGAGACATGATATTATTCACTGAACCTAGAATTCACCCATTTGGCTAGAGTAGCTAGCGAGCCAGTAAGCTTTAGGGATCGTCCTGTCTCTTTGTCTTCAGTGATTCAATTGTGGGCACATTCCGCCACACACGGGTGCTCGAGTTACAAACTCATCCTCACTCTTGTATGAGAAGCAGTTTACCCACTGAGCCATCTTACTAGCCTCATTGGAGAGGATTATTGTTATTATTTTGTTTGGTTTTTTGAAGTAGGGTCTCCCTCTAAGTCAGGCCTGGACCTAGAATTCACTATGTATTCTCAGGCTGGCCTTGAACTCACGGCGACCCACCTATTTCTGCCTCCTGAGTGCTGAGCTTAAAGGCATGTGCCGCATGCCTGGATGGATGATTATTGTTTAATATTTTATTTGCAGGAGAAAGAGAGAGAGAGAGCGAGAGAAAGAGAGCATAGGCACCAGGGCTTCCTGTTACTGCAAACACACGCGTCACCTGTGCATCTGGCTTTACATAGGTACTGGGGAATCAAACCTGGGCCTTCAGGCTTTGCACGCAAACACCTTTAACTGCTAAACCAACTCTCCAGGCTTGGAAAGATTATTTTTAATCTTAAAATACATAAATAAGACATTCTGATTGTAATATTTTCATCATAAGCAAATGCTACACACACACACACACACACACACACACACACTCACACATACACATAGGCACACCAATCCCTACCCAGCACTTTTTAAGTAATGTGATTGCTACCACCCTGGGCATGGTAGGTATTACTGGCTGATGAGCCAGGGGAGAGATTTTTCTGAAATAGAGACCCCTGGCTCTTCATTTCTCTATGTTGTCATTTCTTTTTTTGGAAATAGAACTCCCACTGACATCAAAAAGAATCTTTCTCAAAGTGCCTGGAAACCGCAGGGCCAGCAGCGTGGTTTCCCAGCGGCAGAGAATCAGGCCCAGATATATTCATTGGAGATCAAATTGGGTTAAATGCCTCCTTCCAAGCGAGCCTGAAAACTTGCCCAACACCAGGTCTTTCATGCGGTAGACCTCAAACGAAGGGCAGACCTCAATGCCTGGCCTAGTTCTAAAATTAGATAAGTAATTTCAACCAAGAGTGGAATGGTGTAGTGAGTATTTCTGGTATTCTTTCTCTTTGAAAGCCCAAGTAGAGAGGATTAAATCTACATTTCTGCCTTGGCAATCCTTCCCCCCTCCGCCTCCCAGCGATATTATGTGGATATTTCACAATGAAAAGAGCAAAAGAAGAACAGGAGGTCACCTTAAAATGTCAAGTCACGGTACGGCAGACACCCGCGGTCATCTTTCCTACTCTCCCCTGTTTTAAGTCCAGGAATAAAGATGTGCTATGACAATATGGTGTGGCTTCGAACACACAGTTTCATTAGCAGGAGGTGGCTGTGGGAAAGACGGTCTGAATGGCCCTTCGAGCATTTTGTCATCTGTAAAGCGGCACCTTGGTACCTTAAGAGTTGCGGAGGGGGAATGAAGTCCTCTTGATGTGCTTGTGACGAATGGTAAATATTGTTCTACAAGTGGAATATATAGGAATATCCCATGCAAAAGCACTGCTGTATTTGGATTGTCAGTGACCAAAGAACCCATGTGTTAATAATGGCTTGGTCTCGGACCATAAAGCTTATTGAAAGGTCCTGAGACCTTGAAGAAGTGGGTCACAGTGGAAGGCTCTTAAGTTATTAGGGAATATCCTTGAGGGGCATGAGGACTCCAAAAACTCTCCTATCCCCTCTTTCCTCCCTCCTTCCTCCCTTCCCCTTTATTTCCCTTCACTTTCCCTCTCTCCTCTCTGCTTCCTCTTCTCACCTCTCCTTCTCTCTCCTTTCTCTGTCTTTCTTCTTTCCTCTCCTTTCTTGTTTTTCTCTCTCTTCCTTCTTAGCCGCCGTCAGGTAAGAGGCCACCTCTATCCTTTACTTCCGTGGTACACAGCACCATTACAGGCTGAAAGCAACAAGGCCACGTGACTATGGATGAAAACCTAGAAAACCGGAAGCTAACATGCATTTTTTTCTTCCTGATTAAATGACACCCATCTCCGGGGATAGACAGAATTAGCTCAAGTAATCGTGACTGTCACGTGTTGGGAGGAAGGTCTGATTGGCGACTGTCATGTGTTTAGTATGAAGGAAGAGAGAAGCACTGCGGAGAATGTCAGCACAGTGCACGGAGGGTCAGTCAGAGGACAGGGACGCATTCTAGCTGCTTTGGGACAAAAATGAGACTGTGGGGACGATCATATCCAAAGCCTGATAGCTAAGCAGGCTCAAAAACACTTTGTCCCCACCTTTCACTTTGGCCTTGCCTTAGTGACCTTTCAACTCAGCATTACCAATGAAGAGGTAGATAGCTCAATAAAGATCTTTTTTTTTTTTTTTCCGGGATGATCTACGTGTTCTTGAGGCAAATCTTGGACTCCCCGGTCTTTCTTTTGAAGAGCAAGGCATGGGGTTTTGATTGAATCACCTAGTCATTCTGTCATGAACTGCACAGCTCTTTTCTCCCTTGAACACATTACTGATGGTAACAAGGGAGTTATTTTCAATCAAAGGCATGCTTCCAATGAAAAAGATTTCTCCTCACATTGTGATCCCGTCCTCTGAAATCCATTTCAGATTGGCGGATAAAATGTGATTATATTTACACTTCCCTGACACAATTCAGGCAGCAAAATAACAGCCTGCTGGAGATACTTTTTCTTTTTCATATTTAGATCTGTCAATGTTGTGGTGCTGGGGAAACGGGGAGGGGTGACAGAGGCGCTGGGGCTACTGATGGGTTTTAGTTGGCTCACAAACAGAGAGATGCCATGTGCAGGGGTCCGTCTCCCTCCACTCTTCTCTCCTCAGCGCTCCTTGAGGGCTGGCCTGAGCTGCTCTCGGAGAGATGATACAGTACGCTAATCAATAGTGCTCTATGCAAACCGAATTTCTCATTTCTGTCTTGACACAGCCCATAAGTTATTTCAACATAATCCTTTAATTGGTTCCCGGTCATTAGGGGATGTACAAGATTTGATTCATCAGTACCTGTGTGAGGCACAGTGGCAATTTGTGCTTGAAAAAATTGAGGTGTCCAAATGTGGCAAAGGCTGAAAAGAACGTGAGAACCCTGGTTTGTGGCATGAAATCTGAGCTTGATTCTCGACTTAATATCGCGTGACTTTTCTGAGTGAGACAAGAACAGGTGTCTATTTACCTTGGTAGGGGTCTGTTGACAGAGTGAAACAATTCCACTCAAGTCTAGCTTTGCGAACCGATGAGTTCATTGGGGTTACTCACAGGGGCATAAATGAGGAGTTCCTTACGGTAGTATGGGGTGAGGGGTGATTTTCAGGAGCATGGGTGACTCAAAGGCATTTGCATCATCAATCAGAAAGCCCACCCCAGAGTGAATGATAACTCTCAAAGATGCATCCCTGGGAATCCCTTTCAGGCAGCTCCATTATTGACAGTCTCTTCCCCAGCAATTGTTTATTGCTCATATGTCCGTGGGGAGAGGCCTGGGGGAACCTTGGAACTTTCTAAGCCATGCGAGTTTTATGAATTTCATTAGCTTCCTGAGTCGTGTGAGCTTCTCTTTTCCATTCAAGAGGAACGTTTCCATTCCGTGGCGTGTATGTGTGTGGAGGCCAGAGACTGATGTTGGGTAGATCTTCCTCGGTTGCTTTCCACCTCTCTTATTGACGCAGGGCCTCTCACCTAGCCGAGGGATCGCTGACTCTAGACTGGTTAGCCAGCAAGCTCTGGGAATCCCCTGTCTCTGCTGCTTCCACAGTGCGAAGATCACAGGGGCACACCAGTGCACTCGGCTTTTACACGGCTGCCGAGGATCTGAATCCTGGCCCTCATGCTGGCCTGGCAAGTATTGTGCGGACCGAACCATCTCCCCAGCTCCCAGGAATGTTTCGATTTAGAGGAAATAGTTTTATAGTAACTCACCAGCGATCGTGTGATGTTGGTTGATTCAGCTTGTATCTTCAGGTTTCAAAATGGGTGGGTTGATTTGGGGGTCATCGAGGTGGTAGGTGAAACATGGTTTTATGCTCTCTCGACTGACACTGGCCAACTTTCCTGCAACTCTCCATGCACAGTTCAAAGCCACTGCTTGGGAAAGGGTGCAAAGCTTTGTGGGGAGGTGCAAACATCTGTTCACCCCAGATAGGGCACGGACAACAGACCACAGTAGGACTGCACTAAAGTCCAAGTTGATGAACCAATGAGTTTACTGAGGTTCCTTCCAGAGCCAGGAGCATGGATGACAGAGTCAAGGCAGCTGCGTCGGCGTGGGTTGAGGACTGGTGCTGTATGGCTGGGCTGCACGGTGCCTCTGCCAGGCAGCTGGAGGTTGGTGGTCTCCTCTCCTCATCTATCGAGTACTGCTCCTGCAGCCTTGGGAAGGGGTCTTGTGCATCTTGTACATTTCAGATGCTTTCCAAGACTTGTAAGTCCCCCTCCAGAAGAGAAAGTTTCGATTAGAGAAAGTTTTTATGAAAGGGGGGGGTCTATTTCAATAAGACAAGAGAGCAGGGGCTGGAGAGATGGCTCAGTGACTAAAGGGTGCTTGCTTGTAAAGCCTGACTACCCCAGTTCAAGTCCCCAGTACCCATGTAAAGCCAGATGCACAAAGTGGCACAACTTCCATGATTGTAAACAATATCCCATGGTAATTCCCTCCCGCCCCCCACTTTCCCCTTTGAAACTCCCACTCTCCACCATATCCCCTCCCCCTCTCAATCAGTCTCTCTTTTATTTTGATGTCATCATCTTTTCCTCCTATTATGATGGTCTTGTATAGGTAGTGTCAGGTGCTGTAAGGTCATGGATATCCAGGCCATTTTGTGTCTGGAGGAGCACATTTGTAAGGAGTCCTACCCTTCCTTTGGCTCTTACATTGTTTTTATCACCTTTTCCACAATGGACCCTGAACCTTGGAAGGTGTGTTAGAGATATTTCAGTGCTGAGCACTCCTCTGTCACTTCTTCTCAGCACCATGGTGCCTTCTGAGTCATCCTAAGATCACTGCCATCTGAAAAGAAAAGGCTCTCTAACCAAAAGTGAGAGTAGCATTAATATATGGGTATGAACACTAAGAGAAGTGCTTACTGGGCAGTTTGGTGAGCATAGTAATTTAGCCAGACAGTAGCAGACATTACATCCCTAGGGTTCATGACTACCCCTGTTGTAGGTTTTGAGTATCAGGGATGTATTCCCTCCCACAGAGCAGGCCTCCAGTCAAACTAGAGGACGGTTGGTTTCCCCCATAACAGATGTGCCACTATTACATCTACTGGCTCATCTGGCCTGGATGACCAAATATAAAGCTTGCAGTGTCTACTGTTGAGTATCTCCACTGGTGATTTCTCTTTCTCCCACTGAACTGCATTCAGTGTGTCTTTTTTCCAGCTTTCTGTCAGATGGCCTACATGGAGGAGGTTTTCAGCTCAGCTCTAGCAGAGTTTCTCAGTGACCTTGCAGCCCAAGTGTGTGGAGTCTTTGGCAATAGGGTCTTACCATCTATTCCTTGTGGGAAACCAAGGGCCTCGGAAATGGCCTGTAATGTTTTGGGGGCATCAGGGACCTCCGTGGCCAACAACTCACTGGAAGGTATCCCATCCCTGGCACTGAAAATTTTCTAATAACAGTCTATGGCTCCTGAGTGTTTCATTGTCCACAAAAGTAGGTTTCCATATTTATGTCCTCTTAGATTATTTTATTAATTAGTTTTGTACTCAGTGAATACAGTCAAGTTGATATCCTCCCTGCCCTCCCCTCACCCCTGTCCCCTCCTTGTTGAGGCATGTGGGTCAAGCATTGTGGGGTTAGCCCTCAGTTATGAGTAGGAGGAAATGTCTCTGTGTATCATGACCCAACGTGTGGCTCTGACATTCTTTCTGCCCCCTCTTCCATAAATTTCCCTGAGCCATGTTGGGTTCATTTTATATCTGCTTCAGTGAGGAGGTCTTGGGAGACTCTGTGTCTCTGGATATCTGGTTTGGTAGGAGTTGATTGTTCTCTGTGTTGATTTCTTTCACCCTTGTGCTGGTATCGGGTTCACCAAGAAAACAGTATCCTTGCTTGTTTTGGCAATTATTCTGAGTTTCAGCTGGGGCCCTTTTGAGGTATGATGGGGTGGTTCTCTCCTTGGGATCTGCATCTATCGTTCCTTCCTGGGGATGTGTGGGGCAGTTAGGCAGTTGCCATCTTGACCAGACTCCTCTTAGATTTTGATTAGCCCTCCCTCCATCCTTCCTTTACTCAATCTCTTCCCCTGACCTCACTTGGGCCTTTCATCCCCATTAATCTGTGCTTCTGCTTACATATATGAACAAACAATTGTGTTTGGTTAAAAGTAAATCTCAATGGTTTAACAGCAGATGAGACATGGCCATGAAGAGAATTGGTATCCTGGAAGATAGCTCAGTGGAAAATAGATTTACTCACAGAGATGGAATGTGACTGGAAACTAGAGGAAGAAGTATGTGGGTCCTGGAGGAAGCTCCTAGAAGGGAGATTTTGTACTAGTACAGTCCTGCTGCAGGGAGGTTGAAGCTTGAAGAGGTGAGGTGGTGTGGAATTTTAGATTTCACAAAGAATACACAGCTGCTCTTAATTAGATGATAATCCTAATAGAAGGTGCCCATTATAAGCAGAAGCAGAAGCCAGCCTTCAACAATTTAAGCCTCATTCTCACAAGGTATTAAGGTGGATCTTTTTGGATTTGATTAGTATTCACAAAAATTTATTGTCCCAAGGAATCCTAGCATACCCTCTAATTTCCTTTTTTTTTTTTTTTTAATTTATTTTTGAGAGAGAGAGATTGAGAGACAGGGAGAATTAGCCAGGGCCTCAGCCTCTGCACTCAAACTCCAAATGCTTGTGTCACCTAGTGGGCATGTGCGACCTTGCGCTTGTGCATCTGGCTTAGGTGGAATCTGGAGAGAGATAGAACATGGGTCCTTAGGCTTCACAGGAAGGCACCTTAACCGCTAAGCCATCTCTCCAGCCTCAATTTCTTCTTTTTCAGACATAGGTTACTTGTGGGTGTGTGGTATATATATATATTTTTTTGCATGTACATGCAGATGTGTGTGGTTGCATGCAGTTGCGGGGGTGTGTGTGCAAATGTATGCATGTGCATGTGGAGGCCAGAGGTTGATAATCACTTACCTTTTTCTATTGCTTATCCACCAGCTTATTTCTTTATGAGATAAGGGTCTCATGTTGAACCTGGAACTCACCAAATGGGTTGGACAAGCTGGCCAGAGAGCTTCAGGGAGCCTCCTTTATCCAAGAGCCACCAGGCCCAACATTCTACACAGATGTTGAGAACTCAAACTCAGGACCTCATGCTTGATCATGAATCACTTTATCTACGGAGCTGGCACTCCACCTCCCTAACCTCTTTTCTTCATAAAACACCAGCCTCAAGTGTTGTTATAGCAACAGTGGACTAAGATGCTCTCCTCTTAAAAGATACTGATAATCGAGCTGGAGAGATGGCAGAGAGTTAAGGTACTTTGTGTGAAGCCTAAGGACCCAGGTTTGACTCCCCAGAACCCACATAAGCCAGATGCACATGGTAGCACATGGATTTGGAGTTCACTTCTCTCTCTCTCTCATAAATAAATATTTTTTAAAAATACACTGATAATCCTACCTGACTCTATATAGGTACTTTCAGATTAGACACTACTCCGACCCCCACCCGCACCTAGACATCCACATCATGGTACATATCATTATATACCCAAGATTTTGTGTTCCTATTATCTGATTTAATAAGCTTATCCCATTCTTAGCCTTTTTAATGGAATATTTCCAGCATGCAATTTGACTCACAGAAAAACAAACAAACAAGAAAAAAAAATGCATCCAATCAGCCATTGGAATTATGAGGTTATTTTTTTTTTTTTTTTGTCTGGTAGAAATTTAACATTCAGAGGCTTTAGGGAAAATTATGTCAAAACAGGGGATGCTTGAGATAGATTTACAGCACCTCTGTTCAATACTGTCTTCCTTGGTTATGAGGCCTGTAAATTTTTACTTAAAGGTAATTTTTTTTTAAACTTTGATTTAGTTTAAACATTGCCTCCAAGAATCAAACACATTCCCAGAGGCCATGGGGCAGCTGGTACAACTTAAATAAGTTAGGCTTCTTTGAATCCATTCTCACGTGCACAGGTGTCCCACCCCATGGCGTACCTGGCACACCCTGAGTCGGCTGACAAGGGCTATAGAACTGTCATCATGTCAGGAAACGCCTTTGTTGGGACAGCGCATGGGGAGACAAAGGGATACTTGAGATGAGGATTCAGAACCCATCGAAGGTGCGAGGCACGGCAAGTTGCCGGGGAGATCTTTCGATACCGTGGATGGATGTGCTGGTGTGATTTTAGGGGTGTAATCAGTCATGCGTGATTGACTGCTCTGTTGATGTTCAGATAAAAATGAGTCTTTTCTAGATTGCATTTTTGCCATCTTTACAGCAGTTAAAAAAAGAAAAGTTTTGTTCTTTATTTTACTCCAAAAATACTAGTAGACACTCCGTCTAGATTTGCATGTCAGGAGAGTGTCGGCAGCGCTTTTTGTGCACACAGTGGCAGTGTGGTGTGTACACGTGTGTCAGCGGATGCACTGGCAGGTGTGTGTTGGGGGCCAGTAGAGAATGTCCAGTGTCCTCCTCGAGCACTCACCTGTGCATTTCCTCTACACACTGCTGGGATGAACAGCCAAACCAGACACAGTTTTTGGGAGGAAGGGATTTAGTTCAGCTTACAGATCCAGTGGCTGGCTCTCTTCCATAGGTCTGAGCAGAGACACACAACAGCGGCAAGCAAAGCACCAACACCAGCAAATGCAAACCCGCCCGAGCTGAGACCTTCTCACGCCTCTCCTGTGGTCTGGAAGGAGCTCTGCCCCCAGACACACCGTTGGGCTGAAGCCCAGGATCCGCCACATTGACACCTCCTCCATCCAAGCAGCTGGAGACCCAAGTTACAAGCTTTATAAGACACTCTGGTTAATGGAGGACACACAGTCGCATTCAAACCATCACAGCATGTACGACAGATGAGCTCACATGGGGCACGGAGGCCAGAGGAGAGCATCAGGAGTCCTCTAGCCTCGCCTGTGTATTTTCTTTTTTGAAAAAAAAATATTTTTTATGGAATATTTTTTGAAAAAAATATTATTTATTTATATGAAGTAGAGAGAGAGAGAGAGGAGAGGAGAGGAGAGGAGAGGAGAGGAGAGGAGAGAAGAGAGCTTTACAAAAAAAGCAGATAGACAAAGAGAGAATGAGAGCATGCTGGGGCTTCTGGCCAGTGCAAACAAACCCCATATGCATGCACCACCCTGTGCATCTGCCTTTAACTGGGTACTGGGATCAAACCTGGGTCCTTTGGCTTTGCCAGGAAGTACCTTAAGCACTAAGCCATCTCTCCAGTCCATGTGTATTTTCTTGAGAGTAGTCTCTTTCTCAACATGGAGCTGTGGTTTCCATGAGCCCCAGTGATTGTCTGGCCTCTGCTCCCACAGGACAGGAGGTACACACATGCGCGGACACACCCAGCTGCTGATGTGGGTGCTTCAGAATAGAAGTCAGGATCTCTCATGTTTTACAACAGGCACTCTTACCAGCTGAGCCACCTGCCCAGCCCACCAACTCCTGACTGCTCCCTTGCACTCTGCTTCGACCTCAAATCCTGGCTAAACCATGTAATTACTGGGCAATGTTGGACACACTATTTAACCTTCTCTGCTTCAGACTTTCAGATTATAATACTGGAGCAATTATATAACCTGCAATTTGATAGCATGTGAAGATAGCAATGAGTGTATGTTATGCACTCAGGACAGTGCCAATACTCAGTAAGCCCATAACCTACCCACTTCTGTAAGGCACACATTGTTATATAGGTATTTTTTGCATGCATGGTATATATGTTCATATGTGCAGAGGCATCTGCATATGTGTCTGTATGTGTGCGCATGTGCGCACACACATGCACATGAGTGTGTAGAGGCCAGAGGTAAATCGCAGGTGTATTCCTCAATTACTCTCCATCTTATTTTTTGAGACAGGGTCTCTCATTGAACCCTGAATTCACTGTTTAGGCCAGACTAGCTAGGCAGGAAGTTGCAGAAATCCTACCGTCTCCCCATCCCCAGTCCCGGGAGTGCAGACACACGCTGCCATGCCTGGCATTTTACATGAGTAGTGAGTCTCCAAACTCAAATCCCAATATATTGAGGCAAGCACTTTACCCACCGGGCCATGTCCCCAGCCCCAGAACTCTTTCATTTCATTGTGTGAAGAAGAGGAAGATGCAAACTATGGAACTGAAAAGAGATAGTGAATTTGAGCTATTTGTGAAAATATTTTGTTTCCCTCAAACTAAATTATAAAGCAAGAATTTGAAATAGAGTAGTTGCTTAACATGTGCTTAACTAATCCATTCATTATTTAATGTAAGGGATAAGTTACATGCTTAATTAAAGTGAAGGGCAATTAAAAAAATAGATTAGGAGGCTGGGGAGATGGCGCATCAGGTAAAGGGCTTTCTTATAAAGCTGACAGGCTGGGTTCGAATCCCCAGTACCCATGTAAAGCCAGATGCCCAAAGTGACATGCATGTCTGAGGTTCCTTTGCAGTGTCACTAGGCACAGGTGCACCCATTCTCATCTTCTCTATCTCATATTCTCTCTCTCCTTGCAAATAAAAAAACTATGAACATAAAAATGAATGGGGTTATCTGGTGAAAGACTGCAAAACAGACCACAATTTAGTGAGATTTAGATTGGTGGGCTGCCTGTGGAGAAGGCCCATTTGGCATAGCTCTGGTAAGTGGTTGCAAGAGAAGGACGAGCCAAGGCCACACCAAAGACATGTAAGACAACAGCCTGGGGCCAGGGATTTGATTGACGACAAGTAATAGGAGCTGCCAACTTCTGAACCAGTTCGTAGATTGTGGGAGCAATTAATTTTATAGAAATATTAGATTTCAGTACTTAATGCAAAATTGCTTAATAAATAGTTGCCTTCAAGATAATCAGATATTCAATTATGTGTACATGAGTGTTTGAGATCCCACCCCTCCCAGTCATTCATTCCTCTTTCTTGGGACTATAAAGCTCATCATTCAACCCTTGAGAGTATGTACTAAAAGAGTGATTTGGTATTCTTTTTACAGGTTCAGAATCACATGTTATTCAAGCTTCCACCAAAGTATTTAACTAGTGATTAGAAATAATTTGGGGGCTGGAGAGATGGCTTAGCCTGTAAAGCCAAAGGACCCAGGTTCAATTCCCCAGGACCCATGTAAGCCAGATGCATCAGGTGGCGCATGCATCTGGAGTTCATTTGCAGTTGCAGGAAGCCCTGGCATGCCCATTCTCTCTTTCTCTCTCTTCTCTCTCCCCTCCTTTTTCTTTCTCTCAAAAAAAAATCAATAAAAAGAAAAAGAACCAAAAATAATTTTGAAGGCTGGAGAGATGATGTAGTGGTTAAGGTGGTTTCCCACAAAGCCTAATGACCCAGGTTTGATTCCCTAGTACTCATATAAAGCCAGATACACAAAGTGGCCCATGCATCTGGAGTTTGTCTGCAGCAGCTGGAGGCCCGAGTGCACCCATTCTCTCTGTTACTCTTCTCTATCTCTCTTTGCTTGCTGGTAAATAAATAAAAATATTTTTTAAATACCATGATATTCAAATAATTTGGAAGTATTTCCATTCAAACATATGCATACGGGAATGTGGTGAAATTGCTCAGTGGTAACAGTGCTTGCCGTGCAAGCATGCGAACCCGAGAGGGCCCAAGTGTGATTCCTTAGTATCCACATAAAGTACTGGGTGTGCATGCTCACCTGTTACCTCAGTCCTGTGGAGAGTGGAGACCTAAAAATTGCTGAGGTTTGCTGGTCAGCCATTCTGACACACACAAAAATTGGCAGCTCCGAATTCAGTGATAGACTCCATTTCAAGGAAATTGTAGACGAGCAAATAAGAGGAAGACATCTGACATTCTTGTGTGGCCTCTACATTTTTACACGCTTACCCTCAGACATATATGCATCATAGCATGTGCGCACGTGCGCGCGCGCACACACACACACACACCCCAAAAAAACATGTAGGTGAGCTGGGCATGGTGGCTTTTTGGAGGCAGAAGTAGGAGGATTATTGTGAGTTCAAGGCCAGCCTGGGACTACAGAGTGAGATCCAGGTCAGCCTGGGGTAGAGTGAGACCCTGCCTTGAAAAACAAACAAACAAAAAAAGTAGGTGAATGCTTATAGAATTTCCATTTATAATTGCCCTAAAATGTAGAGAACCAAGACATCCTTCAATTTGTATATGGATAAATGAACTTTGGTACACTATCCAATAAAATAGAATTCAATAGAAAGAGGAATAAACTTCTAATAGACATGGATGAGTCTTAAACGCACATTGCAAAGTGAGAAAAAAGCCAGTCTGAAATGCCTGTATACCATGTTATTCCATTTATACGATGTTCTAGGCAAGACAAAATTATAGTTATTATAAACAGACTAGTGGTTTCTATGGATTTGGGGGACCCTTCTCTTCCTCTATTTCTCCCAGGTGACACAGCGTGCAGCTCTGCTTCCCCACGAAAGCCTGCTGTGATGTTCTGCCTCCATCTGCCAGAAGCCCAGAAATCTTCAAACCGTGAGCCAAAAGAGCCTTCCCTTTATAAACTAGTAATCTCAGATCTTTGTTAAAGTGACAGAAAGCTAACTAACACACAGTAGTCTTTTAGCGATTATATTATTCTTATCAAAAAAGAAAGAATGGAAGAAAAAGAGTAGGAAAGGAGAAATGAAACAAGGAGAAGAAAAGATGTCCCTAAATGATGATGGCTTGTTTATGAAGTACCTCCCCAAGAGGCTTATTAGAGTCTTGGTCCCTGGTGGCATTATTAAAAAGTGATTGAATTGTGAGTGCTAACATCCACTGTGAATTAAGTCAATCCATTGATGAAATCATAGCAGAATGGAGGTGGGGCCTGATTGAAGGAAGGAAATTCCTTGGGGGGTATTTTATAGGGTGTGTCTTGACTTTTTTGTCTTCTCTACTTTTCCCTTTCCTCTCCTCCTTTCCCCTTCCCTCCCCTTCTCGTCATTTCTCTGTCTCCTGGCTGACATGAAGTTCTTGATTCAGCCTCACTTCAGCCCCACAGCAAGGAAACCAGCTGACCTTTGACTGAAACCTCTGAGAGCGTGAGTCAAAATAAACCTTGGCTCGCTCAAGTTGTTGGTCTTGGGGATTTTGTCACAGCAACAAAAACCTACTCATATGTATGGGCAAGGTATATTATACCTAGCTGTTTCCTTCCACCTAAGCCAAGCCGGACGGAACAAACAGCCTCTCTAAGTAATTAGATGTCTGGGTCACTGCCAGTCTCCAAAGGAGAGGCGGCATCTGAGTGCTCTTCCATAGAGTGGCCCTGGAATCAGGGTGGGAGGGGAGGCTCGAGTGAACATACGGGTGGCAGCAGACGGACAGGCAGACTTGCATCTCTTCCTCCCTTCACACGCACATGAACTGTGCATTGAATTTGCAGAAACGTGGCTGCTGGGGGTAGCAGCTGAGGGAAATCAAAGGGTCAAAAATCAGTGGGTCTCCACAACTCACACTCGTCTTGTGTAGCCAGAGTACATCATGGCATGGCAGGACACTCAACTCCTACCAAATCAGAGATCCAGAGACACAGGGGCTCCCAAGAGCCCATCACTGAAGTAGACCTAAAAGGAACTCAACATGGCTCAAGGAAATTCATGGAAGAGGGGGACAGAAAGATTGTTAGAGCCACAAATTGGGACATTGCACACAGAGACATTGCCTCTTCCCCATAACTGATGGCTACCCCCACAATGCATGACCCAGAATCCCCATAGGGATAACAGGCACTCCCAACAAGGAGGGTTCTTTGGGGAAGGGCAGAGATGAGGGTAAGGATGGTACCAACATGTGCTGTTTACATACTGAGTGTGTCCATAACTAATAATAAAAATAATTTCCTCAGCTCTCCAGAGCACACTGCTGTGTTGAGGCCCATCCTACCCCTCTGTCTCCCTCCGCATGCATGCCCAGGGCAACCAAAATCGAGATGCCTGCAGGGAAAGTCACTGGAAATACCCCAGTCTGCACTTGCTCAGGCCTCCCAGGAGGCAGCTGGTGCGGACAAGTGACCCACTTCCACCACCCCATCCGTACTGTGAGCACTTCAGGGCCCTCGTCCTCTCCTTGTGATCTATTCTATTTACCCACAAATGCTGAATTTACTTCTGAGAAGCTGCACGTGATTACACGATGCGTGTGCTGAAGACTTTTATTTCAGATGAAAGACCAAACAGAGCCTGGCTTGTGTGATTAGAGTGGGGAGTCCTGTGATTATTCTCAGAACACAGACAGGCCTTTATTTGTGTTTTTTTTTTTTTCTTCTCTCCCTCCTCCTCATGAGTGAAGAGAACTGGGAGCTAAGCTCCTTCTCCAAGAAAGCCTAGTGTCTGTTCATTTTTTTAATTGCTATGTGTCAGGGAGGGGTCTCTGTGTGTGTGTGTGTATTCAGGTCTCTCACAGTAAGGTGCTTATCTTGTTTCCAATTTACAGACAGGTAAAGTGATATCACAGCTAAATAATAGCATCATAAGAATTATATCCAAGAACCCAAATGCTCTCTGGTTGGACTTGAGGCCCACTCCATGGGGGGGGGGGGGGCTTAGTTCTGGTACTGAAAACCTAATGAAAAGCCTATGGCTTGGGAGGTCATGAGCCCTAGGCAGGAGGAAACTACTACTGATGTCTGGCTAAATGGATATATTATGCCCATCAAACTGCCCTTTGAACATGTATCTTTATGCCTATATATTGATGCTGCTCTCACTTTTGGTTAGAGGAGCTTCCCTTTTCAGATGACAGTGACCACTTGGGTGACTTAAAAGTCACCAAAGTGCTGTGATGTGCCAGGAGTGTTCCACACTAAGGAAGACATCTCTATCGCCCGCCCCCTTCCAAGGCTCAGGGACCATTGTGGATGAGGTGACAGAAAAAAATGTAAGAGCCAAAGGAAGAGGAGGAGTACAACACTGCCTTACAGACACACAGTGGCCTGGATAATCATGACCATGACTACTGCTACCCACACAAGACCCACATAATAGGAGGAAAAATTAAGGCACCAAAATAGAAGAGAGGCTAGTTGGAAAGAAGAAAGTGGAGGAGGGATTGGGGACAGGGAAGAGAGAGGGTTGTGGGAGGAGATTATGATCATGTTATATTGTTTATGGAAGTGGTCAATAAAAAAGCCTTTTTAAGTTATATCAAGGGTTAGGGAGATAGCTCCATTGGTAAAGTGCTTGCAAGGCAGGCATGAAGACCTGAGTTCAGTTCCTCAGTACCCATGGAGACATTCTAGGTATAATGACATGAGCCTGTAATACAAGCACTAGGGAGGCAGAGCCAGGAGCATCCCAGGGCTTACTGACCAGTCAGATTTGTTCAGCACCAGGCCAGTAAGAGACCCTGTTTTAAAGGAGGTGGATGGAGTTCCAAAGAAATGACACTTCAAGTTATTCTCTCTCTCTCTCTCTCTCTCTCTCTCTCTCTCTTTCTCTCTCTCTCTCTCTCTCGCTCTCTCTCTCTCTCTCTCTCTCTCACACACACACACACACCCTTATATCCACACAAGCATGCACATAAAATGAATTGTATCCAAGGCTGACAATCTCTCCTTTGCATCATTAATTACTGTTTCATTTAGAGCCAAAATTTTTTAGAAGCCTCAATTGAAACATTCCTGAAATTATAGCCTCTGGAATAAGTTTTTCCTCCACTTTGATGGTTAATGTTTTTATGTCAACTTGACTAGGTTACAAAAATCCCAAGTTGCCAATTAAACATTACTTTTGGGAGCATCTGTGGGGATGTTTCTGGAAGAGATCAGCATTTGAATTAGCAGACATAGTAAAGTACACGGTTTCCCCCAATGTAGGTGGGTGTGTTCATTCCCTTTTATGTTAGTGTGGCAAAATACCCCATGGAAACAACTGGAAAGATGAAGGAAGGATTGATCGTGGCTCATGGTTTGAGTGCACACAGTTCATCAATGTAGGGAAAACACGGCAGGTGGGGCTCTTCCCACTGGGCTTGTTACTACTGGGCAGGCAGATCAGAAAGCAGAGATTAGACAGGCAGTGTGGCCAGGCTACAACACCCCCTACCCCCGCAGTGGCCCAGCAAGGCTCTACCTCCTAAAGGTTCCACAACTTTCCAGAGGAGCGCCACCTGTGTTCAAATACTTGAGTCTCTCAGAGGCATTCTGTGTTCAAACCATAGTGGTGGGCTTCTTCTAAACCGCCATGGACCTGGGGATACTGCAACAGCAGAGGAGGTTTGAATTCTCTGTCCTACAGCCAGCCCTGAGGGGTTGTTCTTCCCTGGTCCTGTTGCTGCTGCTACTCAGGCATCCAGATGTGGGCTGGAATCCACACCATTAGCTTTCCAGATCTTGAGACCTGAAAGTCCACCACCAGTGCAATGGTTATATGCTTGCTCTTGGGACAAAACACCCAGCCACAAGAAGATTACGGAAATAAAGGGTTTATTTCCAGCTTGTCATTTCTAGGGGGAGGTTTCGTTGTGACAGAAAGCACACCAAAAGTAGACAACGTGGCGCCACATCTGCACAGCAGCAGGGAGGAAGCAGAAAGTGTCGAGTTAAATGCAGCACGTGAGCCTGGGCGATAATACCCCAAGGCCTGGCCTCCCAAGAGCTCAGATGGCTGGAGATTAAGTGTATCAAGATTAAGCACAAACTCATGAGGCTATAGGAGATATTTTACATTCAAACCACCATACCCTGGTCCAATTCTCTGTTCCAGGACACGAGAACCTGATTAATTCTATTTCACGCCTAGAACACATGATTTTCTTAAAGTTTTCATGAGCTCTGTGGGTGGAGAGGGTATCAGGCTGATAGAGAACACTTGCCTCTGAAGATTGAGATTCTCAAAAAAAAAAAAAAGGAATGGGGAGCAGGGAACCTGCTTCCACCACCTGGGAGGAAGATAAAGATACTAGATGTGACACTTGGATTTGAGATGAGAGTTGAGTGTCAGCCAAAAGGAGTCATTTCCAGATGGACATAGCATTCATCATTTTATGATTTCTTCTTCGGGTGCTTGATCCAAAATTCTATCTAGGCAGGGATTGCAAGGCACGAAAGAGCCTACAAGAAGCAAGCATCATCGAATGCAGATGACATACGCTGTGGCTGTGGAGGGGGCTCTTTCCTTTCTCTGTGGGAATAACTGACATGTAGGAGGTGCAAGAAGCAAGTGGAAGTGACATCAACCCAGCCTCTCATGGTGGCAGTGAGGAGGAGGAGGAGGCAAAGAAGAGCCGTGCAGTGGAAGCCCTAGCTTAAGATGTTCAGTGACCTCTGAGATGGAGTTCTAGCTGGTAATAGTAGGTAGGAGTCACAGGAAGGCTGGGCAATCAGAGACGGCCTGTCTGTCTGAGTCTACCTTACACAACCTTTAAAATCCAGTTCCAAGGGTACTTCTCAAAGAGTTCTTTTTGTAAGAAGTAGGTCACCCTCCTCCTAACTCCCCAGGCTCCAGAGCTCTTAACCTTATTGCATGGGTGTCTTCCATCTTAAACTCTGCTCGTCTCTGGTCCATTCGTCCCAGTTAACGTTTGTTTCTAAATCACAAGTGCCCATCTCATATTCCTCTTCTCTTTGCATTCAGTCTTCTAGAACCTGCAGCCATCAGGGAAAGAGACCTTGTCATTGAATCTTCCCTGTAACACAGCCAAAATGCCACCCCCACCATGGAGATGATGATTGTGTGTGGTGTGTATGTGTATGTGTATGGGGTGTGTGTGTGTGTGTGTGTGTGTGTGTGTGTGTGTGTGTTTGTTTGTGAAGACCAGAGGTCAATGTTGGCTGTCTTCCTCACTTCCTCAGTCCCTCACTACTGAGACACGGTCTCACTCTTGAACTCAAGGCTTGCTGATTCGGGTAGACTAGAGAGTCACTTTGCCACAGAGAGCCTCCTGTCTCTGCTTCCCAAGTGCTGGGATTGAAAGCAGCCCGCTACATCTGCCTGGCATGTAAGTAGACCCTGGGGACCTGAACTCAGGTCCTCATGCTTGGGCAGCAAGCACTTTACCAATGGGGCCATCTCCCCATCCCTGATTTCATTGCTCAGTGATGGAGGCAAGGTGGAGATTGGGGAGGGGAGGGAAAGTGATCACTGTTGGTCCCCTGGGAAAGAAATACTTACAACTTTGGCTTCTGGTGCAGCCTTATTTTTCTAGGAAAGGCTAAGTCTTGCTCATAGTGGGCAAGGTGGGAGCTGTAGGGGTGGGGGAAGGGAGTCAGTGTACACGAACCAAACCAGCCTATCTCCAAGAAATGCCCTTGACAATGAGCTGTGTGCTCTAGCCTGCTCCTGTGTACGTGCTGTGCTGGTTTGAATTAGATGCCGGCAGGCAGGAGACCCATCTCAGAGGCTAGTGGGCGAAGGGAAGGGGAAGGGATGTTGCGGCGGGGGGGGGGGGGGGCAGAAACAGAACCTCCACAGACTAATTAAACCCTTTGGTAGCTTGCCCCCTCCAGCTCCAGGAGATTACCACTGCTGAATCAGCTCTCTGCCAAGGCCAGCCTCACACTCTTTTTTTTTTTTCCTGCTTGATTTGCCTAATGGAAGCTGACAGTTCAACTCTGATTGTCAGATTTCAGTAGGAACCTCAAGGGGGGAGAGGAAGGCAGACATTTGAGGCATAAAAATAGCACACATAATGAGATCCTTTATTTAGCAGAACCATTTCTTTAATGGCTCACCTCTCTTTTCTTTCTCAACACACACACACACACACACACACACACACACACACACACGGCACATAAACACCCCATGTGCTGCAGGCCTTGGCAGTGTCCTGTGGGGAAAAGATGAGGACTCCAAAATGTGGGTATCTCTTAATAATAGTAGAGCTATGAGAGAGGTTCCCTACATTTCGTCAATTGGCCTTCCCACTCTCTACCTCTTTCAATATATTCATTTTCCACCATGTGACGTAGGAAATTGTGCTGGCCAGAAAACCCAGCATAGCCAGATACTTGGTGACCTTGGATAGGTCATTACCCATCTAAACTTCGAATTCTGCAAGATGAGGTCTGGAAGGTGTGATACATTCTTCAAAACCCAAGGTCGCTGGGCATGGTGGCACATGCCTTTAATCCCAGTTCTCATAGGAGGATCGTCTTGAGTTTGAGGTCACCCTGAGACTACAGACTACAAAAGTGAATTCAGATCAGCCTGAGCTACAGTGAGTCCCTACCTAAAAAAAAAAAGTAAAGAAAAGAAAAAGAAGAAAAGAAAAAGAAAAAGAAAACCAAGGTCATCACCAGGAAGAAAGAAATAGATGACAAACTCAAAGTCTTCATATACCATCTGCCATGTAGTGTATAGAAAACAAATGAGAACTGCTTCCTTACTGTGAAATGTCATGTTCTAGGACTAGTCAGGGCATCAACCAGCATCTTGAAGACCAGAGTTGAAAGCCTATCTCGCAAACATACCCTGGACAATGTTGAGCATGGGGTTGCATATGTATCAATTTGAGTGAGCCGAAGCTCAGCCCAAAGAAAGTTGTGTGTGTGTGTGTGTGTGTGTGTGTGTGTGTGTGTGCGCGCGCACATGCACAGTGGATGCCTGGTAATGTGCAGACGTGCACACCCCACGCACACATATGCAGAAACCGGAGGATAACAGCTGTCCTCCTCTGTCACTCTTCTGCCCCATTTCCCTGAAGCAGGGTCTCTCACTGAGCCGGAAGCTCCCTGTTTTCTGGTTAGACTGGTTGACCAGTGATCCTCCTGTGTGTCCTGCTCAGCACCAGAATTGCAGGCATGCACAGCCACGCCAGGCCTTTTATGTGGGCACTGGCATCAACATGTGCCACCAGCCTCCGGTCTTCATGCTTACACCACCGCTGCTATCTGCTGCTTCATCTCTCCAGGCCACCAAGGAGAATCTCCGGTCCCTACCTTACAGTTGAGACGACTAAGGACGAGAAAAGTTGTATGCCTTGCCCCAGTCATCCCAGTGAATGATGGGCACTGAGCCTGCCTTGAACTTGTTTGAAAGAGCTAAGTGATGAGACAAGGGAAGAAGGAAGAAGGGAAGGATGGGAGACATGAGGGAGGAATGTGCTCACTGTACATATGTCTATTTAGTAGTTTTATTGACAACTTCTATACTTACAGACAATAAATCATGATAATTCCCTCCCCTCCTCCACTTTCCCCTTTACAACTCCACTCTCCATCATATCTCCTCCCCCTATTAGTCTCTCTTTTATTTTGATGTCATCATCTTTTCCTCCTATTATGATGGTCTTATGCAGGTAGTGTCAGGCACTGTGAGGTCATGGATATCCAGGCCATTTTGTGTCTGGAGGGAGCACGTTGTAAGGAGTCCTACCCTTCCTTTGGCTCTTACATTCTTTCTGCCACCTCTTCCACAATGGACTCTGAGCCTTGGAGGGTGTGTTAGAGATGTTTCAGTACTGGACACTCCTCTGTTGCTTCTTCTCAGCACTATGGTGCCTTTTGGGTCATTCCAGTACTCACTGCCTTCTGAAAAGAGAAGATTCTCTAACAAACAGTGATAGTAGCATTAATATATGAATATGAACATTAAGTTTAGTGCTTTCAGAGCAGAGAAGTTGGTGAGACTAATATATGCATTTAGCCAGGTAAGTGCAGGCTTTATACCCTTAAGGCTAATGAACTCCCCTACCATGGGCTTTTGATTAGGTTTTTAGTACCAGGAATGTATTCCCTCCCATAGAGTAGGTCTTCAGTCCAATTAGAGAGCAGTTGATTTCCCCCGGAGCAGACATGCCACTATTGCACCCTTTCAGTCATTCGGCCTGAATGGCCAAACTTGAGTCTTCCAGTGTCCACTGTTTTCGCCGCTGATGACTACTGTCTCCCATAGGGCTGCATACAGTACAGCTTTTTCCAGCTTTCAGTCGGCTGGTCTACAGGGAGGTTTCAGCTCAATCCCAGATTGATTTCTCAGTGACCTTGCCACCCAGGCATGTGAAGTCGTCAGAAATAGGGTCTGACCATCTGTTACACGAGGGGAAACCAAGGGCCTTGGCAATAACCTGTAATGTTTTGGAGGCAACAGTGATCTCCCTGGCCAACAACTTATTGGAAGTAATCCCATCCCTGGCACTGAAAATTTTCTAGTATCAATGTATGGCTTCTGGATGTACCATTATCCAAAGAAGCAGGCTTTCATATGTCTTATTCACAATATCTTGAATTTGGATTGACCCTTCCCCCAACCCTTCTCTTACTCAATCTCTTCCCCTGGCCTCACTTAGGCCACTCCACTCCCTGTAATCTGTTCTTCTACTTACATATATACAATACCATCCCTTAAAGTCCTTCCTTCTCCTCCCTCTCTTATAGCCTTTTTCTAGCTTACTGGCCTCTGTTACCGATTTTTGGTTCCAGGTCTCACACAGGTCTAAACATTTGTAGCTAGGATCCACATATGAGAGAGAACATGTGATGTTTGGCTTTGTGGGCCTGGGTTGCTGTACATATATTTGTGTGAAAGTGTCCTTACATAATACATTACATGTATGATGAATATTCACTGATATTAAAAAATATTTTATTTATTTATTAGAAAGAGAGGGAAGGTGAGATGCACAGAGATGGAGGAAGAGGTAGGTAGAGAGAGAATGCACAGGCAAGGGCCTCCAGCCACTGTAAACTCCAGGTGCATGTACCATCTTGTGCAACTGACTTATGTGGGTCCTGGGGAATTGAACCTGGGTCCTTAGGCTGTACAGGCAAGTGCCTTAACTGCTAATCCATCTCTTTACTCCAGACAATAAAATATTTTTAAAGTGAGGAAAAAAAAACCCAAGTGTTTTCAATTTTGATCATGTAACAGTGCTACTATGGGTTACAGAAGTTGAAAAAAAGAATAGGGATGGCAGGAACAATATCAATGATGGTAAGGATTCATAGCCTCTGCCAAAATGGATGTAGGAAGAAATAGAAATTTAAATGTATCATTTAAAATTATAAACATAGCTGCCGGAGCTTGCCAGCTGAAAGGGTTTGAGCCTGATGGAGAGTGAGGATTAAAGAAAGACAGGAGAGAGAATGAAAGCAAGGACTCCAGTCCAGGACTCAAGCAAGGACTGAAGCGCCGTTTATTTCACAGTATTCCTTTTTATATCTTCTTACAAACAGTTTTCCCATGGACAAAAATTCCATGAGCTTCACATAAGTTTCTATCAAAACTCCTTCCTGTTACAGAGTTTTTGCACTTCAATCACTTCTCAGTACAAAAGACTATCAAGGCCAGCCAAATGGCTTCCGACACTGAATATACATAATCTTGCTTACATGTAGTTGCTATAGTCCTGCGAAAGTCTTGCTGCCAAAGGGCCCAGAGTTATGGATAAAAGGCCAGTCAGATGGCTTCTGACACTGAATACACATAATCTTGCTTACATGTAGGTGCTATAGTATTGCTAAAGTTTTGCAGCAGTTTTGCTATAGTTTTACTGCCAAATGGCTCCTGCCACATAACCATACAGTAACCTACAAAATAGAAATACAAAACAAATACCAGAGTCAAGTGCGGTGGTGCCTGACCATCAACCTAGAACTTGCGAGGTAGAAGCAAGATAAATGCAAGTTCGAGACCAGCCTGGACCATATAAGAAGACTCTATGTCCAAAGGAAACCAAACCACTGAGTGGGTTGGGATGTGGATTAGTTGGTAGAATGTTTGCCTTACGTGCATGAAGCCCTAGGATCTGTTCCCTGCAGCAGTGAACCGGTTACAGAGGTACACGTTTCTAATTCCAGCACTTGGGAGGCAGAGGCAAGAGGATCAGAGGTTCAAGGTCATCCTCAGGTATGTGAGATTCTGTTCAACCTACCTCTCCCAGCATAATGATAGAAACAGCTACAATGAAGGAATTATAGGATATTTTCATTTTATTTTGTACTGCGTGAATGCCAGTCACTCCAGTCCCCTCGGAAGAAGGTGTAAGGAAGAGGCAACATCCAACATCTTCCTCTCCTCTATCAATGATATACATATATAATATCATATATGTGTGCGTGCACACCCAGTCTTTTGATTAAAATTTCAAAGGAAAAATCATCCTAGCAAACAATTCAAATAATTTGATTCAAGAGTTAGAGTTCTGTTCTCTCCAGGGAAACTGTGAATCAGCTCAGCACAACACATTTGTGTGTGTAAGACCAAATGTGAGAGTCTTACATTTTGCTCACGGCTTGATTTTTCATATACTAATATGAATGCACTCTTTCACTTTATATTTTTTAAAAACTATTTTTATTTATTTGTTCGCAAGCAGGAAAAGAGAGATAGAGAGAAGAGAGACAGAGAGAATGGGTGCCCCAAGGACTTCCAGCTGCTGTTAACGAACTCCAGATGTGTGTGCCACTTTGTGCATCTGGCTTTATGTGGGTACTGGGGACTTGAACTCAGGTCATTAGCCTTTGCAGGCAAGTACCTTAACCTCTAAGCCATCTCTCCAGGCCCACTTTGTGTTTTTATTGATGTATGTGTGTGAGTACATGTGTGTACAAGGTACATACACGGAACTCAGAAGACAACCTCGGCTGTTGCTCCTTTGCTTCCACGTTGAGGCAGGGTCTCTGGCTCACCACTCCATTCACCTCACTAGCTGGCCCGCGAGCATCCAGGAGATTCCTCTGTTTCTGCCTCCCACCTGCCACAGGCACACTGGGATTGCAGAAGCCTGCTGTAGCTTCCAGCTTTCGTGTGGGAGTCTGCGGATCAGAACTCAAGCAGCCAGGCTTGTGAGACGTTTAACTACTGAGCCATCACCCTGGCCTGGTTCTTGTTCTTATCTTTATTGATTAATACTTTTATGTGTTCTGTTTTCAAGGAGAGATACAGAGAGGGAAAGAGAGAGAATATGGGTGTACCGGGGCCTCTGTCCAGTGTAGATGCATGCATGATTTTGTGTATCTGGCATTCTGTGGGTACTGGGGAATCAAATCCAAGCTGCCAGACTTTGCAATCAAGTACCTTTAATCACTGAAAAATCTCTTCAGCCCCCATGTATGTCTGTATGTATGTATGTATGTATGTATTTGCAGACACACATGTGTGTGTGTGCAAATGCCATGGATGCATATGAAGGTCAGGGGGAAAACTCAGGTGTCTTTTTTTTTTTTTGTCTGTGTTATTTTTTTTTTCCCACTATTTTGAGACAAGGACACTTGATGCTGCAAATTAATTCCAGTCTAGCTGGCCTGTGTTTTTGGTTCCTCTGGTCCCGCCTCTCACTGTCGTAAGAGTGTCGGGATCATAGATGCATGTAGCACATTGCATCCAGCTTTACGTGGATAGGGACTAATGAAGCCTGGGTGGGCAGGCTTTGCGAGCAAGCACCTTTCACCTGAGATCCATCTCCCCAGCCTGGTTCTTCTACTTCAATTTTGACATCTATCTCGCCTGCATGCCTGAAAGGAATCTTCTCTTCAGCGATCCAGAGCACTCAGCAATCAGTGTGTGAAGTTGATCTACTTATGGTCCTCTGCATAAATCAAACCCAGAGTACTATGAAATAAGAGAAATGCTTTCTTCTCTTCTTCCTTTCCTATGTGAGCTAATGACCTCAGATGGCACCTAAGTTCATGTTCATTGCACACAGAAAATTCCCATTGACTTTCTTTCTTTCCCCCTTCCTCCTTCTTCCCTGCTCTATCTATCTATCTATCTATCTATCTATCTATCTATCTATCTACCTACCTATCTATCTATCTATCATCTATCTATCTATCCATGTATCCATACATTCAGTTTAGTTACATTTTTTAAATTTAAAAATATTTTATTTGTTTGAGAGGGAAAAAGAGGGAAGAAGAATGAAAGAGAATGGGTATGCCAGGGCCTCCCGCCACTGCAAAATAGCTCCAGATGCATGCGCCACCTTGTGCATCTGGCTTACATGGGTACTGGGGAATCAAACCTGGGTCCTTAGGCTTTTCAGGCAAGCACCTTAACTGTACCTTAACTGCTAAACTATCTCTTCATCCCAGTTATTTTTGAGATGGGGTATCATGTAGCCTATCTGTTTTAAACCAGAAACTGAACTTCTCTGGTCGTAATACATTGAGACTGTTAGATGTGCTCCGTCCAAACTTGAATTTATAATAGGTGTGGTGGTATATCTATAATCCCAGCACTTAGAAAGTAGAGGCAGGAAGATCAGAAGTCAAGGTCAAGTTTGACTATATGAGATATTCTCTCTCTCTCTCTCTCTCTCTCTCTCTCTCTCTCTCCCCCCCCCCCTCTCTCTCTCATGTAGCCTAGGCTGGCCTCAAACTCACTATGTAGCTAAGCATGACCTTGTACTCCGGATCCTCCTGCCTCTACTTCCCAGGTATGCACCACCACACCTAGCTCTCTCATTCTGTTGTGTGTGTGTGTGTGTGTGTAGTATATGTGTGATGTAATATGTGGAGGTGGTTGTTGTTGTTGTGGTGGTGGTGGTGTTGGTGTGTATGTGTGTGAGAGAGAGATATATAGAGAGATGTATGCACATGCATTATGACCTGTGGGATATTTTTAAATTATCAATTACTTTGCCAAGCATGATGGTTCACATTTTTAATCCCAGCAATTGGGTGGCAGTGGTAGGAGGATTTCTGTGAGTTCAAGGCCAGCCTGGGATTACAGAGTGAGTTCCAGGTCAGTCTGTGCTAAAGTACAACCCTGCCTCAAAAAAAAAAAAAATACTGTGAGTTTAACATTCCATACAAGATGATCTAGAGATGAGTGTAGCTATATGCTAACCAGCTGAGTGGCAGGAAATCCAGGAATATGATGTCATATCCACGGATGGGGGACTTTGATCTTGGGACTATGATCACCAAGCTCGCTGAACTTGACTATTCTCATTTATAAAATGCAATGGTTTAGTGAATAATCATTACATTTTCTCCCAACCCTGAAGAGGCTAAATGCTAGAAAGAAACAAAACTCATTAAAGCTATTTCCAATTTGAATAATCTTGCAAATCACTGAAGTGAATGAGGTGGAAATGTACATTTCAGGTTAAATAGCACAACAATAATTGAACCCAAAATAATATTCTCACACTTTAACACTTATCTAGATATTGCCCAGTAAGGAATGGATTTAGAATATATTTTTCTGCTTGCATAGCTTTAACAACCTACCGCAGACTGGGTGACTGAAGCAGAAAAAAAAATTATCCCAGTTTCAGTGGCCAGACAAATTTAAGATCAAGATTCCAGAAAGATAGGTTTCTGTCTAAACCTTCTCTTACTGATTGTAGGTGGTCACATATCCTTGAGCAATTACCCTTTTTATTTTTATTTTTTTTACTATATGTATATGTGTATGTAGTGTGTGTATGTGTTTGGGCATACATGTGTGTGGGTGTGGATGTGTGTGCATGGGCATATGGAGACCAGAAGTTGATGTTGGGTGTCTACCCAAATCTATTTCCAACTTATTCTTTGAGATGGAGTCCCTCATTGAACTAGGACATCACCAATTTGGCTATACTAGCCATTCAGCAATCCCCAGGGATCCTTTTTTTTTTTTTTAATTTTTATTTATTTATTTGAGAGCGACAGACATAGAGAGAAAGACAGATAGAGGGAGAGAGAGAGAATGGGCACGCCAGGGCTTCCAGCCTCTGCAAACGAACTCCAGATGTGTGCGCCCCCTTGTGCATCTGGCTAACGTGGGACCTGGGGAACCGAGCCTCGAACCAGGGTCCTTAGGCTTCACAGGCAAGCACTTAACCACTAAGCCATCTCTCCAGCCCCCCAGGGATCCTTTTTGTTTCCATCTCCCCGGCTCTGAGATTACAAGTGAATGTCAACATGCTTAGTGTTTACATGAGTGCTGGGGATCTGAACCTAGGTCCTCATGATTGTGTAACAAGCACTTAACCCACTGAGTCAGATGCCCATTCCCAGGACCTCTTCTTTATATGCAAGAGAGAATGTGTGCATTCTCTGGTATCTTATTCTAAGAGCACTACTCCTGTAAGATCAGGGCCTTGCCCTTGTGAATTCTCATAATCACAATGATACCATAGTAGCCTCCATTTCCAAACACAACTGACTGGGCTTCAGCATATGAATTTTGAGACATACAACCATTCAGTCTGCTACATCTTCACTTTGAGTAGAATGATGGCATCAGATTTGAATTGCCAAAATTTCCCCTAAGGAATGAAATGCCCCAGTAATTGCTTAGGCAAATCACATAGAAGGTGATTCCTGAAACTTCAGAATGCTTGAGAATCACCTGGAGAGACTGTTTAAACACAGAATTTAAGAGTAAAATTAGCCCCTGGATCACCTGTGACTAAAACGAAAATGAGAACTGGCTGGTTATATACTTTGAACTGCCCATAAGGAGATTCAATAGGAATACCTTAAGGGCGTTCAATTTTTTGCCATCAATTAGTTCTAAAATGTATTTATTATTTCAGTGAAAATGAGAAATGAGTGGATGCCATTCTCAACTAAATCCTGATTGTAAGAGAAAAAGGCTACCTCTCAATGAAAGTGGAAGCTATCATGTCAAAATCCACTCAACAAAATAAGTATGCTGGGATTATGGATTATAGACTATTTCACAATAAAGATAGCTTTGTTTCTCTCAAAAAATTAATACAGTAATTAAAACTAGGTCAACAAAACATTGCCTAACATGGGTCTTTAGGGACTTTGCATTCAGAAAGATATCTGTGATAAACATAACTTTTCCTTTTTAAAGAAAGGGTATTTCTGCAAAGCTTGAAATGAGTTATTTTTGTCTTAAGTAGCTTAATCATCCTCCTGAGGCTTGTGTTTATACAATTAATTTGCTTGGAAACTCTTTTGGATTTTTGGAGGCCAATAGGTTTTATCTAAAAAAAGGATTGGTAATGAGAGCACAATGGCAGCATCAGATTTGAAAGTGCTGTGTCCCAAAATCTTTTTATATCTATCTTATATAACTGGCCTCTGATACTTGCCTTTGTGATGTCTGCTCATGAGTAGCTGAAGGCATTCAGCTTTTGATTGAGTATTTGGGGTGGATACGTGGGGTACCCGGGCTGCCTACACACTAGCTTGGCAAAGGTAGCTACTGAGCTACAACCCAGTCTTCTTTTTGCTTTTCTATTTTGAAGCAAGGTATCACTAAGTTGTCCAGGCTAGCTTTGATCTCAGTGTATAATCCAGCCTACCCTTCAACTGGTTTTTCTCTTGCTTTCCTCAACCTTTTGAGTAGAAAGGATGACAAGCTTGTGACACTATGCCTGCCAAAATTATGTTAACAAAATATACGCCTATCCCTAAGAAATTCTCTAATAAAAATGAGATAACAGATTCCATTGAAAGGGACAAAGTCCTCTTGTCTCATTGCTTCTCTGTTATTTTGGCTCACAATTCTCCCAGAGTGTGCTAGGAAGGTGGCTCAGTGGGTAACATGTTCTTCCCACAAGCATGAGGAGCAGAATTCTAATCCCCAGCATCCGTGTAAAAGTTGGGCATGGGGTACACCTGCAATCTTAGCACTGGAGAGGCTCAAACAGGGTTTCCCGGTGGCTTGCTAGCTTGCTAGTCCAGAAGAATCAGGTTCTGTGAGAGATCCTGTTTCAAAAAATAAGGTATCTGGAGCTGGGCGTGGTGGTTTACGTCTTTAATCCCAGCACTTGGGAGGCAGAGGTAGGAGGATTGCCGTGAGTTCAAGGCCATGAGTTCAAGTCCACCCTGAGAGTACATAGTGAATTCCAGGTCAGCCTGGGCCAGAGTGAGCCCCTATATCAAAAAACAACAAAGGTATGGGGCTGAAGAGATGGCTCAGCCAAGAATGTGCTTGTCTGCAAACCCTAACAACCTGATTTCAATTCCTCAGGACCCATGTATGCCCGATGCCCAGAGTAGCACATGCTACTGGAGTTCATGTCTGGAGTTCATTTTCAGTCGCTGGATGTCCTGGTGTGCCCATTTTCTCCCCCTCTCTTCTCTCCCTCTCCTCACTGTCTCTCTTTCTCTCAGAAAGAAATAAAGAAAGAGGGAAGGAAGGAAAGAAAGCATAAAGAACATAAGGTAGACAGTAACTGAGAATGACAGTTGAACCAGACATGTATCTCTGGTCTCACATGCACACGTACTCATACACATACAAACCTGAATATACACAGGTACACACACCAAACACAAATAGGAGCAAAACAAAAGGAGCCCCTAGGGCATTATTTTGCACTGAGTTTGCATATGTGAGGAGGCAGAAGGGAGAACAAGAGCAAAACTCTATTGTATTTTATTTAGTGGTTCATTCTGCTCCAAGAATCACTTTCTGATGAAGTCCTTAACTGATCAGATAGTCATTAACTAGGAAACAGAGTCGAAGGAGACTCTTCAACAACTCTGGGCATGCCTGTTAGGTTGTTTCCAGAAGACTCACTGTGAGCGTTGGCAGCTCTGAGAGAGAGATAGTTAGAAAGAAAAGGCTCATAAGGGAAATCTTCAACTGATTTCTGGCTGCTTACAAATGCTTACGTCACACGATCGCCTCGCTATCTGCAGAGCTGCAGCGGAGCCGGAAGTACTCAGGTGTGCACACAGGGTTCAAGCCCAGCCCCTTCCGGAGGCTGCACCCATCTGTGCTGACTTCCAGATTCAGCCCACGACCCATAATGAAAAGCCTGGTGTTCACGAGGGCTTTGGTCTTTTCCCTCTTTCTCGGCTCCTGAGCTGTTCATCTCCCAGCACCGGAGGTTTCTGCTGCCTGTAAGGGTTTTGTACTTCCCAGCCAAGCTGCCAGGGTGGGGTCGGATGTTTTGTTTTTCCCTAGACCGCTGGATGGAGTGAAAAGGAGAAAAGGAGAAAGTGAGCTGAGATTAGTATTCATGTCTCTCAGCTACCTGACTACTGCAGGTGCAATGGGACCAGCTGCCTCGTGCTCCGATGATGTCTGTGGCCTCAGGGGAACATAGAAAACCTAGGGGGAGGGAGATCAGAGGATTGGGAGCTCCATCTCTGCTGCTGTAGGGAGCTCATCATCCGTGTGTTCCTGAGACCTTTTGATGCTATGACTACTTCAGGATCTCTGTGCTCCCCTACCTTCAAGTGAAACTTCTCCTGAGCCCTGTAAGGAAACACATCAGTCCACCAGGTTAAACTTGTGTGCAGTTGTCATAGGTGCACTGTAGGTTGGAACACACACTTGTTCGCATCTCCCAGAAAAAGAGTTCACACTCTGCACACACAGAATTCCCTGGTCTGTTCTTTCAATTTAATTAAATTATTTATTTAATTTAATTTATTTATTTGCAAGGAGAGAAAGAGAGAGAGAGAATAGCATACCAGGTCCTTCAGCTACTGCAGATGAACTCCAGATACATGCACCACTTTGTGCATCTGGCTTTACTTGTGTCCTGGGTTACTGAAACCATATCCTTAGGCTTTTCAGGCAAAGACCTTAACTGCCAAACCATCTCTCCAGCCCCCCTTGTCTGTTTTTATCTCAGAATTGTCTCATCCATAGAAATCCATCTCAGAATCAAGTATGAATCAGTCACCTTTAATTTCACCAGACCTCCCACAGACAAGTTTATCTATTTGATCAGAGCTATCATATCTCCCCTGCCAGCCATCTTTTCATCCATCCATTTATTCCAAAAATAGCTTAAATTCTGAGCTGCACTAAATGAAAACCCAAACCTCATCTCATATGTCTTAACCCCCCATGCTACAGTATTTATATTGGAAACGAAGGCAGAATGCAGCAATAATTCCACTCCGGGGTCTCACGGACATCTCAGAAGCACCATTCTTATCCAGGAGGATTTGTACAGGCTTCAGTCATGTTTCCTTTGGATTTTCCAACCAATTCCAGTATTTATGTTCCTTTCTGGAAGCTGTGCAAATCCTGTTATACTTAATAGGCAGACACAGTATTTCTCAAGATCAAAGAAACCCAGATGCCCTAAGGTCTCCCTGCAGCCACTTCCCCATGCCTTTTCCACATTCTGCTTGCTTCTCATTTGTATGTTGTGGCCAAATAGACCCTAAGCATCTGCCACACTGTAGACCATTCACCAAAAATAACAGATGGATGGAATGATACCTAGATGTAGATGAGAGACAGACAGGCAGGTAGGAAAATTGATAATAGATGAATGGGTGGTAAATGTATAGATGATGATGAGAATGAGGGGTAGATTCTAGATAGATGGGTGAGTGGGTGGTGCTAGATAAATGATATAGATAGATGAGTGGTTGATAATGGGTGGGTGCAGGGATAGATAAGTGATCAAGTAAGTAGAAAAGATTTTAGATAGATGAGTGAATGGATGGATGACTAGACAGAACATGATAGCGATAGTTTGCCAGGTATATTGAAAGATTGATACATACATGACAGGTAAGTGGCTGGATAAATAGATGAGCGGGTGGATGACCACATAGTCTCTACTCACACACAGACTTACACATATATGAACATGTACTATGTACACCATTTTACACACACATACACATGGGTACACACACACAGGAAAGTTTGGCAACTAGTGCCTAAAAACCAGGATAGGGGCTGGAGAGATGTCTTAGTGGTTAAGCGCTTGCCTGTGAAGCCTAAGGAACCTGGTTTGAGGCTCAATTCCCCAGGGCCCATGTAAGCCAGATGCACAAGGGGGCACATGCATCTGGAGTTCATTTGCAGTGGCCGGAGGCCCTGGCGTGCCCATTCTCTCTCTCTGCCTCTTTCTCTCTCTATCGATCTCAACTAAATAAACAAAAATAAACAAAAACATTATAAAATAAAATAAATAAACTTAAAAAAACAGGGTAGATGTCACTGCTATGTTCCAGCAAGACAATATTGGGCAGATAATTAGTTGTGTGTACTTTACATTAAATTTGTGTATTTGTGTATTTGTTTAGGGGGAGTATATACATATGACAAATTTCTGGTTTGAAGGGATGTCCAGGAACTTTATTACATGAATATGTGTGTGTGTGGTGTATAAGCATGTGTATATACATGTTCATATGTACATGTGTATGTGTCTGTAGAAGCCAGAAGTCAATATCGGGTGCCTTTGTCAATTGTTCTACATCTAATTTTAATAGACAGGGTCTCTCAGTGAACTTGGAGCTCACTGATTTGGTTAGACCACATAACAGCAGGGTCTAGGGATCCTCCCATGCCACCTCCCCCTGTTGAGATTAAAGGCATGTTCAACCATACCTGATTTTTATGTGGAGGCTGTAGATACAAACTCTGGTCCTCATACTCCCACGGAAAGCACTTTACCAAGTGAGCCATCTTCCAAGCCCTTATATAATCATTTCACATAAAGTCCCTAGCTCAGGGGAGGCACTGTGCCATTTTATCAATAGCTTTCGATTGTGCAAAGACCAACACTTCCTAATGTTCTCACCTCTGCTGCTCCGTTCTCCAGGGAATCCTCTTTCTTTAGTATTTATTTGGTAGGCATGCTCATTAATATGATAAGGCATTCTGGTTTCAAAGAACTCCTCAGAGCCAAACAGGCTGTCAAATGGAAGATTTAAGTGTGTGTGTGTGTGTGTGTGTGTGTGTGTGTTCCTCTGCAAACAGTCAGGCCCAGCGGAACAAGGACGCAGCAGACAAAGCCCATCCCTCTCTACCCAGAACTGAAAGGCATGTGTTCCCCTTCACAACTAGACAGAAATGTCACCGTATTACAAGAGGCTGACTCAGGCCTCAGTGAGGGGGGAGACCCATTGAATTCCCCCCTTCAGGCTAGCAGACAGCTCAGCCCCCGTGGCTCTCATTGCCGTTGTCACTCACGTTGATTTGCCTTCAAGGTGGCCATTGAGAGAGAGTGAAAAGAAAAAGGCCACTGTTTGCCATTTCGGGCGTGGGGACTTTGCAGTCATTCTCTCTGGCTCAGCATGGCCCAGAGGCTCTGGGGGAAAAAAAAAAAAGATGGTGTGCTATGCCTTGGTGTTATCTTTTGTTCACATGAAGAAGGGACCTCTTGAAGAGAGATAATAAACCCTACCCTCAAAATACATGACAACCAGGGACACCGTTTGATGGAGCTGTGGCTGGCTCTGTCTTGGAAAATTCCATTTTCCTCTTTGCATAGACTGGGTCAGTCCATCATGCTTTTCGCCTTATTGACAACCGGCATCTACTTATATGTATAGCCTACTGTCTGGCATCCTTCTTTCTCTCCATTAACACTTAATTTCTAAGCCATCTGCAATCTTGCTGAAAAAAAAAAATAACTGAAACCAAAATATTCAACTTTTTCCTCTATTTAAAAAAAAAATTCTGGCAAAATGGGAGAAGATATGTTTATTGGCCAAAACCATCATGTTTGTTACCACTTTGTGTGTGTGTGTTTGTGTGGTGTACATGCATGTGCTTATTATGTATGTTTGTATGTGTGAAGGGCAGAGGTCAGCATAGAAGTCTTTCTCAATCACTCTTCAACTTTCTTTATGTTTAGATTTATTTTTAATTATATATTTATTAGAGACAGAGAAAAAGGAGCGACAGAGAGAGGCGGGGCATGCCAGGGCCTCCAGCCACTGCAAACGAACTCCAGACACATGCGCCACCACGTGCATCTGGCTTACATGGGACCTGGAGAATCGAACCTCGGTTCTTAGGCTTGGCAAGCACGCACCTTAACCGCTAAGCCATCTCTCCAGCCCTTCTACTTTATTTTTAATTTTTAAAAAATCATTGTCTGTGTGCATGATGTATGCACATACATGCATACTTGTGCATGGGCCCTCTATGCGTGCATTAGATGGCCCAAGGGGAGCATTGGGGGGGTCCACCTCCATCACCGCTCCACGTTACCTCTCTGAGAGGGAGTCTCCTACTGAATCTGGAGCTACCATGTTTGGGTCAGTTGATGAGCAGCCGCAGCAGTGTGCCCCTGTCAGCACTGGGGTTCCAGACATGTGTGGCCCTGCTGGCTTTTTACACAAGTGCTGGGGGTGGCCCTCAAGCTCAGATTCTCACACTTGTGCGTCAAGTGCTGTTACGTGCTGAGCCACCTCCCCAGCTCCACAACGTATTTTGCAAGGGAGTCTCTCACTGAACCCGGGGCTCACCAACCTTTGCTAGTCTACAAGTCTCTGGTTTCTTTCTGTCTCGGCCTCCCTGGTGTTGAGATTACAAGTGTGCACCACTGTGCCTGGCTTGCCCGTGGTCCTCATGCTTGTACATCAAGCGCTTTACCCGGTGAGCCAGCCCCCCGAGGCCAGTTACCACTGTGAAAGGATGGTAAGCACAGAAACTTCTATCTGGTTTGCAGAAGACAACACCACCAGCACAGATGTGGTGTGCTGAGCAGAGAGCGGGGCATGGACTGGATTTCTTCATAGATTTACTGAAACTGGATCTCCCTGTTGGAAAGGAATTCCGGAGAATCACACAGGCTTCACTCCACAGTACAATGAGTAAGGCAATGATGATTATTTTTATCTTTATTTATTTGAGAGAGAGAATGGGCACACTAGGGCCTCTAGCCACTGCAAGAAAAAAAAAAAAAACTTCAGACATATGTGCCACCTTGTACATCTGACTTACATGGGTACTGGGGAATTGAATCTAGGTCTTTAGGCTTCACAGGCATATGTCTTAACCACTAAGTCATCTCTCCATCCCTGAATAAGACATTTTAAATCATCTCTAAATTAGTCATAATACCTCATAGAACTTAATACTAGGAAAATACTTGTTATGTTGTGTGTGGTTTAGAGGATGATAGAAATGGTACAGACATTTGTAGAAAAGATTTTATTTTATTTTTTATTAATGACTTCCATGATTATAAAAATATCCTATGGTAATACCCTCCCTCCCCCCACTTACCCCTTTGAAACTCCACTCTCTATCATACTCCTCCCCATCACAATCAGTCTCTCTTTTACTTTTGATGTCTTGATCGTTTCCTCCTCTTATGATGGTCTTATGAAGGTAGTATCAAGCACTGTGAGGCCATGGATATCCAGGCTATTTTGTATATGGAGGGAGCATGTTGTATGGAGTCCTGCCCTTCCTTGGCTCTTACATTCTTTCCGCCACCTCTTCTGTAAGGCCCTGAGCCTTAGAAGGTGTTATACAGATTTTGCACTTCTGAGCACTGTGGTCATTTCTTTCCATCACCATGATACCTTCTGAGTCATCCCAAGGTCACTGCCATCTGAAAAGAGAAGATTCTCAACCAAAAGTGAGAGTAGCATTAATATAAGGGCGTGAACATCAACAGAAGTGCTTACTGGAAATTTTGATAAGCATAGTATATACATTTGGCCAGACAACAGCAGATGTTATAGCCTTAGGGCTCATGACTACCCCTGTTTTAAGTTTTCAGTATCAGGGATGTTTTCCCTTCCCATGGAGCAGGCTTCCAGTCCAATTAGAGGGCAGTTGGTTTCCCCCATGAAAGATGTGCCACTATTGCATCCGTTGGCTCATTTGGCCTGGCTCGCCAATTATAAGGCTTGCAGTGTCCATTGATGAGTATCTTCACTGGTGATTTCTCTTTCTCCAATTGAACTGCATGCAGAATGGTATAGAAAATATTTTTAAGGAAGTATTTATTTCTTCATTCTGATTTTCTTTTTTCCCCTCCCTCCTTTTCTTTCTCTCTTCTTTTGTGTGCACATGTGCATAATGTGTGAAGCATGCACATGTTTGCACATGTACCTTGTGTGTGTATGTGCAGAAGTGAATGTCAGATGTTCTTCTCTCATTGTTCATCTATTTATTTCCTTGAGTCAGAGTCTCCCTCAACCTAAAGCTGCAGTCTGTCAATGAACCCCAGTGAAATTCTGATCTATCCCCCATTCTGCCCCATGGACTGGGGTTACTCAGATTGTACATGGTCACACCCAGCATTTTACATGGATTCTGGGGAAATCAAACATGTCTGTCTACAGCTCAAGGGGTTCTCATGCTTAAATAGCAAGCTATCTTCCCCATTGAACCATTTCCCAAACTCCTCTATTTTTTTTTTTTTTTCTTTTCGAGACAATCCTCCATGTAGGCCAGGATGGCCTCAAACTCACAATTCTACTACCTCAGCCTCCCGACTGCTAGGATGTATCTCAACCACACCTGGCTTTAAGCACTTCTTTTTTAATTTTTTAAAATATATCTTATTTTTCCTTATTTATTTGAGAGAGAAAAGAGGGAGAAGGAGAGAGAGAGAGAGAGAGAGAGAAAGAGAGAGAGAGAGAGAGAGAAAAGGGGCATACCAGGGCCTCCAGCCACTGTAAACCAATTCCAGATGCATGTGCCACCTTGTGCATCTGGCTTACATGGATCCTGGGCAATCAAACCTTGGGTCCTTTGGCTTTGCAGGCAAGCCCCTTAACTGCTAAACCATTTCTCTGACCCCCTTTAAATTTTTTTCATTTTAATTTTATTTGTTTATGAGGGGTGAGATAGATAGATAGATAGATAGATAGATAGATAGATAGATAGATAGATAGAATAGGTGCACCAGGGTCTCTAGCCACTGCAAATGAATTCCAGATGCTTGCACTACCATGTGCATCTGGCTTACGTGGGTCCTGGGGATTTGAACTTAGGCCCTTAGGCTTCACAGGAAAGCACTTTAACTGCTGAGCCATGTCTCCAGCTCCCCAAGTACTTCTTGATGAATAGATGCTTGATTCTGTAGTTGTGAAACAAAGTACAGAGGTTGAAATTCTGTCTCAGTATCTGGCACTCGGAGAACCCAGACTATGATAGACACATTGTATGTATTATATAACCACTCCATGTCATGGACTCAAGTTTCTTGGCATAAGTTGGATCTCAAAAAAAGAGCATACTTATATGAAAAGATATTTAGGGATTTTCTGGCATATTTCCATAGTACAGTTCTCATATCTCTTGATGCTCAGTGGTAGAAACAAATCTAAATTCTAGTTAATGGAATGTGAGCTGAAGGGAGGAATGCCACTTCTAAACTTGGGTCACAAAAATGAAAACCAGGTTAAACATATAAAGATTTCAATAAGCACTTAAAAAAATGTTCACGTGTACGTGTGAGTGCACATATATGTGTGTGACTACATGTGTGAAGGCCAGAGGTCAGCATCAGGTGTCTTCCTCAATATCTGTCCACCTGAATTTTTTTTTTTTTTTGAGACAAGAGAAAAGGGCGACTGGGCATGCCAGGGCCTCTAGTTACTGCAAACAAACTTCAGATGCATGTGCCACTTTGTGCCTCTGGCTTTGTGTGGGTACTGGGGACTTGAACCCAGGTTGTTAGATTTTGAAGGCAAGTGCCTTAACAGCTGAGCCATCTCTCTAGCCTCTAGACCCAGATTTGATGTCGTCTCTGGGGACCTGAACTCAGGTACTCATGCTTTGACAGCAAGCGCTTTTCCCACTGAGCCATCTCCCCTGCCCTGACTAAGCACTTCCTTACATGCTATTTTCCTTTGTAGGCTGTGCAATGGGGACATCAGTGTGACATTGGAAGATGTAGGCTCAGATGCCTGAGTGAGCCAAGGAACATAGCCTGTCTTTCGCCAGCTGACCAGGAGCTGCAAAAACGTCTCTGTAAGGAATAAACTTATTTTTTTCATGAGTCAATTGGTACTTATGTCTCAGTATGATTATTACCCAACCTACCTTCACTGATGCATGGAAAAACTAAAATTATTATTGGAAATGGGGAAGAGGGAGAAAGCAAAGGCAATAGAAATAATTCCAGGGAAAAGATGATCAGTTGAACTAAGCTTGATTTGCTCATTCTAAGCCCTGAATTTCCTCCATAGCATCAATGCTATTCAAAATACAATAGAACAGGTAGGTCTGGTGGCTTAGCTGTTGAGACGGGGAGCTGAGGAGGGAGGATCCCAAGTTCAAACACTTCCTGGGTTGTAGGGTGAATTGTAGGAAGCCAGCCTGGGCAACTTAGACTCTACAAGATAAAAAGTAAAAGGAAGGCCAGTGGTGGAGCCCCTGCCTAGAAGACCCCAGTGAGGGGCTGCAGGCCAGTCTCAGTGCGAGAGCTTTTGACTAGGGTGAAAAAAGTGCTCCAGAAAGACAGGAAGAAAGAAAGAAAGAAAGAAAGAAAGAAAGAAAGAAAGAAAGAAAGAAAGAAAGGAAGGAAGGAAGAAAGGAAGGAAGGAGGAAGAAAAACAAGAGAGATAACAAGACAAGATTAAAAGGTTAAGAACAGGACAAATGAGAAGGCCAATTTGAAATGAGGATTCTAATAATTATGAAGTAGCTTATACTTTCTGTAAACCTCATGGAGATAACAAATATAACCTGGGGACAAAAAAAAAAAAATACAAACCAAACTTTCTAATGGAAGACAGTTAAAAGCTGGTAGAAATTCTGAAGGAAAGAAACTGTACTTATATAGTTATATATATATATATATAATATATATTATATATTTTATATTTTTATATATATATATATAGCTTTATAGTTATATATATAAAGTATATTATATATATATATATATATATATATATATATATATATATATATATAACTACATATATAACTACAATTATATAGCACTTCCCTGAAGGCCTTCCATTGTCCAGCACTCCAGCATAAACACACAGCCTTGTATGGTATTAGATGTTGGAGCTTGAAACTTAGAGCACAGCTCAAAACTTAGAGGTAAGAAGATACCAAGACATTTTAAAGGATCCTTAGAGAAGGAAGTCCCCAAATCCCCACATATGCTCCTTTAGATACTTGATTGACATCTGAATCATGATTACGTTGGGGAAAATGAGTAGACATTCAGCTCAGAGTTACAGCCAGTAAGTTGTTGTAAAGAAATCTTTAAGATAACTTTTCTCTTTTGGCCGTGGTATGTATGTGATGGGGGAGAGAGAGAGAGAGGAAGAGAGAGAGCTCAGGCATGTGCACGTGGAGACCAGAGTTCAATATTAGGGGTCTTCTTCCACCCCTCTCCATACTGACTTGATTATACTAGCTAGCCAATGAGCCTGAGGGGGCCCCCACCTCCACCTTCCAAGGACTGGGGTGACAGGCACCCACCATCACACCCAGCATTTTAAATGAGTTCTAAGGATTTGAACTCAGCTCCCTATGTTTCACAGAAAGCACCTTACCCACTGAACCATCCATCGCCTAAACCCGTATAACAAAACTCGAGGGCTGGAGAGATGGCTTAGTGGTTAAGGCACTTGCTTGCTAGCCAAAGGGCACCCAGGACCCATGTAAGCCAGATGTACTAGGTGGCACATGCATCTGGATTTCATTTGTAGTGGCTGAAGCTCCTAGTGCATCCATTCTGTCTCTTTCTCTGTCTGTCTGTCAATCTGTCTATCTATCTATCTATCTATCTATCTATCTATCTATCTATCTATCTATTATCTGTCTTTCTCTCAAATAAATTAAATTTTAAAAAACTCAAGTAAGAGTCTCAACTGGTGTCTACCAGAAGAGATGGTGAATGTAGAGTTTGAGTTCTTTCAAATCACAGGCTTTTGTTAAATACCTGGGGCTTTCTTGGTTTTGTAAGACTGCTCATGTATTAAGTGTGAAAAGGATTTTCCAGTACTAAGGTTTGATCCTAGGACTCAAAGAGAAAAACAAATGAGAAAAGACACACCCTACTGAAAGTTAGCATGAAACCTGGATATAATCAAGGTCATTAGCCAGTAATTAAATCACTCACTAGAGAAAAGAAGCAACTCTTTGGTGAAAACATTAGAATCTAGAAGTCCTACATCAGAGCATGTGCTGTGTCCAGTCACACAGTAAACACTTACTGGACATGAAGAGAACAATGATATACAATCTATAGTCAAGAGGAACATCAGTCACTAGATGACCAAAGATAACCCGAATGTCTTCCTCAGCAAAAAAAAAAAAAAAAAAAAAAAGGAGTGTTCCAGAAAAACAAAATTTGAAAGAATCTATTGCCTGCAGACCTTGGGAAACGACACACCAGAGAACTTTCTCCAGGGGCAGGGGTGGTGGCTCAGTGGTGAAGTGCTTACGTCCGTGATGCATGAGCCCTGGCATCCACTTCAAATGCTCAGTGTGTGCACCGTTAATCCCAGTGCTGCTGAGGTCGAGACTGGGGACACCTGTAGGCCACTGGTTAGCTAGTCTAGCTGAATCTGTGAACTCTGGGTTCAGTGAGAAACCCTGTCTCAGAGAATAAAGTGAGGGATCAACTGAGGAAGGCACCAACCTTTTGCCTCTGGCTTCCACACACGTACACATATGCACCTGTACATACATGTGCACACACACACACACACACACGAACACACATACACACATCACTTATGCAAAAAATATTTTTCTGGTTATGTAATAGTCACTGTCTCTTCCCTCTGCCCATAACACCTTACAGAAATAATCTAAGGGGCAAATGTATGTTTTTAGGATCAGAGTTTCAGGAGACTTCATCCCATCATAGCAGGGCACAGCAGGGAGGGTCCGGCCCCATTGGTGCCAGTAAGAGGATGTGGCAGTGGATATTCACATTACAAAGCATTGGGCATAAACCTTCACATGCCCACCCCCAGCGACCCACTTCCATCATCCAAGTCCCTGTCCTAAGGGCTCCAAGGTCTTGAAAGCATCATGACAAGCTTGGAACCAAGTGTCCGAGTGAGGGACATTCCAGGTCCAAATCACAAGTAAGTAAATGAAGCCAGATAGAATCTCAGATCAATAGTAAGAAATAAAGAACACCAGAAACTGTCAGTGCACTCTCTTGGATATTCAACAATCCCATAGTTTAAGAAGTCGCCTGCTCCCTAAGGTTGGCTTGTCGCTTTCAAATCACTATGGCCCTTTTCCAACCAGGTGTGGCAAACTATTTGGGTTGCCTGCTGTACACATTACAAGGTGAGGTTGGGCAAGGTGATGTGATTGCTAAAGGAAGAGAGCTGAGCCACCCCTCGCTCATCAGCTAGGGTTCAAGTGAAACCACAGAGGACTTGGCGAGATGAGCAAGAGCACTGCCGCCACAGCGAGCCGGACAGCTCGGGCCAGGACGATGGCAATAGACCCTGGGGACACTCAAAATGTACCAAAGCAGAAATCTAGAAATTTCCAGGAGCTCAACAGTAAAGTAGACTTAAAACACACCCGCCACTGCTCAGAGAATTTTACAGGAGAGGGGTCAGAAAGATTGCAAGAGCCACAGGGTAGGAGGGAATGTCCAGAGGCATCGCCTGTCCCCTCCTCCTGGCACAATGACTGGCTGTACCTCACAAACCCCGGGGGGGGGGGGGACACCAGCAGTCCAACAGGGGAGGGCCCTCAGTGGAATGGGGACAGGGAGAGGGGTATGATGGTACCAATACATGATATGCCCACACAAAGTTTCTACTTAATAAAACAAAATTCAAAATAACACCTAAAGAAGAACAGTTAGGGTCGTGGAGACGGCTCAGCAGTTAAAGGCGCTTGCTTGCAAAGTCTGACGCCTTGGGTTCAGTCCCGCAGTCACTCATGTAAAGCCAGACTCCCAAAATGGAACATGTATCTGGCATTTTATTTGCAATAGCAAGAGGCCCTGGTGCATGCGTGTGTGCGTGCGTGTGTGCATGCGCGCGCACACACGCACACACACAAATATTTCTAACGTTGAAAATAAAAAGGGAAAAAAAGAAGAGAGAGAGAGAGAGGGCAGGGGGCGAGCAGGGTGGTTCAGTGACAGACACTGAGGTGGAAAGCCCTTTTAGGATTGTCAAGTCAGTATGGCTGGGTCTGAAAGAGAAAGAGGGGCTCCAGGAATCTGAAGAACAAAGCAAGGTGGACCTTTTTACAAGTATTTGTGGAGGGATGGGGGAGTGTCTGGACATCAGCTCCATGAGAGAAGTCCTGGAGGCAACTGAGTCAACTCTGGTTCTGAATTCAACATCTCCAATAAGGAGCAGCTGTTCTCCCCTGCTGGTGGGCACGAGTGGGGAGGGGGAAGGGGGCTTATAATTCAGGGTTACCTCAACTTGAGCAACAAGACCTCTTCAAATGACCATATCTGTGTCTTAAAACAAGGCAACCTTCTCCCTTGTTGTTTCAGTTTTTGTACTGTAAACATGTGACCTTTTGTGCTGTTCACATCTGTTTGTGATTTATTTCGGTGATTTCGCTGTTTAAAATGGACCCAGACTTAGTACGAGAATGTTCTCTAGTGTTTCTGACTGTGCCTGCTTTTGGAGTGATATGGAGAAAGCACACATATTAGATGAACTTTATTCTGATTTGACTTATAGCACTATTGGCCATGAATTCAATGTTAATGAATCAATAGTACAAAGTAACAGAAATGTCTTTAGACATAAATACTCACAAAACAAGATTAGGTATTGATCTGTTTGTGAAAACTTTGAGATTAGAGGTTCCCAGGAACCTAACCCTGTGTGTTTCTATAGGATACACAGTCCAGTATCACACACTGATCCAGTGTTGGCATGACTTTATAAACTATCATTAGGAGTAATTACAAATGACTATAAATAGCAAAATGGAGAAATCAAAATTTTTCTCTTTAAGCTCTTTAAAGACACACGACTAGTCTGGTGTGGTGGCACATGCCTTGAATCCCAGCACTCAGCAGGTAGAGGTAGGAGGATCACTGTGAGTCCAAGACCAGTCTGGAACTACAGAGTGAGTTCTAGGTCAGCCTGGCTTAGAGTGAGACCCTTCTGTTGCAGTCCAGTTCACATTGCTGGTAGAAATCACCCAACAAGAGTAGCTTCTGGGAAAAAGAGATTTATTTTGGCTTACAGGCTCGAGGGGAAGCTTCACGATAGCAGGGGAAAACGATGGCATGAGCAGAAGGTGGACATCACCCCCTGGCCAACATAAGATGGACCACAGCAACAGGAGGGTGTGCCAAACACTGGCATGGGGAAACTGGCTATAAAGCCCATAAGCCCGCCCCCAACAATACACTCCCTCCAGGAGGGATTAATTCCCAAATATCCATCAGCTGGGGAGCTAGCATTCAGAACACCTAAGTTTATGGGGGACACCTGAATCAAGTCACCACATTCCGCCCCTGGCTCCCATAAACTGATATTTATACATGATGTAAAATATAATGCATTCAATCTGACTTTAAAAGTCCCCATAGTTTTTTATCAATTCCAATGATGTTCATACATCCCCATAGTCCGAGATCTTTTAACTGAGCCATAATACCAAGAAATAACCTCAAAAAAACCATAATGGCACAGAATAAATATTCACACTGCAAAAGATGGCATTGGGCATAGCAAAGAAACATTCAATACAAGATTTAAAACAACCAGGGCAAATATCAAACTCTGTAGCTTCAAGTCCAGCAACTCTAACCAGTGACAAATCTTCAAGTCCGATAATTCTAACCAGCAACAAGTCTCTGGCATTCCAATTCCGCCCCTCCAGCTAGGCTACTCACAGTCCTGGGAAACTTCATCGGGGCCGGCAGCTCCTTGGCAGCCATCTCATGGTCCCAGCATCTCCACTGGGTCTCCACTGCAAGCCACGGTTCATCCTCATGGCCCCATGGGGTCTCTATGCAGGCAATCAGCAAACCTGCTTCACACTGCCCACGGCCATTTCCAAAACACAAGACCATGTTGCAAACTCAATGACCCTCTTTCCAGCATTTCTTATACTCCACGATACCAGGTAGGGTGCCAATTTGGTAATCCAGGGGGGAATAAAGCAGACTTTGAAGAACAGGACTCCTTGAGCACTCAGGCCCCTTCAAAAGAGTCTACATTTTTCCTGTTGCCCCAGTGCAGGTCAGCTAGCCCAGTCTCAAAGGTTGTAACCTCTCAGTTGCAGCTGAACGGGCAACAGTTCACCCAAAGATTTTTCTTTCTGTGCCATATCCCTCTGCTCACACCAGTTCATTTCTATGCAAAGCAACCCTGCACAACTTCTCAGGGCATGGGCAAAAGAGCAAGCTTCTCATACAAACTGCTAGCCCAGTCCAGGCAAAGTTCTTTCTCACCCTCATAAGCCAAACCTCACAGTCCATAGTTCTTACTGCATTCAGGTCTTGCAGCTCAGACCATAATAGACCATCAAGCTGTACTTACAGCACTGCAAAGCATCTCTTAAGCCAAGGTTTGAAATCCTCCCACATTCCTCTTGAAAATCAGCTCCAAAAGGCCAAAGCCACACAGTCAGGTGTCTAGCAGCAACCCCACTCCTTGGTACCACTTTACTGTTGCAGTCCGGTTCGCATTGCTGGTAGAAATCACCCAACAAGAGTAGCTTCTGGGAAAAAGAGATTTATTTTGGCTCACAGGCTCGAGGGGAAGCTTCACAATGGCAGGGGAAAACGATGGCATGAGCAGAAGGTGGACATTACCCCCTGGCCAACATAAGCTGGACCACAGCAACAGGAGGGTGTGCCAAACACTGGCATGGGGAAACTGGCTATAAAGCCCATAATCCCGCCCCCAACAATACACTCCCTCCAGGAGGCATTAATTCCCAAGTATCCATCAGCTGGGGAGCTAGCATTCAGAACACCTAAGTTTATGGGGGACACCTGAATCAAACCACCACACCTTCCAAAAACAAAACAAACAAGCAAACAAAAATAAAACAGAACATAAAGACCCATGACCACTTAGGAAAAACATATGATAATGTGTGTATGATAAGGTGTGTAGATATAAAATAGATGAGGGCAGGAATAGCAAAATGAGGGGACAGCAGATGGACTGTTCTGTACTGTTGCGTGACTCTTATGCTTCCTATGAAGAGACACAACAGCCAACCCAAGTAAACCGTGATGACAACTTCCAGAGCATGTGCTGAAGAAATGATATGACGGGGTATACCTTGAAAGTCTGCTGAATGGATTAAGATGTAATATTAAGCTGCAATTGAACTGGAAGCTTCCTCCATACTGGCTGGTCCTCAAAGTACCAGAAGGTGTTAGGATGCCCCTGGGGGAGAATCATCAGCAATCTGACCCAGATCTGGATCCTTTGTGCAAAACTACTGACAAGACAGGCAATCTTTGCCCACTGCTGCCATAGTGGCACGTCCACTCTCTGATTGGATTGGGGCCCCACTCTGCAGGAGAAAATCCTTAGGAAGAAGAAGGAGGAGGAAGAAGAGAAAGAGGAAGAGGAAGAGACATCAAAACATCAAAAACACATAAAGATAAAATATTTAAATCATTTTGATGAATTCAAAAGAAATCATGAAAGATGGAACTGAGAAACAAAATGCAGGGTGGAACAGACGTTGCAAAAATGTTAAGCCTACATTGCATCGGTATGAGCACCTAATGTAAAATAAATAAATAAAAATAATAAAATAAATAATCTGACTCTATCAGATTAAAAAGCAAAGGATCTCAATGTATTAGTTACTTTCATGTCACTGTGGCCAAATACCTGATAGAAGCAACCTAAAGGAAGAAAGTTTATTTTGGGGGGTTTCAGTCCTTCACAGGGAGGAAGGTAAGGCTGAGTAGCTCTGCCTAGGATGGCAGGAGCTTGAGACAGCGACTATTTATGCAATGGAGAGCTAGGAAGCCTAGAACGGCTGAGACCAAGGGGCAGATATAACCTTCAAAGTCCAGCTCCCGTAGTTACTGACTTCCTCCAGCAAGATCCTCAACACTTAATGCCTGTACAGCCTTCAGCATAAGATCATCTGCTGAGGACTCAGCACTCCAGACATGAGCCTGTGGGGGGGCATTTAAGATTCAAGCCACAGCAGTAAAACTGGATAACAATTTTTTAAGAAAAGGATGAATGGAATAAATGTACCAAAGACCTATTTCAGAAAATAGTTGATCCAATGGGGCTAGTAAATGTAGTAGTTATCTTCTCATGACTGGGACAAAACACATCACCAGAAGCAACTGATGGTGGGAGAGGGTTTACTTCAGACTTACAGGTTTTCTTAAATTACTTACTCATTTTATTTATTTATTTATTTCAAGCAGGGCGGGGGCAGTGAGCATGCTAGGGACCCCTGCCACTGCAAACAACTCCACACGCACGTGCCACTTTGCGCATCAGGCTTTCCGTGGTTGCTAGGGAATCGAACTTTGCATACAATTGCCTTGGCTGCTGAGCCATTGCTCCAGCACCCCCCCATGTTTACAGTTGTGAGAGGACGTTTCATTATGGTAGAGAAAGCATGGCAGAGCAGACACTGGACTTCACATTTTGTTACAGCAGCTGGGCGGGAGCAGCAAGACTGAGCTAGCAGCTCAGACCACCCGCTGTGGCAGGACTAATAAGCCTTGAAGTCTGTCCCCAGGGACACATCTCACCCAGCAAGGTTCCACCTCCCAAACTGCCACCAACTGGGCACCAAGCATTCAAAACACATGAGGCTATGGGGGACACATCACATTCAAATCACAAGAGTGAAAACTTATGTCATTAAAAGAAACACCAAGGACAATGTCTGCTACTGTCAGTGCACACATCATCATCATCATCATTATCATTATTTGGTTTTTCGAGGTAGGGTCTCACTCTAGCTCAGGCTGATCTGGAATTCACTACATAGTCTCAGGGTGGCCTCGAACTCACAGTGATCCTCCTACCTCTGCCTCCTGAGTGCTGGGATTAAAGGCATGAGCCACCATGCCTGGCAGTGCACAGATTATATTGGTGGGTCTAATCCTTGCTCTCAACCAGAAGCTGGAAATATCACTCAGATACGTTATTAGTAAAACAATGACTCTCAATTTATAGTGATCGAGTAAAATATAGGTGTATGATCTTAATATACTAGGGTGAATCATAATCAATAGTTATGTTGGCATTTTGGAGAAAAAAAGACCCTCTTTTTCACATGTTTCAGAGGTGATAAAATATAGCTTAGATCTGCTTGTAGCCATCTTTGCCTGTGTGATGATTATGATAGGACAGAAAAAAAGCAGAAATGAAAAAACATAAACATATTTTTTAAAAAATTTATTTATCAGAGACAGAGAGAGAGTGAGAAAGAGAGAGAGAAAGAGGGAGAATAGGCACGCCAGGTCTCCAGCCACTGCAAACGAACTCCAGACACATGCACCACCATGTGCATCTGGCTTATGTGGGACCTGGAGAATCCAACCTTGGTCCTTAGGCTCTGCTTGCATGCATCTTAACTGCTAAGCCATCTATCCAGCCCATCAACATGTTTTTGATGTCATCATTTTAACTACTGGATATAGGAATACCTGAAGCCCTACAAACTATAACTTTTTCAGTTATTCAAGGAATATATATATGTGTATATATATAATTTCCTTTTTTGCTTCCATTAGTTGCATCCAAAAGTAACATGACTGACACAGATAAACAAATCATTTTCCAAATGATCTAAAACTAATCAATGTAAGGTACATCCACTCTTCATATATAAAAGCCGTGGCATGAGATAGCTCAAGCGCAATCCTGACAACCAGGGTTCGGATCTCCAGAACTCACAAAAATCTGGCCACAAGTAGCATGGATGTCTGTAATTGCAATGTGCCTAAAACAGCAGAGAGTGGAGTCAAGGGGCTCCCAAAGCTTGTGGGCCAGCTACCATGGTGTGCACATGGTAAAAACAAGGCGGACGATGTCTGAAACAAGGTGGAAGGAGGGGCCTAGCACCCTGAGATTGTCTTCTGACTTCCACACACGGGCTGTGTGTGTCCGTACATACACACACGCGCACACAGGAAATCCTTGCAGACTCATAAAACAAAGAAGAGCACTATTCTTCATGAAAATACTGTGCTTCCTGTTTCCGCGTGATGAATTATGAGCCCATAGAGGATGTGATCTCAACCAATAGAAGCTGATTTCTGGCTGTTATTTTTTAGAAAGAATTTTTACCTTTTTTTCCCTAAAACTACATATGTAATGCCCTTGACTCTAGGTCACGGTGCAGGAGTATTTTTCACCTCCTTTCTCATATCATTGGAATATTCATTATACATAGAAACTTAAGCAGGATTTTTTTTTTTCAGAAAGTTTCTTATTTGTTTATCTGTTGTGTGTCTTTTCCTGGGGAAAAAAAGAAGGTGCAATTGGAAGATTTGCCCTACATTGAATATTCAACACTGCACACATGTATTAAAACATCATAGAGTACTACATCAATGTATAAATATTTATGTGTTACCTTAGAAGTTTTAAAAGAAATCTCTAATAGGCTTTATAGTTTAATCACAGGGCTAAAGAGATGGCTTAGCGGTTAAGGTGTTTGCCTGCAAAGCCAAAGGACCCAGGTTCTATTCCCCAGGACCCACATAAGCCAGATGCATGAGGTGGCGCATGTGTCTAGAGTTAAGTTTTCAGTGGCTGGAGGCCCTAGCATGCCCATTCTCTCTCTCTCTCTCCCTCCCTCTCTGTCAAATAAATAAAAATAAAATATAGTATGAAAACAATATTTAAAGTAACACGTGAAAATAAATATGGGATATAAGGGTGCACTTAGTAAGAAATGATATTCTTATATATTTTGGAAGCTTTGTTTGTCTCAATGATAGTAAAAGGTATGTAGTGTTTAAAAATATTAAAAAGGCGCTGGCCATGGTGGCACATGCCTTTAATCCCAGCACTCGGGAGGCAGAGGTAGGAGGATCGCTGAGAGTTCGAGGCCACCCTAAGACTACAGAGTGAATTCCAGGTCAGCCTGGGCTACAGTGAGACCGTACCATGAAAAATAAAAATAAAAAAATTAAAAAGGCAAGCTTGTCCTTGTAAGAACAGTACTAGCCTCATGGCCCCAGGTGACTATCTCATGGCTTTGGAAATCTGTGTAAAGTGTCTCCAGGGCCTTACTATTTTTTATAACCTTTATTTGAAAATCAAGTACTTGTGTGTGATCCCCCTGGGCTTCTGCCAAAGAAAAGTTGACATATTTTAGAACAAAAGCTAACACCGAGAAGGCATACAGCTCTATTGTATCAGCCAAATGTCAAATTCTCACTGCCTGTCTTCAAGCTGAACTTTTTATCTCACTGCTCAGTGTCCAAATGATTCTCTGTCCATACGCAAATACCCTTTCTACACATACACATGCATATACATGTACACATGCCCATACAGATGCATGTGCACATATGGTACTGTCAAGGCAAAAAAATATCACAGCTCTCACCTCAAAGGGAATGAGAGTTTATTCTGGGGCCAAATAGGAGTGATCATGGCCCAGGAACACCCATTTGGGTTACTCCGTTTCATTAAGCATTTCGTAAAATGTTTATAGTAACAGAACAAAGCAAGTTATAGATCAAGGCACTTTGTCAAATGATGGAGATATCAGGTAGGCGGGTTATAGCAAAGTGGGGAAACCTCTGTTGTAGGCCTCAGATGCTGTCTGAGGCCATTCTTAGCCTTTGGGTTGGAGGAAGCCAGGAGTCTATCTCTACATATCAAAAGAATTTACCTCATAGTCACAGGGATGTTTCAATCACACACAGAAAGTGAGCACATTAATGGCTATTTAAGGAGCTCAGATAGCCCAGGATCATTTGGCTATGGGCCTGCAATATTCTAATGCCGAACCTCACATTTTCCACCTGGATTGAGTCACCATGTTTAGCACACCGGGCCCTCAGGTAGCTTGTTCCCATTGTGCATGTGGCGTGGGAACAAGCTCCCCAAATGTGATGGTCAGCAAGTTCTGTTGTCAGTTCGATTCTGGTTAGGAATCCATAGCCATGGGTTCCTCTTGGTTAGGTCTCTGAGGTTGCTTCCAGGAAGGACTGACTGAAGGAGAAAGTCCTTTCTCCACAGTGAGCCCATCCCCCAGCGTGAGCCAGCCTACCAGAGGTGTGTGTGTGTGTGGGGGGGAGATCTAAATGTAAGGGAGCTCCGGGAGAACCGAGTCCTTTCCTCTTACCTGGCTACCTGTGCTACCTGCATCTCTCAGGTGCTGCTATCCTCCCTCAGCACTGGAACCAAGTTTTCTCAGCTTTCCCGTGGGGACCAAAGATGGGCGGCTCTCCAGAAAGCCTCCAGGCCTTCAGTGCTGGATTGGAACTGCCGAGGCACCCAGCCACATGGACTTAGCGGCTAGCCGGTTCACTGACCCTCAAGCCTGCAGACCGCTATGGGCGGACTGCTGTAAGCTAATTCAATGAATTCACTTTTTAATACAATTCACCCAATCCATTGTGCTCCTCTACATAGCCCTGACTAGTTCACCACTGTTCTTAAAGTATGTTTTGCAGCACTTTAGATGGAACCCAGAGCCTGATGCATGCCAGGCGTTTGCTGAAGGCTGAACCGTATCCTTGGCCTGAGTTCTGCCAGGTTCTAGGTATGAGATAGATGAATTCATACATCATCTTATTTTAGCCCAAGCCTTCTATTTGAATGCCAAGGAAGACTGATAGGATCCAAAGCCAGAGAGAGAGGGGGGAGAGATCAGGATGAGAAGCAAGGGGAGAAAGGAGTATAAGAAGCTGAAGAATTCAGGGTAAATAGAAAGAGAGAGAGAGAGAGAGAGGTAGAGAGAGAGAGAGAGGGAGGGAAAGACAGAAAACCAGGGATAGAGAAAGAACATCAGGGAGAGAATGCAAGAGAGCCAGGGAGAGACAGAAACAGACAGAGCAAGCCAGGGAGCAAGGAAGAGGGAGACAGAGAGAGAGAGCAAGCAAACCAGGGGGAGAGACAGGGCTTCAAGGGTTATGGGAAGAGGAAGAAAGGAGCTACTTGTACCTGGATGGGTGAGCATGCATGATGTGACTGAGGTGGGCTCTTTCCTCTTCCCAGGCCAGGGACACTCAGTTCCCATAGCAGGAGTGGTTCCAAAGTCCCACACCTACTGAGATGATTGCTCAGTGGTTAAAGGTGCTTTCTTCCAAAATCCCAGTCAAAGAGAAGATCTTGCTTGTTGTACAAGCGTGAGTCCCCTGGTTTGATTCCCAGCACCTATGTTAAAATCCAGGGTGTGGCCACACATGCCTGTAACCCTAGCACAGCTTGGCAGAGCCGGGAAGATCACTGAGGTTTGCTGGTCAGTCAGTCTAACCTAAGAATGGCGAGCTCCTGCTCCAGCGAGGGACTCTGTGTCAGGGAAATAAGGTGGAAGAGAAATAGAGGACACCTGACCCCCTCCTCTGGTCTGCACAGGTGAACACAGAGGCATGTACATCCACACGTACTCATGGGAATATACCACATACACATGAGAGAGAAACCAAATTGGGCTGATGAGATTAAAAATAGCAAGAGTCTGCCACTGTTGCCTGGAAGCCTGCAGCAGGTCCAGAAGCCCAGGGAGACTGTACTCACAGCCATTCTGCCCCACAGAAGCAGGCCCTTGAAGAAAAGGACTCAGTTACTGCCAGAAATGCTTTGTGGGATGATGTGGGCCTGTTGTGACACCAGGACCACTCCGTTTCCTTCCTCAGTCTCCCAGCCATACCATCCACTGGCTGAAGGAGGCCCAGCCTGGGTAATACCACACTCACGGAAGACCCTCACAGGGCTCACGGGGGTCACAGCAGCTCAGAAACCCGCACCTGCCAACTCACCACCATTGGACCAACTGTTGTGAGATTTTATTTATTTATTTATTTTTAAGGTAGGGTCTTGATCTAGCCTGAGCTGACCTGGAACTCACTATGTAGTATCAGGGTGGCCTTGAACTCATGGCCTCCTACCTCTGGCTACTGAGTGCTGGGATTAAAGGCATGAGCCACCACACCCGGCTTGTTGTGAGATTTTTGAGTGATGGGGCCTCTCGGCCCCAATGGGTTAGACTCAAGTGGCTAAGTCTATTAAATTTGAATTCGTGTCGCAAACCCAAGAAGTATTAAGGAATGTGGACATGGAGGTGAGGCAGAAGTATAGAAAAGGGCTTTCAAAAGCGAGAGTGTTGCCTATAACAAATAAGGGGTGAGGGTGTTGCTAGATCAGGGCCTTGGAGCTGGGAACAAAAATCCCCAACGTGTCAGGGAAAACATGTTTAGGATTTCGCATCTAAGGAAAAGAAAGAAAAGAAAAAAGGAAAAAGTTATGTGTTTAGAGTTAGAACTCAAAAAAGCAGACAGACTCAGCAGTGAGGGTCTGTGAGCTACTGCCTCAAGTGAGGGGTTTCTGCAGGCTTAAGTGCACTATGTCACGCAGGAGATAAATAGCCGTTTTGTAAGTGAGGGCGCTCTCTTGACTGGATAAGTGATAGACAAGATCCCAGAACCAGAGGACTTTATTTCTCTTGCCAGGAGGAAGTGTCTCTCTCCCATCTAACGTCACCAGGGAAACAAGAGGTGGGGTCTTTTTTTTTATTTGTATTTTACTTTACAGACACACACACACACACACACACACACACACACAGAGAGAGAGAGAGAGAGAGAGAGAGACAGAGAGAGAGAGAATTGGCACGCCAGAGCCTCAGCCACTGCAATTGAACAACAGATGCTTGCGCCACCTCATGGGCATGTGTGACCTTGCGTTTGCCAGGCCTGTGCGCAGCTGGCTCATGTGGGACCTGGAGAATAGAACATGGATCCTTAGTCTTCGCTGGCAAGTGTTTTAACCACTAAGCCGTCTCTCCAGATTGGGGTCATTGTTTTTATGACCTCTAAGCCTAATGTTTGTCTCTTCACAACATTCCCCCCTCAAGACATAAGACCCTAAGATCATTTAAGAGATCGATGGTGACTCAGTCTAGCTTCTTCAGGCTGAAGTGAGAAAGAAGGGTAGAAAATGTGAGCTTTCTCCTTGTATCTCAATGGCTATATAGAGAGAGCAAGGATCAGAGTATTGGAGTAAGTTTTGTTTTCCAACAGGATATTGCTACATATCCCAGGCTACATGTCACTCAGGCTGGAATCCACCTCCATTCTCCTGCTTCAGCCTCTTAAGTGCTGAGATTATAAACCAGGGAGAGATCGGGATTGATAGAGGCAGATGATATATAGACATGGACAGGCATATGTGTATATGAAGCTTTTAAAGTTATTTGACAATTCCATCACCCCAGTTACTCTCTCTTGTCCCCCTCCCCCTTAACCCCTTCCTTTTCTCAATTAGTCACCCTTCTACTTTTTTGTCTTTTTTTAAAAATTTTGGTGATCCACTTAGTTTAGTCAGGACTGCTTTCATGAGCATGAGTTGGGAGGGGGTTGTTGTTTACAGTGGCTACATGTTGCAGATATCATCTTATTGCTGGGACAAAGCGCCTGACCAAAAGCAGCTGAGGAAAGGTTTTAGTATTTTTGTTTACTTTATCTTATCATCTCAAAAGAGGAAGTTTCACGATGGCAGGGAAAAGAGGCTGGACATCACTTCTGCCACGGCAGACGGACAGCAGGAGAGCAAGGCAAGCTCTGGCAAAGGGGAGCTGCCTACTACAGTCCTAAGTCTAACTCCCAACAACACATCTCCTCCAGCAAGACTCCCCCCACCAAGTTACCCTCAACTGAGGACGGAGCATTCAGAACAAGGGTCTTGCGGGGGACCTCTGATCCAAACCACCACACTTTACTCCTGAAAAAAATGTCTAACTCTTCCTCAGCAATCATTACCTGTCAGTAGCTCCTCAGGGAGAGGTATGGCCTCATTAGTTCCCTCCCCCCATCCATAAGGGACTACTGACTGGCTCATTCTTGGGCAGATCTTGTGCGGAAAACCACAAGCACCCTGAGTTCTTGGGTTCCATGGCTACCAGGGTCCAAAAGAGAGCATTTGGTTTTGGTTTTATTATTTTTTAATTTTTAATTTTTTTGTTTAATTTTTTATGTATTTGAGAGTGACAGAGAGAAAAAGAGGCAGATAGGGAGAGAGAGAGAGAATGGGCGCGCCAGGGCCTCCAGCCACTGCCAACGACCTCCAGACACATACCCCCGCCCCCTTGTGCATCTGGCTAACGTGGGTCCTGGGGAATCGAGCCTCCAACCGGGGTCCTTAGGCTTCACAGGCAAGCGCTTAACCGCTAAGCCATCTCTCCAGCCCTGTTTTGGGTTTTATAAGATGTAATTTTATTTTATGGTACTCCGCTGTTCCCTAGGGCACAGCAAAGGAACCACTGCTGACAACAGACGCGGATGAAGATATTTATTCTGTTCTGTCCTTAGAGACGTAGGAGGAGTGACCATAATGTGTTTTAATCCTGCTTTGCCCACCTGCATAAATGTGTGGTTGGCTAGGAAGTGCTGCGTCAGTCCAGGAGTCGGCCTGAGACCTGAGGGACGTGGGAAAAGATGAGGCAGCACACTGGACCGAGCACACGCGCAGCCCTGTGCTAGAGCATCAGTTACACGGAATGTATTAACGCCTCCGAGAGACCCCTTTCTGTGCACCTCGCAGTGAGAAACGTGTCCTGTGGCTTTCTCTCAGCGTGTGTGCCATGCACAGGCAAGAGGCCTGCACTTCAGGAGGTAAAAAGGGAAAAGGATTCCTTCCAGATCCTTCTTCCTGCCACTTTGAGAAGACAGGTGCCCACGGCGAAGATAAGTCCGGGGGTAAAGTGCGTGTCATGCCAGCGTGAGAACTTGAAGTTGGAGCCCCAGAACCCACATACAGAATCCTGGTGTGGGTCTGGGGAGTGGGGGAATTCTCGGCCCAGTGACCAGAAAGCTCGAGTCACAAGAGCCCACCGACAACGTGAGTGTGGACATGAACCTCTGTAACCACAGCCCACGGAGGGCAGAGAGCCCAGGATCGCTGGGGACAGACAGCAGTCCTGGGTTGGTCTGGCTGACCCTGTCTCAAGGAGAGGAATGCATGGATGAGAGGTAAGAGAAGGATACTCAATGTCCTTCTTTGGCCTCTGCACTTACTCACATGGGGCCCATGCCTCCGCGCGCACATGCGTGTACACCACACAGACACACACGTGCATACAGAAAACACTATCCAGCTACGGTGGCGTGCACTGAAATCCAAGCGCCGAGGAGGCGGAGGCAAGATACTCCCGGGATCGTTAGCCAGCCAATCCAGCCTACGTGGCAACCTCCGGGCCAATGAGCTTGTCTCAAAAGCTGGAGCAAGCTGCGCGCGGTGGCGCACGCCTTCAATCCCAGCACCTGGGAGACAGGGATGGGAAGATCAGTGCGAATTTGAGGCCAACCTGGGACTACAGAATGAATTCCAGGTCAGCCTGAGCTAGAGTGAGAAAATGCTTCCAAATTCATGACCCAGCCCTAGTATGCTGGGCTTCCCTCCAATTCACTCTGTAAAACTGTGGGCCAATCTTAGAACCAATACTCCTGATCCCTTCAGGATTGTGAATAGATAACTGGATTTTTATTTTTATTTATTTATTTATTTATTTATTTATTTATTTATTTATTTATTTATTTATTTTTTGGTTTTTCGAGGTAGGGTCTCACTCTAGCCCAGGCTGACCTGGAATTCACTATGTAGTCTCAGGGTGGCCTCGAACTCACGGCGATCCTCCTACCTCTGCCTCCCTAGTGCTGGGATTAAAGGCATGCGCCACCACGCCCGGCTTTGGATTTTTATTTTTAAATATTTTTCATTTATTTGACAGAGAAAGAGAGAGAGAGAGAGAGGGAGGGAGGGGGGGAGGGAGGGAGGAAGAAAGAGAGAAAGAATGGGCAGCCAGGGCCTCTAGGCACTGCAGACAAACTCCAGACACAAGCACCACCTTGTGCATTTGGCTTAGGCGGGTACTGGGTAATTGGACCTGGGTCCTTAGGCTTCACAAGCAATCACCTTAATCACTAATGCATCTCTCCAGCCTGATAACTGGATTTTTAACCTTTTGGTCAGAACTTTCCATTCATAGGAATCCTGAGACCACTTATTATCCCTAATATATACAGCTCTGAATGTATCTGCTAGGCACTGGGCATAAAAACATCTTATTTTGCCAGAGATGGTCTATTTGATTTTTCAACCCAAGTCACTGAAGCCTTCATGTGTATGCATTTGTTTCATGCTAAAGCAGTTCTGTGAACTCCAAGCGCAGAGGCTTAAAAATGACACCTCTAACTGCAATGGTGCATTTGCAAATTCATCCTGAGATGCTGGGTTTTCATATCTGTCTTTCCAATCATCTGACTCCAACGTGATACCTTTTGGCCCCGTTTCAACAAATGCTGTGAATGCATGTGTTTAGACACCAGAGAGTCTACGAAGTATAGTTAGATATACATCAAAAGAACCAGATGTCTGCATCAGATATATGATTGTCTCATAGACATGAGAAACTTTTATTTCTAACGTGTCTAATTCTGTTGCTGTGTTTTTATGTTTTTATGGTGCCATCCCTCTGGTTTCTTGGGTTAATTTATCCTAGAAATTTTGAACCATGTTGCCTAAGTGTGAGTTTTCAACTCTTATCAAGAATAACTGAGATCTATAACTGGGGCTATAACTCAGCTGTGTATCACTGATCCACCTTATGTAAGGCCCTGGGTTCAAAGCCCATGCTGTGCAAAGACAAGTAATAATAAAACATTTAGAAATAATTTGTGTCAAGCACCGTGCAATGTGGTTTGATATAGAAGTGGCTCCATTATGTATTTCTGTTTAATTTTCTAAGAAAGAAATATAAAGTCTGGTAGGAGAATAACAATATCGTATTTATATATAAGAAAAGTGTGAGGTGTACTCAGTCAAGGGAGATGCTACATTTATCAGGTAATCAGGGAAATCTTCAGAGGAGTAGTGACATTTGAATTAAGTCCCATGTGAATAATATACACCGTAAAGACCAGAAAAGCAGGCAAAAGAAAAAAAAAAACTAAAACAAAGGAAACAATATAAATAGGCTTCATGCTGGGAAGCTGGCTCAGTAGGTAAGAGCACTCGCTGCACAAGCATGAGGATCTGTTTAATCCCCAGCACCCAAGTAAAAAGTTGAGCATGGTAGCACATCCCTGTAATTCCAGTGCTGAGATGAACAGAGACGGGAGGCTCACCAGGGCTCTGTGGTCAGTCAGCCTAACTGAACAAACAAGCAGTTCCAGGTTCAGTGGAAGAAGAGACTGTCTCAGGGAAATGAGGTCAAAGAGCAAGAGAGGAGGACGTGACATTATTCTCTGCCCTTCGCAGCACACACACAGGTGTATACATCTGTACGCACACACGCACAGACCATATGTACACACATCCATATAGTATACACACATATATTTTTTCTAATTTATAAAAATTAAAAATCTGAATATAGGGGGCTGGGGAGATGGCTTAGTGGTTAAGGTGTTTGTCTGCAAAGCCAGAGGATCCAGGTTCGACTCTCCAGGACCCATGTAAGCCAGACGCACAAGGTGTGTGTGCATCTGGAGGTCCTTTACAGTGGCTGGAGGCCATGGCAAGCTCTCTCTCTCTTTCTCCTTCTTTTTTCCTCTCAAATAAATAAATAAAAACATATTTAAAAAATTTAATTATAAATGGGAACGTAACACAGTGAACTTTCAAAGCCAGGGAGCATATGATAGCATGGTCAAAAGCCTGGCAATCAATTCCTATCATGGATGAAAATTTAGCAAGTTGGGAGGTGCTGGTGTCTCTGATTCGTGTGCATGTGGACGCACTTCTGGAAGGCAGTCTGTCAATATTTGATGGAATTGTAATATCCATGCATTCAGCCCAGCACTTCTCTTCTGAATATGTATTCCCCAGGGAGATCCTCACACAGCTCAGATACAGCATCACTTGGGATTCTGTGGAGTTGGAGGCAACATTTCACCTAGATGATGGCATGTAATGAACAGAAACTGAGATAAGCCTTTCCTCAGAACCTAAAACTGGAGAAAGAGAGAGAATGAGAATGAGAGAGAAAGAGAGAGAATGAGAGTTAGCTGAGTGGATGAAGGTAGTACCCCCCCCCCAAAAAAAAGGTACGAAAGGTTTAGGCTTAGGTATGCATGATATCTTAAACCTCAGAAATGTTCAGGGATGGGGAGACAGCTCAGTGGGTAAACTGCTTCTGATGCAAGGATGGGGTCCTGAGTTCAGATCCACAGAGTCTATGCTTGAAAGCGGGACACATGGTGGCAAAGCCAGTAATCCCAGTACTGGGGAAGCAGACACAAGAGGTTCCCTGGACCTTTGCTGGGTAGCTAGCCTAGCTGAATGTGTGAGATCTAGTTCAGTGAGAGACCCTGTCTCAAAAGGAAAGTTGAGTGTAAAGCAATCGAGGAAGGCACTGGATGTCAGCCTCTGGCCTCCATATGCATTACACACATGTGCACCTACATACTACAGACACGAAGACTCACACTGTACATGTACATGTGCAGGCAAACCACACACACACACATACACACAACTTAGTGAGGACACATTCGTGTTGGCTCACAATTCCAAAGAGTCCAATCCATCATGATGGGGCAGGCATGGCGACAAGGAGTCTTTGACAGTTGGTCGCCTTGTGTCCACAGCCGGGAAGCAGAGAGAGATGAATGCCGGTGCACCCGTGGCTATCTCTGGTTTTATTCAGTCAAGGCCCCAAACCCATGGAAAGATACCAACCCACACTTAAAGTGAGTCCTCCCATCTCAATTAACGCAATCTAGAAACTAGCTCTCAGACATGCCTTGAAGTCTGTTTCCCTGGTGGTTCTAGATCCCTGTCAAACTAGCAATCAATAAACCATCACGTCAGCACCACCAAGGGTTCCATAAACATCTAATTTCCCATGTTAAACCCCTTTCTGATCACATCTTGATCGATTTCTGCCTCTCTGCCTAAAGCCACAACAGAAATCCTTCAGCCAATCGTTTCGCTGCGATAGACTTGAGGCACACTGACTTCTTTCAGCACAAGGCATTTGAGGATGAGTGTTCTGACTGATCTGCTTGGGAGAGAGCTTCCCTTACAGCTTGCGTATCTTCTGGGTGTGCGTGTCCTGTGAAGTGGGTCAAACGATCGGCTTCATATATTCAGAGAGAACTAGCGTTTTTACGTGGCTTATTAAGTCCCAGGCATGAAGCTAGGCGCTGAAGAAAAATGACCTCACCACAGCCCGATGGGGAGGGTATCACTATTGAAGAGACCACCATGGGGGTTTGAATGTAAAATGTCCCTAGTAGGCTCACGTGTTTGGACACTTGTTCTCCAGCTGGTGGCGCTGTTTGCTGTTTGTTTGGGAAGGTTGTGTAACACTGAGGCGCAGCCTAGCTGAAAGAAGTGGGCAAATGGGGTTGGGTCTTGAGGTGTTCCAGCCCAACCCCACTGCCTGTGGGGCCTGTTTTCTGACTGATGAGACATGACGCCACCTTCCCATGCCTTCTCTGCAGTGATTAAAAAAACAAACAAACCCAAAACAAAAAACAAAAACAAAAATCCTGGGAACTTTAAGCCAAATTCAACCCTTTTTCCTCCCATAAGCTGCTTCTGGTTGGCTGTTTTGTCTTGGCAATGAGAAAAATAACTGATAATAGCCAGGGTTATGAAACTAGTAAATGGTGGAGGAGTCATTCAGTATAAGCTTCCTACAGCTGAGTCCTTCTAGATAATTCTCTCCCTCCTCATTGCCTCCCATCTTCTCAACCTTTCATTAGCAGTTAACTATTTGCAAAAGGCCGGGGTGGGGGTGATGGGGGGGGGGACGGGACTCTGAATGGATGCAGGGTTTGATCCTAGAAAAAGAGTATTTTGTACATTTAACATTTTATCTGATGCTGACAATTATCAAGAGAGGGACTCATTTTCTCAATCACCCGTGCAATTATGAAATCAACACGCTCCAGAGGCAACCGCACTGACTTACATTTCTCATCGAGAGTAGTCGGGAAGAGATTGCCCCCTTTTCACACTCCCAAAATGCAGGTGGGTATGGAGTACCTCTCCAGGGCCTAAACCTTTAAAGGGTATATAATTTGAAGCACTTGTCTATTGACTCACCAGACTGTAAGCTCCAAGGCCATGCCAGTCAGTGTCTCTGGGTTTATTCACTCTTTCACTGCAGCCTTCAGAATCTGAGATATTTTGTGGGCTGAGTGCCACACTTAATGAATATTTATGAGCACCTATTTTGTCACAGGCACAATGTTTCTAACTAGATGTTCTTTAACTAGGGTTAAAAAAATGCCCCTATTCACAGCCAGGCAGGAACACCTCCTCTATATCATCTGAGAAGCACTTTCAGAGGATTCAAGAGGCTTTGATGAATGAGGTGTTAAATGATGTCTTGATCTTTTAGAATGAATGAGAAGTCTATTGTTATGGGTGGAATATTTCTGTAGCTTGCCCTCCAAACTGTTTGCCTGAACTTCAAACCCCAAGCTTGGCTGTGTAGTTTTCTGTTGGGATTACTTCCCAAGAACCTTGATTTAGATTCTTGAAATCCTGGATGCTATGAGCCCTTATGAATTCTGTTTGTTCCCCTATACGTGCAGATATATGATATGAAAAAATGAACTTGTGGATTACGCATAGTAAAATATTAGCAACAGTAACTAGTAATAAAATATGATCACTATATTTTCATAAAAGTATGTAAATGGGGCCGGAGAGATTGCTTAGTTTTTAAAGCACTTGCCTGTGACACCCAAGGGCCCAGGTTCGATTCTCCAGGTCCCACGTAAGCCAGATGCACAAGGTGGCGTATGTATGTGTCTGGAGTTCGTTTGCCAGGACTGCAAACCCTGACACATCCATTCTCTCTCACTCACTCTCTCTCTTCCCCTTTCTCTTTGTCCCAAATAAAAATAATTTTTTTAAAAAAGTATGTAAATGTACACTGTGTCTCTTGGAATATCTCAATGAACTGCTTGCTGTCACGTGAACTATTTTCCTGGGGAAGTTCAAACAAACCCCGGATAGGGCACAGACAACAGACCAAAGCACCAATACTCATTTTGGAGTTTATGGGAATTGCTAACAGAGCAGAGCGAAGGTTTGCTTACAAGGAGGAATGGATGACTCAGAGGCAGCTGCCTCACTGCAAAGCTCACCCCAACATAGAAACGACTCGCAGAACCTGCCTCTCTGGAGCACAGCGCATGACCTGTAGGCAGCTTTGCTGGTCAGAGAGTCTCCCCCACAGGCAATTGTTTACACATTATATAACCTCAGGGAAGGATCTTGCAACCTTGTTCCCAGTCTTACTGACCTTTTGAGCTGCTCTTCTGCCCCATCCTCCCCCAACACCCAGGAAAAAATGTTTCGATTCAGAGAAAATTGCTACCCAACACTGGTCAGCACTGGTCCTTCTACTGTTGTTACTGCACCTATGAGGTTGGGGAGTGGTCCTGAAAACTTACAAGGCTCCCTTCTCCCAGACTCGACCTTCTGAGTCTTCTGAGCCTCCCTCACCCTTTAGGACTAAATATTTCAATCCCAAGGAATTTACACTACAACAACTATACACGCTCTTTTTGTGGTGATTGTGGAATCACAGTGCCTACGTGATGAGATGAAGGAAAGTGAGTGAGGTAGGCATTGTGATGGAGCATTAGGGTACTTGTGAAAGACCCCCAGCAGCATTATCCCAAAGCGGTTGAACTGGTAACCAGCAAGCCTACCAATTGACTAATGGGTGGGTATAGTATGCATCATGGATAAGCTAGTCACATACTCAGTGTTCCTTCCAAGCATGTCAGGCTTGGAGGATTGCTTAATTACCTATTCATTTGTTCAGTGTGCATGTGTGTGTCACATGGCGTCTTAACTCATCTTCTCATTGCTTGGACAAAATCGCTGACAGCAATCAGTTTGAGGGTTTATTTCAGGTTTTAGTCCCTCATGGTGGGAAAGGCATGGCTGCAGGAGCTCGAGACAGCTGGTCACATTCAGTCCACAGCAAGGAAGCAGAGAGTGATGCATGCTGGTGCTCAGTCAGCTGTCTCCTTTCTATACAGTCCAGGACCCCAGCCCATGGGATGGTGCCACCCACAGTGAAGGTGTGTCTCCCCACTTCAGTCTAGGTAGTCTCTCACAGGTGATTCTAGGCCCGGTCAAGTTCACCGTCAGCATAAGCCATCACACATGTCATGTGGACTGAGATCTCAGACTGAATTTAAATAAGGGAAAGGAAGAAGGCCATTTGGAGCACTGGTTTTCCACTCTGTCTGCATCCTGGTCCACCAAGATGTGAGCAAGCAGCTGCCATATGCTTCCTGCTACAATGGAGCTGCCTGTATCCACGTCTTTCCCACCATGATGGAGTGTGTCCCTCAAACTGTGAGACAAAGTCAACCTGTCCATTCTTAAATGGCTTCTTGTCAGATATTTGAGCACAGCAGTGAGAAACATAACCAATACAAGCCCTAATTGACATAAGGATCTGTCTACAACACCTGGCAAGACCCAGCTCCTCATCTTTGCCCTCGAGTATTTCCTAAGTGGATGGCTAGATAGAGGCACAAAGAAATAAATGATTCATCAGTCTCCATACCTCCCACTCTGCAACACTTAACTCAGCCCTGGCAGGTAGCAGGTACATGATAAATAGTTGTTGAATCAAATGTGAGCACCGAAAGTTATTACTTAGCACGTTGGGAAGCAATGTCAGATGAGAAATTGAGTTCATCCAGTACCCCCAAAGCAGTGCTCCAATTTAGAAAGCTTAAAATAATGCCTCTCATCGCTCATGTCTCCTGGTGGAGTACAAATTAGTGGCTTGGAAAATTCCTCCCAGCTCAAGGGTGACACAGACATTAGCCCGAATAGGAAAAGCTTCTCATGGCCTGCTGGGCTTGTCTCCCAAGGACAGTTTGCTCAGACTTGACAACATCCAGAAAATCACCTGGTGTCCACTTTCAAACACTCGCTGGAAAAGGTCAGCTGAAACAGAAATGATGGGTGATGGAAGTGTCCCTGGCACTAACACAAGCAGCTCCCTGACAGGTCCCCAGCTGCCAGCACAAAGCATGAAGATTTTCCTTTTAACTTTTTCTTTACCAATTTATTTGGTGTGTGAGCGTGTATCTGTGCATGTGAGTGCAGGCGCGTGTGTGCCATGGGGATGTGTGGGGGTCACAGGTGAATCCTTGCCTCCCACCTCATTTGAAGTCAAGTAGCTCCCATTGTTCATGGCTCCATTAGGGAGCTTATAGGAAATTCTCCTGTCTCTGCCTCCCTTCTCACCACAGGTGCATTCAGATTATAGAAGTCTTTCCTGTTCCAGCTTTCACATGGGGGTCTGGGGATTCAACTTCACGTAGTCAGAGTCTAGCAGCAAGCACTTTCTTCACTGAGTTATCTTCTCAGGCTTGGCATAAAGAACTTCCTAAATGAGAGACCAGGATTTCTTTGTAAGTTCCCTTTCACTCAATGTCCCCCCCTTCAGCAGGAAGGAATCCAGCCCCCTGGCTCTGTGGATGCTTTCCCCCCAGCCCTAAGAAACATTTTCTATGGTCTACTGTGTTCCCCAGTGAGCAATAAAGAGAGGTGGGGGAGAATACAAGGCAGATTACTGCACATGAATTATTGATTCTTATTAACATATGCAAATGCCATCAGTGGCAAGCACTCCTCCAACATTGCTCATGGCAGCGAGACCCACATGCATGGGGCGAGCTAGACTCATGTGAAATGAATGAAAGCATATGTTCAGACAGAATGTTCAGCCAGCAATGATTACTGGGTGATTGCTGTGCTTCAGACAGGGTATAGATGCTGCTCACAGTGGGGTGAATGTCCTTGGAACCCCATCATATGGGGAAAGCACTGTAAGTTGAAAATGCATTCAAGGGCTGGAAAGATGGCTCAGTGGTAAAGACCCTTGCGTTCAAAGCCTAATGACCAGTGTTTGATTCTCCAGGACCCACGTAGAGCAAGATTCATAATGAGGCAAATGTGGCACATGCATCTAGAGTCCGTTTGCAGTGGCTGGAGACCCTGGTGTACCCATTCTCTCTGTCTCTCTTATCTCCCTCTGCTAGAAAAAAAAATAAAAATAATTTTTTCCCAAAAGAAAAAAGAAAGTTGGGATGGAGAGATGGCTTAGCAGTTAAGGCACATGCCTGAGGAGCCTAAGGACCCAGGTTCTATTCCAGGTCCCACAAGAGCCAGATGCACATGGTGGAGTCATGCATCTGGAATTCATTTGCAGTGGCTAGAGGCCCTGGCACACCCGTTTTCACTCTCTCTGTCTCCCCCATGCCCTTTCTGTCTCTAATAAGTAATTAAATTAAAAAATAAATCTTAAAAAATTCACTTAGATAAAATATTTTTAAAAAGAAATTTTATTCAATATATGTACCCTACCAAACATAAGTACAATTTAGAATGCTAGGTTTTCACTTTTGTTGGATGTGTTCTTTAAAATGAATATGTGGGGGGGATATGTGTGTGTGTGTGTGTGTGTGTGTGTGTGTGTGTGTGTGTGTGTATTCATATGCTTGTGGGTACAAGTGTGTGTGCGTGTGTGTAAGGTAAGGAGGTGAGAAATCAATGTTGGGTGTCTTCTTTGATCACTCACTACCTTATTTACTGAGACAGAGTCTCCCACTAGAGCCCAGTGCTTGCTGAGTCAGTTAGCAGTCTACCTTGCCAATTTTGTCCCTGGGATTTCCCTGTTGTGGCCTCTCAAGGACTAGGTTTATATAAGATGGACTGCCACACTTTCTCAGCTATTTATGTGGGCACTGGTGATGCAAACTCTGGTCCTCGGGCTTGCACAGCAAGCACTTTATCCACTGAGCCATTTTCCCAGCTCTCACCCTTGTAATTCCTCAGATCTTAAGTGACTGCTCCCAACCCCTACACACCAAAGAAAGCTCATGCTGAAATACTGGCCTGACATTCAGCATTGTTCAGAGGTGGAGGCCTTTGGGAGCAGATGAGATCATAAGGGTCCTGACCTCATTGATAGATTTACCACTGGTGAATTTATAACTAAGTGGGCTGCTGGAACCTTCAAGATACGGGGCTAAGCTGGAGGAAGTAGATCATGGGGCTAGGCCACTGACTTCATTCCTTCCTTTTCTTTTCTCCACACAGGATCTTATGTAGACCGGGCTAGCCTCAACCTTGCCATGTAACTGAGGATGATCTTGAACTCCCAATCCTCCTACCTACCTTCAGTTCCCAAGGTCTGGGACTACAGGTGTTCCACCATGCCCGTGTTATGCAGTGTTTGGGGATGGAACCGGGGCTTCATAAGTGCTAGGCAAGCATTATGCCAAGCCATATCTGCAGCCTTACCAGGAATATGTTACTGAGTTGTTATGTCTTCATCCCACCCTGCAAGAGCTAGAGATGGAGCAAGGCCCCCTGACATCCCAGCCTGGAATTCACTGGACACTGGAATTCAGCAGACAGCCAGACCCAAATAACGTCATACAGATTCAGCACAGCAGCTCTCGGCAGTCATCCAAGGACTCTTCCTGGTTCTTCTAATCTCCTCTGTGCTCCTCTCAAGTCTCCACTTCCAGTCCTGGCCCCTGCGACTATGAATTGCTCATCTCCTCTGGGGATCCTCGGGGCCAAGGAGCTGGCTGAGCCCGACCAAGTGGAAATTAAAAGGGGCCCAAGGGACTACAGACCCAGGCTTCATTAAGACCTAATGAAAACCTGCCACGGGACTGAGCACAGGCCTTTATGAGCTTTTCCTCTCTTTGCTTTGTGACAGCCTTTGATATGATCCTACTACGCCTGGAGAATCAATAACTCAAGGCAGAGCCTGGAGCCAGCAGCAGGGTGACAGCAGCTTTTCTCCCCAAATTGAAGTTTAGGGTGTGTGAGCAGATGCCTGTGGTTGGGAAGGTCCTTAAATCAGTAGAACACAAGGCTGGGGAGACAGGTCAGCAGGTGAAATGCCTGCTTCCCAAGCACTACGGCTTGAGGTAGAACCCTAGAGCTCATGGGAAAATGAAAATGTGGAGCTTATGCTAAAAGGACAGCACGTCAAGCTGCCTTCTAGATGTCTGTGCTTGTCCGCACAGAGAGGAACTACATGCAGCCTCCACTGGAGAAAGGTTTCCTTAGGCAAAAGGCGGGGATTGGGCTGGAGAGATAGCTTAGCGGTTAGGCGCTTGCCTGTGAAGCCTAAGGACCCCGGTTCGAGGCTCGGTTCCCCAGGTCCCACGTTAGCCAGATGCACAAGGGGGCGCACGCGTCTGGAGTTCGTTTGCAGTGGCTGGAGGCCCTGGTGCGCCCATTCTCTCTCTCTGTCTGTCTGCCTCTTTCTCTCTCTGTCTGTTGCTCTCAAATAAATAAATAAAAATAAACGAAAAAAAAAATTAAAAAGGCGGGGGTTAATGCAGGGATGCACAGCTGTGAAGGTTACCAAGAGTAAGTGACTGCTGTCAGCTCAGCCCTAACCATGGTGTCTGAGCCATGCTGACTAAGGCTTGGAGAAGCTTAGGGAAGAGGAGGCAGAAAGAATGAAAGAGCAGGAGGATGGGGTGGGGGCTTCCAGATAGACATGGTGGTCACACTAATGAACTCATGCGGGACTGTGGTTTCCTGCATGAGAATGAGCCTGTCAGAACTTCAAAGTTGGAACCTCACACCTCTAAGAGTAGCTAGTGGCAACTGAGAGAGGGGAAGTCCTGTTCTTTGATGGTTCAGTCAAGCATTTCGGACTAGACTTCCTACTTGAGCCACTTGTAGCAGGCAGAACCCTGCTATGAGGGAGCATGTCCCTGGGGGTGGATCTTGGAGTGCAGCCCAAAGGTGTGTGCTTCAGGTGGATTTGAATCCAGCCATACTAGGTGTCCCGGAGGGCAGTTTTGGAGCTCTGGTGGGTTCACATTGGCTGCCGTTCATGTTTTGCTTGCTGTAGTTGTTTCTCTCTCTGCTTGGATCTGTGGAAGTAAGCAGCGTCTCTCACCATAGAATGGAGTTTCCCTTGAATTTTGTAAGGCTTAAATAAGCCCCTCCCTCCCACAAGGTGTATCTGACTGGATATCTGTCCCGGTAACAAGTTGCTGACCGCAACAGGTGGATTGCTCATTCTTCAGTAAATAACTTCCCATCGATGATCATCCAACACACCCTAATTCAACTCAGCGGCTCAAACAACAACAGCAACATCCATCACCACCACAAACAGGGCATGGAAATTGGAATGGGGTTAAATGGAAAAAAAAGAGGGGTTTTAGTGGGAGAGGGAAGGGGATGAGAAAGAGTGTAATTAGGGGGCAGTAGGGTCAAAATGCATTGTATACATGCATGAAAGTGTCCAAGAATAATACAATGATATTTTAAAAATATTAAAATGTTGGGTGTGATGGGACCTCACCTCCCAAAGTTTCCAGCATGTGGTGGTTTGAATGTGAAATGTTCCTCTTGGCTTCATGTACTTTGATTATTTGGGCCCCAGTGGGTGGCAGTTTGGGAGAGTGGTGGAGCCTTTGGGAAGTGGAGCCTTGATGGAGGAGGTGTGTTGCTAGGGGGCTGTCCTTGGGGTTTATTTGTCCGTTCCTACTGGGTGTTCACCAGTTAGCTCACTCTTGCTGCTCCCATTTGACTGTTGATACATGAATGTGTGACCTGGTTGCTTGCTCTGCCATGTTTTCTCCACCAGATGAAACTTCACCTCAAAACTGAAAACCTAAAATGAACCCTCACCCTCCATCAATTGTATGGAGTTGGGTGTTTTGTCCCAGGAACAAGAAGGTAACTGCATTCCCTGCACACCAAAAAAACAATAGCACTAACCAACTGACAACTGTTAACAGGTGGTTTAGCAAGGAATTAGGTAGGATAGAACTTTTGCACTGATTATGAGAATAATTGTATTCAATGAAAATATCTACCATTGAAGTCCTTTTTTTTTTTTTTTTTTTGGTTTTTCAAGGCAGGGTCTTACTCTAGCTCAGGCTGATCTGGACTTCACTATGTAGTCTCAGAGTAGCCTTGAACTCTCAGTGATCCTCCTACCTCTGCCTCCCAAGTGTTGGGATTAAAGGCGTGTGCCACCATGCCTGGCCAAAGAGTCTTTTTTTTTTTTAATTTTATTTATTTATTTATTTATTTGAGAGCGACAGACACAGAGAGAAAGACAGGTAGAGGGAGAGAGAGAGAATGGGCGCGCCAGGGCTTCCAGCCTCTGCAAACGAACTCCAGACGCTTGCGCCCCCTTGTGCATCTGGCTAACGTGGGACCTGGGGAACCGAGCCTCGAACCGGGGTCCTTAGGCTTCACAGGCAAGCGCTTAACCGCTAAGCCATCTCTCCAGCCCAACCATCCAACTGTTTTTGAGACAGGTTCCCTCGCTGGCCTGGAAATGACCAATTACCCTAGACTGGATGGCCGGTAAGCCCACAAGAACCTCCTGTTTCTGCTTCCCTAGTACTGGGATTACAGCTGCACACCACCATGGCCATGATTTTTATATCGATCCTGAGGATTACAATGTGGTCCTCAGTCTTGTCAGGCAAACAATTTACTGACTATCTCCTCATCCTATACAGTTGATATATTTTGTTAAATGATTTTTATTTTATTTATTTATTGTTACACAGTTGCATATTCTCCAAGCATGAACTTTGTAAATGACTCCATGGAAAAACTGGTCTTGTGGAGTCCGGATTGACTGGCATGCTGACATCACTAACAAACTGGACTGGACATTAAGAAGGACCCATGTTCCTGGTGGTAGGTCGAAGACAATGTTCCACTCCTGCTAACATTGGGCGAGGCGTGGCCATTTGTTCTTGCTGGAGTAGACGACCATATGTCTAGATTTGACTTGGCTTCTGCTTCGAGGCCCAGGGCCTCACCAGCACTGTCACCTGTCATGTTACTGAATGCATGTTTCACTGTCTCATGCAACATCGCTTCTGACCAGAGAATGTATTCCCCAGGCACAGAAGAAAGGCACAGAGGTGATGCCCATGCAATCCACTCTTCTCGTGAATCCTATCGCATAGGAGCAACTGTATTCAACGATCGGTGAAGTGGTCCTTTGCTCAATTACCAGTAGGAAGACAGCACTTGTCAGTCTAGGTGCTGCCCGTCAGAACGCTGTGTCTCAGGGGCCAAGCTGGGGTCTGAGCCCCACTCCCCCATGGCTGGAACATGAGGGTTAAGTAATGAGGAGGCAGTGTGACTTTGATTCCAACACTTCTGGAAAAGAAGGTGGCACGGGGAGCTGAGGCTGTTCACAAGATATTTCCTGTTCTTCCTTGCACTGAGGTTAGAGTGATGAGATTTCCCTGCTAGGTTGGGAGGGTTGGCTGGACGTCAGGGGGAGAAGCGGTCTATCGTTACAAGACGGGTGGCAGGAAAAGCATGGGAAGAACTCAGTGACTCCCTAACACAGTGCCTGTCACACTACTCTGAGTGGTGCTGATGGTTAAAGGAAGACGAATCAACTCTGCCCTGGTGAAGTGTACTGAGGGCTTGGAGTGCCCAGGGTAGAGCTTCATGCCACCCTTACCTGATGAACAGCTGAAGAGCCTGGAAAAGGTCAGGGGACTGCAGAGTGGATGCTGTCAGAGGTAAGTCACCAACATCAGCTGTGGTCTCATGAGAAGTCTTAGAAGCCGTCTACTCATTCATCTGCCTATGCACCCACCTACTTCTCCGTCCATCCACCATCTACCCAGTCACTTATTTCTCCATCCATACAGACACTCACCCATCCATCCATTCATCTATCCATCTACTCATTCATTCATCCATCCATCAATTCATGCACCCTTTCATACATCATTTAACTATTTTCCCATTCATCCATCTACTCACCCTCCTACTTATCCATGTAGCCACCTACTTATTCATCTGCTTATTGAGCCCATATATCAGCCTACCCATTCACCCACCTATCTACCCACCTGCCCACATGTGCACCCACCCACTTGTCCATCCATGCACTCACAAGTCTATCCACCATCCACCAATGCATCCATCCATCTACCCATCTATCTATCCACCTAACCACCCATTTATCCACTCACCCACAAATCCATCCAACCACTTATCTTTCTATTTGTTCATTCACTTATTTGTCCAGTGATCCAGTCACTCATCCTTCCACCAATACATCTCTTCATCCACAGACACACCCACTTGTCCACGTATCTATCCATGTATTCATTCATCTGTTCATTTATTCTTTCAACAGCTATCTATTAACCACTCTGCTATGGCTTGCATGTGTGTCTCTACTACGTGCTACAAGTCTACATGGTAAAAGTTTGATAACCAGAATGGAGTGGAAGTATTGGGAGGTGATCCGGACCATTAATAGGTGAGACTCAAAAAGGATAATGAGATCTTTCTCTGTTTCTCTGTCCCTACCTCTCTCTCTCCACATCTTGGCTCATGATGTAAAAAGTTTGTTCCAACACTCTCCCCACCACAGCTTCCCAACAACTCACCAGAGGTACCAAATGATGATGGTGCCACCCAGTTTGGGACTGGAACCTCCAAAAATGTGAACTAAACTTTGTCTCCCTACATTTAATCACCTAAGATGTTTTGTTGAAACACAAGAACATGGACCAATACAACCTTGTACGTACTGAGCACTGTCAGCTGAATGGAACTGGAGGCATTATCAATAGGTGCTCCATTGACTCATTCTGGTAGAGGCTTGAGTATTCACAGCTGTTCCCGGAATATTGAATTATGAAAAGTGGGGGAACTCAGGGGAAACGTGGAAGCAATATACGTGTTAATGGGCAGCGCCGAGGAATGTTCCAGCTCTGCTAGTTACCCTGGAGTGGGGATTCCACATAGAAAGCATTGTGTGCTCTTCTTCTTCAACTGCTGTGCCTCAAGGTTTATTCCCTGTGTACTGTGGGTCTGTAGCTCCCAGCTTTGAAGATCTTGGTGTCACTTCTCAACCCACATCTTGAAAATGGGGATTGTGTGGCTTGGGTGGGATTCATCTTGCATGGCCCTGATCTAGCCAGGAAGGGTGCGTTTGGCTTTGCTTTGCTTTGAGTATGATTTACCTTTCATGGCCCCCCAAAGGAAAGAGCTCTCCACTTTCAAGATGGCACAGTTGGCTGTTACCTTGACTTTTTGTCTGCTTCTGATCAAGTATGTCAGTTTAACCAGTGTAAGATTGAAGGCCAACTTTATTCACAACAGCCTAGGTGCCCATCAACAAATGAATGGTTAAAGGAAAAGGTGGCGTGTGCACTCAGAGGAGCTTTATTCACCCATGAAGGAAGAAATTATGTCATTTTAGGGGGGGGAAAGATGGATGGAAGGGGTGATTATCATGTTAAATGAACTTAAGCAGACTCAGAAAGACAAACATTACATAGTTATCTCATATTCAGAATCTATCTATCCATCATCTATTTGAAAGTAGAATATGGACTATTTGGGGAGAAGAAAAGGTATACTGGTTTAGTGGGGGAGGAAGGAAAGAAGATTATTGGGTGTTTTATCTCACATGTAAATATATATATATGTATATTTAACAATAGATTATATATGTGTGTGTGTGTGTGTGTGTGTATGTATAGAATATATATATGTGTGTGTGTGTGTGTATATGCCATGAAAGCAAAAGGCACAGTGTATATGTGGAGGAAGAGCACCAGAAAGAAAGCATATGGCATCAGGAGAAGACACTAGCAGCAAACATGAACAAAATACAATGATATACAAATATGAAAGGGACATAATAAAACCCATTGTTTTGCACACTGGTTGAAACTTTAATACTGGAACAAAACTTATTCTAACTTTTTTTTTTTTTTTTTTTTGCTGGAGTTTACTTTTTTTGGTGGGGTCCCAAAGGAACAGGGTAAATGGAGATGGTAGAACGAAAGACATATTAGAAGCTGGGTGTGGTGACACACACCTTTAAGCCCAGCACTTGGGAGGCTGGGGTAAGGGGATAATGAGTTCCAGGCCACCCTGAAACTACATAGTGAACTACAGGTCAGCCTGGGATAGAGGGAGACCATACTTCAAAAACACAAAAATACAAACAAGTAACATTATATATATAGAAAAAAATATATAATAGAGTCAGAGTGGGTAGAAAAAGAAACTGACAGCAAGAAATCCAGATCTGTCATGATTTTAGTGTGAAGCAGGCACCAGAAATCAGAGAATGGCCAGAGGCCTAAGAGACCAGCGAAGCGTGTGTTAGATCCCCAGAGCAATGGGCGTAGGAGTGGGCAGAAACAGAAAGGCATTTGTTATGGGCTAAATGTGAAACATCTCCCATAGGCTCCTGTGTTTGAACACTTGGTTCCCACCTGCTGGCACTGTTTGGAGAGGTTGTGGAAACTTTTACAAGGCAGAGCCATGCCAGAAGAAGTGAGTCCCTGGGGGTGGGGGTGGGCCTTGAGGTTTTATAGCCTGGAGCCCCTTACTTTTCACCCTCTGTTTCCTGACTACGGACACAGTGTGAGCAGCCAACTCACTCCTGCAGCCTTTCCTTCCCTGCCTTGACGGGCTGAATGTGAGTATGAGACAAAGTGAGACCTTTCCTTAACTTGCTTTGGTAATGGCAACAAGAAAAGTAATACATAAAGGATTATTCCTAGGCTGGAGAGATGGCTTAGCGGTTAAGCACTTGCCTGTGAAGCCTAAGGACCCCCGTTCGAGGCTCGGTTCCCCAGGTCCCACGTTAGCCAGATGCACAAGGGGGCTCACGTGTCTGGAGTTCGTTTGCAGAGGCTGGAAGCCCTGGCGCGCCCATTCTCTCTCTCTCCCTCTATCTGTCTTTCTCTCTGTGTCTGTCGCTCTCAAATAAATAAATAAATAAATTTTTTAAAAATAAAGGATTGTTCCTGATTGGTCATGTGGCTCTTCAATCAAAGTATCACACTGCATAGAGGCTAAGAAATTGCACCTGCCTGCACAGGAATCTCAGTGACCCACAACTTGGTACACCTCGCCGTCCTCTCTGCACACGGAATGTTTGAACCTTGGCATCTGTTGCTGGGTGGGGGCACCTTCTCCCTGTCCCCACGCTATACTGGCCCTAGCTCACTGCCATTTTCATGGTCCTCCCTGTCGCCACCTTGGAAACGAACCATTGCTGTCAATTTCCCGTACAGAACGGCTTTCAGAGAGATGTGCCAAGAAGCAATTTATTGAAGTTGGGAAATTAGGAAGCATCTCAATTGCTTTTGCACTGAATTCTTATGATCCTGTTTGAAGTGAGCTTTCAAACACGCCGGTCAGGTCTATGTGCAAACGGAAGTCTGGGGCTGCATGTAAAAGTCAAAAAGGAGAGGTGGCTGCTTCTCTCCCACTTTGTATCATCCTCCCCTGCTTGTCTGCCTTGAATTTGTTAATTGAGAATCACTTCTGCGCATACACACAAGCAGATCTCCAAACTATACCAAAGCTCTAGGAAGAAGTTATTGTGGGATTGTTTTCTTTTTTTTTTTTTTTTTTGAGGTAGGGTTTCGGTCTACCCTAGAATGTCCTGGAATTCACTATGTAGTCTCAGGGTGGCCTCAAACTCATGGTGATCGTCCTACCTCTGCCTCCCGAGTGCTGGGATTAAAGGTGTGTGCCACCAAGCCCGGCTTATTATGAGATTGTAAAAACATTACCTTCTTCACTCATTTCTGTTACTCATAGTTTGGAGACTATGTTAACCTGAATAAAAACACTGCATGTTTCAATAAATGCAGTTCTATATATTCTATGAGAATCATCTACTCTATGCACAATCGAATATAGTAAGCTCGCTCTATTGCATTGCCCTCAGTTAAGGAAGATGAGGAAGAGGAGAAACAGTGGGGGAATAGGACTTGGAGGAGGAGGAATGGGTGGGGGAAGAGGACAGGAGGAAAAGAAGAGAAGAGGGAGGGGAGGAGGAAAGAAGATGGTGGAAGAAGAGAGAAGGAGAGGGGGAGAGGAAAGCACAGGAGGAAAGAAGGAGAGAGAAGAAAGCAGTGTCTGTAGGGCAATGGCTTCTGCTTTGAACTCTGCTCTTCTCTCTGGGCATCTTGCCTCCTGCCTCAGTCCTTTTATGGGGCGCAAGCGCTGTCCTGAATGCCAGCCCACACAAAGGAGATCTTGATACCCTTTGACCTTCGGGGCTCTTTGCAGTGCCCAGACCTGGTCTACTTGTCCTTGGAAGGTTTCTGAGTCGTGCTGTGAATGAGGAAAACTTACCTAATGTAGATCAACTCTGGGGGACCTTCCATGCATCTCATACAGTGTCTCCCCTGAAGCCATCACAGTCTGCTGCTCCTGAGGTCTTCTCAAACACACTGGAGTCTGTCATCGCCATGTCTGTTGTTTTTGTGTATGGATGTGTGTCCATGTTTGCTTGGGGAACATGTGTGTGAGCGTATATGGAGATTAGAGGACAACCTTGGACTTTACTCCTCGGGCCTCATCCACTTTTTTTTTTTTTTTTTTTGAAACAGGGTCTCTCATTGGTCTGGAGCTTGTCAATTTAGCTAGACTGGGTAGCCAGCAAACTCCTGGGATCCTCTACCTCCCCAGTGGTTGGATTACAAGTACATACCACCATGCTAGCTTTTGTTTTTAAACATGGCCACTGGAGAGTGAGCTTAGGTCTTCATGGTCGCATAGCAACCACTTTACTGAGAGTTATCTCCTTAGTCCCTGACATCTTTTTTAAAATATTATGTGTTGGGCTGGAGAGATTGCTTAGTGGTTAAGGCACTTACCTGAAAAGTCTAAGGATCCAGGTTCGATTCTCCAGGTCTCATATAAACCAGATGAACAAAGTGGCACATGCATCTGGAGTTCATTTGCAGTGGCTAGAGGCCCTGGAAGGCCCATTCTCTCTCTCTCTCTCTCTCTATCTCTCTCTGTCTCTCTGTGTGTGAGTGTGTCAAATCAATAAATAAAAATAAATCTTTTAAAACCATGTAACACTGAATCAGTCTTTATAATTTGTCTACTCTTTTATGAGGAGTCATTATAGTTTGTTTTGTTGAGACAGGGTCTCATTAAAGTTACCCAGGTTGGCTTCCTGCCTTAGTATCCTGCCTTAGCCTTTCCAGTGTTGGTATTACAGGAAGGCATGCTCCCCTGGGACAGCTCAGTCTTGACTTGGTCCTTCTCAATAGTGACTCCATGTGATCCCTCATTCTCAGCATACCTGTATGGGATGTTTGTACTCTTCCAAGCTTTCCATTTTTAAACATCCTCTTCCTTATGCCCATAGTGCTTGGCAAATGAGTTAGCATTCCACCTGAGCTATGCATAGTATGTTAAAACTTGAACCAGAGGCTATATTACTCCTAGGTGGGAAAATATCAATTATTTTAGTTTTTTTTTTTTTTTTTTTGAGGCAAGCCCAACAGACTGGCCTTTTTATGAGAGAGAGCAAGAGAGAGGGAGTGAGAGTGAGAGAGAGAAAGAGAAAGAGAAAGAGAAAAAGAATTGGCATGCCAGGGTCTCTAGTCACTGTAATTAAACTCTCGCACATGGGTCACCTTGCGTGTCTGGCTTACATGGGATCTGGAGAGTCAAACATGGGTCCTTGGGCTTTGCAGGCAAGCACCTTAACTGCTAAGCCATCTCTCCAGCCCAAACTTTTTAGATTTTCTCAATAAAATTTTTTATCCAGCCTGGTCCAGAGCTATTTAGCATTGACGCTGGACATTGACATTAAATGTATCTCATGGTCCATTGCTGATGAATGGAGAAAAAGCACTCAGAGTTACTGTGGAAGGCTCATTCATTAGCTCTTTTCAGACCTGATCCCTGTCTTCACTCTAACTAGAAGGGAAACTATTTACAATACTCAGCTGGGACATTTGGAAGCTTTTGTTAGATAGAGTTTATATCACCTGACCAAAGCAATTTACAAGAGGAAGGGTTCATTTAGGATCACAGTTTCAGAGGGTTCAGTCCATTGTGATGGGTAGAGTAGGGTGGGACTCAGTAGTTCACATCACAGTGGCCAGAAGTTGAATGCTGGTCCTCTACTACCTTTCTGCCTTTCCCTTCTTTCAATTCCACCTGAGTACCATGCCCATAGGATGCTGTGCAGTACACAATCAGTGCAGATTGTTATCCCCAATCAGTTACTCAGTCTGAAAACTCCAACTCCATGGTGCATACCAGAAATCACACTAAGGAGGGTCTTCAGTGGATTGGGGGCAGTTAGGAGAAAATAATGGTACCAATACATGATGTATCCATACAAAGTTTCCACTTAAAAGAAAAAAGAAGAAAGTAAAAAGCAAACCATGAGCTGGAGAGATGGCTTAGTGGTCAAGGAACTTCTGTGAAGCCTAAGGACCAAGGTTCAATTCCCTATAACCCATGTAAACAAGATGAACATGGTGGTGGTGCATGCATCTACAGTTCATTTTCAGTGACCAGAAGCCCTGGTGTGCCAATTCTCTCTCTCATTCCCTCTCTCATAAATACATAAATAAAAATAAAAATAATTGAAACAAAACAATGGCTGGAAAGATGGCTTAGCAGTTAAGTACTTACCTGTGAAACCTAAGGACCCATGTTAAACCTCTCTTCAGATCCCGTGTAAGCCAGATACACAAAAGGTGAGGCAAGTGCAAGGTTGCACATTCCCACTAGGTGGCGCAGGCATCTGGAGTTAGATTTCAGTGGAAGAGGCCCTGGTACACCATTTCCCTCTCAGACACATGTCTCCTAAGTAGTTCTAAATCCAGTCAAGTTACCAATGAAGATTAACATTACAGACATGAAGACTAGCCACCACAGAAACCAACAGCTGTTTGAGGTCTTTTGGAATGGACAACTGCCATTCTTTCTAGATCATGAAATCACACTCATCACTGCGTCTTGACAAGTCATCACTTCACTGTTAGCCTTGTTCCCATTCCTGAATAAGTAGTCAACACCATCTTGTGAGGAAATGAAGTGGCCCCTCACTGCAGGAGCAGTATTCTATGGTTCCCTAAGTTCATTGAAAATCATGGGAACCTTGTCAAAGGAGTACTTGAGAAACTCTTGTTCATTGAAAGCTAATTTAAAAGATTCTTTCTCTTTAGATGAGATTGTTTAAATCCAAAATGTCAGGAGATTTCACAAAACCTTCTGCACCTCTAATGAGAGAGGAAGTATGATGCTCTTGAGGGAGGAAAAGACACTTATGATCATTTTTTTTCCAAAGGGATATTACAGTAAAAGTACCTGTGGAGACATTTCTCATATTCTGTATTGCAACTCTATTTTCATTAAAAGAGTACCAGGATTGGGCTGATGGCTCGGTTGGTAAAAGAGCTCTTACTGAATAAGCACAAGGACCTGAGTTCAGATACCCAAGACTCACATGAATGCCAAACATAGTGCCATGCACCTGTAAACCCAGCACTGGGAAAGCAAGCAGAGATAGGGAATCTCTGGGAGAAACTGGCTAGCCAGACTCATTAAATTGGTGAGTTCTGACTTCTCTGAGAATTCCTATCTCAAAGAATAAGGTGGAGCGTGACCAAGGAAGACACATAACTCAACTTCCAGCCTCCAAATGAACAACCATACATGTGGGTGTTCACCCACACACATGCACACATGTATGCACACTACACATGCATACACATGCATGAAAGGTAGAGCAAGGAGAGCCGTCTGGTAGAGTACTTGCCTAAGATGTATCCACTCACTGGAGTTAACCCCATGCACAGAAGAAAAGTGGGAAGGAGTGCAGGGATAGAGGGGTGGAGAAAGGAGAGAGAAAAAGAGTCCAGCTGTTTGCCAAACTAACACATAGGTTTGGAAGGCCATATTCACCAAGATGCCCCTATGGAACCAGCCCTTGTGAGGTCTGGAGACCTGCAGTGTTCAATTCATGGAAGCAGAAGCCATCAAATTCTAACATCTCAAGTCTCTTGCGTGCCTCACACATACTCATAATTGAAATTAGCCATTATCTTTACCAGTAAAATGCTTTCAATGTAAGAGCTTTCTATGTTCTATCCTATCAGTCTGATCTCTATTTGTGATAAAATCTCAAATTTTATTTGTCTCTAATAGGTTCCCTTTATTGTTATCAGAAATGGGTTGATTTACTGGAGAGATAGTGAAAAGCAGATACAATGATCAGATAGAAAACTTAACAGTGTCAAATATTATCTTTAGCACAAAAATCAAACTAGGGGGCCATTTCCCATGCCTCGCAATCTGACATGAGCCAGTATATCTAGTCATTTCCCATGACTTTTACTTTAAGCACATATTATTTCAATGACCCATGTTCTTCTTACTGTTTTTTGGGGGGTGGGGGGCCCAGGGGGTGGTGAACAAGCTATCTTAACCCAGGTTCCTTCTCATTTCTTCACACAAATGCCCCTTCTTCAAGTTCAAATGTGTGGTAATAGAACTGACATCTACTCTAACAAATTCCATGTTTTTGCACATTCTCTCCACTACTACTGAGTTACATCGCTAATGCAAGGCTGTAGTTAAATGTTAAAGCATTCATTAAAATAGTAATCAGTATTTCCAGCTCTCTTCTATTCTGTTGTACTATTTCTTTATATTTTGTTTGTTCTTTTGGTGATATTGAGAATTGAATCTAAGTCTTTGCATATGAAAGTCAAATGCTCTACCACTGAGCCACACCCCCAGCCCCTCACTGGGGGATTCTAGGCCGGGGCTCTAACACTGAGCCACACTCCCAAGCCCTCTTTGGGGGATTCTAAGCAGGAGTTCTACCACTCAGTCACTCCCTAGCCCCTCACTGAGGGATTCTAGGCAGGAGCTCTACTACTGAGTCATGTCTCTGCCCCTCACTGGGGGATTCTAGGCAGGAGGTCTACCACTGAGCCACACCCCCAGCCCCTCACTGGGGGATTCTAGGTAAACACTGTACTGCTGAGCCATGTTCCTTGTTCTATATTCACTATTTTTCTATGGCATTTGTATTCTTCTCCACAAAGACAGATAGTTCCTGACATACTAAGATTCACCTTAACATTTTTAAGCTTACAGTGATATTCTTTTTCATTTTAGGTTGTGTTCAGTAAATTACTTGTGCTATTCAGTTGTTTATCATAAAATTAGTTCTATGTTAGATGAATTTGCCAAACTTTAAGCTCATGGAATTGTTCTGATCATATTGAAGACAGACTAGACTAAGCTACTACTTATCACTTGCTTAGGTATATCCAATATATTTTCAACTTCTAACATTTTCATATCAATGCATTCAACAGAACATCACCCCACTGTATGCTGAGCACCATTAGAAAATGTACTTGTCTGGACTCATCTCTGGTCAAACATTAATTAATTAATTCTCTAAGAGCAGACATTTGTTTTCTATTTCCCATGATATCCAGACCTGTATTGTCTTGTGATTAAAAAAAAAAAAAAAACACCCTCATGTTTCTATTACTTCTTCTCAGCATTGAGAACAATGTTATAGAAGTAGTTAATATTTTTTAATCAAACCAACTCCAACAGACAATGCTGTGTTGTAATTATGATGAGTCTCAAATTTAGTTTAGGTCCTAGGATGGGCATTTTACCTACTACAAAGCTATATTAAGGACTGACTTTCAGGCTGGAGAGAAGGATTAACAGTTTAAAGCACTTGTTTCCAAAGCCTGATGGCCGTGGTTTGATTCTCTAGTACCCACATAAAGTCAGGTGCACAAAGTGGTACATACATATGGAATTCATTTACAGTGGCAAGTGGCCCTAGTGTATCCATTATCTCTATCTCTCTATTCCCCTTCTCTTTTTCTCTCCTTCATTCTCTCTGCTTGCAAATAAATAATTTACATTTTATTTATTTGAGAGAGGATGGGGGATAGAGAAGAGGCAAAGATATAGAGAGAGCATGTCAGGTCCTCCAACTATTGCAAACAAACTCCAGAAGCATGTGAATCTTTGTGTATCTGGCTTAGGTGAGTCCTGGGGAATTGAATTGGAACCTTAGGTTTTACAAGCGAGCACCTTAACACCTAATTCATTTCTGCAGCCCTAATTTAACAAAAAAGAATTGATTCTCTTGCACTTCTATATTTTTACACATCCCCCTCTGCTCATAACTACTTCTACATAGGTGTGCAATGATTTGGACTGCAAACAAGCAGAATTTTAGGACTTGAACCATAGACCACTTTTCTCCGTGATGAGTGCTGCACTTGCCTTCTTGTTGCTGGGACAAAGCACCCAAGCCAAAGCAGATGACGGGAGGAAGGGGTTCATTGCAAATTGCAGTTTGGAGGGGAACATTCACCATGGCAGGAAAAGCATGGCAAAGGGCAGGATGAGCACTACGTCTTCTCATTTCAGCCGGAAGTTAGCGGCAAGGGTGAGATAACCATGAATACCCAACAGACTGGACTAATTGTCCTCAAGGTCTTCCCTCAGTGACACACCTCCTCCAGCAAGGCTCCACCTCCCAAATTGCCACTAGCTGGGGACCAAGCATTCAAATCACATGAGGCTTCAGTGTACATTTGACATTCAAGCCACCACAATGAAAAATCTGCAAAGTATGGTAATAGGATAGACAGTCCCTGAAGTACAACTATTCAACTTATGGTTTCCTACCAGGACAGATAGCCTTAAAGGAACAAAACTAGCAAACTCAGGGTTTAAAAGATGGGCTGTGATGGTATTTAAACAGATATGTGATACATCATGTCCGTTGAGGGAATTCCACTTGTTGTGTGACATCACTCATTGTTCGCTGAATCTGAGACCAGGATCAGAACACAGAACATGCTACCTCCTAGCATGTAGAAATTAATAAAGCAAGCATCCAAAAAGAAAATGGGCTCCACAGGCTAAAAGAAAATGGTGTGGATACAACACATAACACAAGCTTTTACTCATATTATTATTTACACTTGTAATAGCCCATCCCAACCATTCTTCTCTTACTATTGGATCTTTCTTTTATCTTTCAGGGTTGTATTAGTTAGGGCTGTGCAGAGCAACATAGCTAGCAGAATATGCATATATATTGATGGGGATTTACTAAAATGGCTTACACAAGCGGAGCTGGGCAGTCCAACAGTGGTCATCTACATCCTGGAGGCTAAAACCTCAGTAAATGTTCAATCCAAAAATCTGGATGCCTTGGCAGTCTCCATCTTGTTCTGAAGGCTTAGAGGATTCTTGGAGAGTTGCTTTATTTAGTCCAAGTCGGAAAGGCCAAAGGAGCTAGGGTACAGTGTTGGCCAAGGATGGCAGCAGCAGGGCAAGATGCACGTGTCAGAAGATGCCAAGGCAGCATTGCTTTTGCCCCAGACTTCTTTATATCTGGAATGCTCAAGGGAAAGTGCCACCCACTCAGAGGAAGGGTCTTCTCCTCTCAGTTAATCTTTCCTGGAAATTCCCTCACATACCTCCCCCTACCCATGGTGGGTCAGGTCCCAACAAGTTGACAGCCAAAATTAGGCATCACAAAAGTATTTCCCAAAATAAAAGTCTCTCTTAAGTACCTTTTTGCCCAACATTGGAATTGTTTTCAGTATCTTCTACCCCTCTGAAGTACTCACTTTTCCCATCTTTTGGAGCTTTTCCCACCCTGCGTTGCTTTCTTTATGCTCACATCCTCACAAACAAGGCACAACGGTCCTACTGCCCAGCATGATGTCTTGCACAGGTTAGATTCTCAATCAACATTTATTTTTTGCCCTCATTCTCTCATTAGAAAATGGCAAAAGGAAATATTGATCTTCTTGCAACAAGGTAAAACTGAACTTGATTAGTAAAAGCTTATAAGCCATTTTATGGCATTACAACAAAGAGGGGAAAAAAAGCCAATCACATCTTATGTCAGTAAGCATTTCACATACTAGTGTAGTTTTCTAAGGGATCGCCGATATGTTTGTGTTATCATTTTCTCTTTCATTTGCTGTCTGTTTCCCTTTTCTGGATTTCCATATCCTCGAGTCAAGTGATGCTGTTACCTGAATTTATAGCTTTTCCTGTTATATAGAATTAGATCATCACCATAGTGGGCATCTCATATGTGATAGATTAATAAACTGACTGTCAATACTCACTTTCTCAGCTTTCACTATGGGTCTGTGATGTAGAAACGAGATTGCTTTCTCATTCCAGTGAGGGAGGCAAGGCATTTTCTGACAGTTGCTGTTTATGAAACTGAGTTACAATGGGACATTTGCCAGGCCAATAGGTAGGCAAAGTGAGGGATGGAAATCTTTTCCTACGATGTGCTTCATACAGAAGGAATTCTTTGTGTGTGTGTGGGGGGGTGGGGGCAGAGGGTTCTATGTAGGGTTTCACTCTAGCTCAGGCTGACCTGGAATTTACTGTATAGTCTCAGGCTGGCCTCGAACTCATAGCAATCCTCCTACATCTGCCTCCTGAGTGCTGGGATTAAAGACTTGCAACTAAAGAGAAGGAATTTTGAGCTTTGTTTCTAGTACTGTTGCTGTTTTCAGTTAAACATATATTCACTGTGGTTAAACAATTCCATATATAGTTTTTAATTAATTTTTAGTTAGCATACAAAATACTTGGTTTCATTCTAACATGTCCAGACATGTATGCAATTGTATGTTGCTGATATGAACCCTTTCATCACCACCCTCTTGATCCCCCTCCCACTGGCTTCCTTCCTTCCTACAAATAGCACTCCTTCCACTTCATGTGATATGTATTTATCAAGATTTTGCATATAAGAGAAAATAAGCAATATTTGTTTTGCTTTTGTTTCAGTTTACCCTCTCTTGTTCTCCCCCTTAAACTATTCTGCCCCACAGAATCCACCTTCTATATATCATATATGAGAAAATGAACATGAAATTTGTGTTATTTTGGTAAACATGATAATCCCTAGCTCTATCCTTCATCCGGCAAATGGTATTATTTCATGCTTCTTTCTGCTTGAATAAAACACTCCATTGTGCATTGTATTAGCCAGGGATCTTTAGAGACGTAGAACAGGTAGAATGAATATGTATTACAAAGAGGATTTTTTTTTTTTTTTAAGATAGGCTTATTTGATATGGGCTGGGCAGTTCAACCATGGCTGTCTGCAGGCTGGAGAAGCTGAAAACCCAGTAGATGCTCAGTCCATGAGGCTGATTATCTCAGTAGTCCCAGTGTGGCACTGAAGACCTAGAGGCTTCCTGGAGAGGCACTGGTCTGCAGTGCGCACTAGAAGGCTGAGGAAAGTGGATTCCCATGTCCACACAGCATGACAGCAAGGGTAGATGCACGCACCAGCAGGGGTTGAAGGAGGGCAAGGAACCATCGCTGCTTTTGCCTGGGGCTCTTCACATATAGGCTTTCACTAGTACGGCTGCCCACTCCTGCTTCCGTTAATCTTTCCTGGAAACGTCCTTGCAGATCTGCTCAGGAAGCATGTATCTCACCTGCATGTAGACCACAAGTTTGGTATTCATTCATGTGTTGATGGGTATCTAGGCGAGGCCCGCGACTAGGTTGAGCCCCTTTTTATGAATGCATTGTCTATTTGGAAGACAAAAGGCATTCATTTAGCAGGTAGTTAGTGTCCTGTGAAAATATCATAGTACCATAGCCAAATATAGCAAGGCTGCATAATTTCTTATTGCTACTGAATAGATGTTGTTGATCCCCCTTTCCTTATATATATTTTATTTATTTGCAAGGAGGGGGATAGAGAAAGAGAGAGAGACAATGGATGTGTCAGGGCTTCTAGCCTCTGCAAACAAACTCCAGATATATGCACCACACTGTGCATGTGTATTTACATGGGCACTGGGGAATCAAACCCATGTGGTTAGGCAGGCAGGTACCTTAACTGCAGGGCCATCTCTCCAGCCAGATGTTAGTTGTCTAGAATACATAGCTAGATAAATTAAGGCAGTAGCTCAAAGTACTCCATACCAGAGTATCTCCATAATGGTATAAATCTCATCCTCTCTATGAACCTTAGTTTCTTTCACCTATAAAATGGGTGTGACAATCACATCCAGATGAAAAATTAGAGTAAAGAAGTATTTTGAGACCCTTTAGATCCTCTCTAAGTTTCCTTCTTTCTTGTTCCAGGGCAAATCTTCTGCCATTGCTTAAAATTTTTTCATGATTGGGCTGGAGAGATGGAGTGAAGCCAAAAGACCTAGGTTCGATTCCCCAGGATCCATGTAAGCCAATGCACAAGGTGGTGCATGAGTCTAGAGTTTATTTGCAGTGGTTGGAGGCCCTGGAGTGCCCATTCTCTCTTTCTCTGTCTGCCCCTTTCTCTCTGTCTCTACCATATAAATATCTAAAATGTTTTAAAAATTTTTTTCACGACTCATCACTTTAGCCTTTAACTTCTTCGAAGAGCTCATTATGTTCATGTTGAAAGAAACACTGCAGGCAGAGGCGCTACCCCCAAGAGGAATGGACAAAGCCATGTATTAAAGGAAGCAGTTAAAATATAAAATAATAGTAAGGGGCTGAAACTGCCCCTGACTGCCCATTGCTACTCTAGTTTTTATCGTCCATTAAAACCTACAATCATTATACTGTTTATGCATTATTAGGGAGATAAATTGCATAATTTTCATTTTGCAATTTAAATGTAATTATGATTGTACTAATGACTGAAACCTGAATTTGCCAGACTATCAGTTTTTTCCTCACCCCTTGCCAAAATTATAGGTAATTACTTAAGGCTTACAATAATTATAAGCCCATCTTTTAAATAATTAATGTGCACTTTTGTGGTACAAAACACCTAGTAATCAAACGACCTCTGCTTATACTGCAAACCCATGCAATTAAGCCTATTGTGTAGGTCTGTGAAAATATACCCATTTGCAAGAGTCCCTTTGGTTGTTAAGCGAGCATACAGAGTTCCTCTGTTTTATGGCCTCAGATAAGGCAGAATTCCCTCGCTGACGAAAGGCCAGGAAAAGAAAGCGATCCACAGAGTGGCTAGAAATTCAAAATTAATCTCCACAACGCAGTTGTGAGCTGTCAGGAGTCAGGCTCCTGAAGGGAGGGAAGTGGGGGATGCTTCTAGCTGTGAGCTTGAAGGGATGGGGCGTGGACCTCACTTTCTCCAGGGGATGTAGGATGCAAGCAGAATGGACTGTCTGCTTCTGACTCTTGTATTTTATTTATTTTTTCTCTAAAGGATATCCCATTTCTATCATGTAACCAACGCAAGCCTCTGAGGTGGGCTTCTAAAACACGGGGATCAAGGAACCAGCGTTAACCAGTATCGAGAACAATGAGGCCCCCTTTGAGCCCTTGGCTGATGTACCTTAAGGGTTAGAGTACAGGAAACTTTAATTCCCCAAGCCAGTGGCTCTCGAGCTCTTGCCTTAGGATTAGCAAAGAATTGGCAAGTGCAAACACATAGAAGACAGGTAAATTGTGAAAGATATTTAAAGAGTACAACAGAAGTAGAAGTGAAAAGAAAAAAAAGTTCCCAAGCTCAGCAGCTGGGAAGGGACCTGAACCGGTAACTGGATCTAAGTTGGAGATGTGAGCTATGCATCAAGTTGGGATGATCCTTGCTGGCCAAATCCAAATGTATATGGAGGACTCTGATTGGTTTATGGGTTTCGGAGGAGAGCACAGGCTCAAAGAGAAGGTTGGGGGTGAGAAAACCCGTGAAACATGAAGGAGGAAGAACCAGGAAGTTGTCCCCCATCACCACCTTGGAATCAGACTGGAGTTTCCTTTTAGTCTTGCCAGGGCAGGTTGATATCTATATCCTTCCATCCTGTGTCCCTAACTACCTGCAGAAGAACTACCTTGTCCCTCCTCTGTATCCACAGAAATCTGGGCCTTCAAGAATTAACTCACCACTGTATGGCATGAGAGAGGCCAACAAATAAAATATTAAAATTAAGCCAGGCATGGTGGCGCACGCCTTTAATCCCAGCACTCGGGAGGCAGAGGTAGGAGGATTGCCATGAGTTCGAGGCCACCCTGAGACTCCATAGTGAATTCCAGGTCAGCCTGGGCTAGAGTGAGACACTACCTCGAAAAATCAAAAAAAAAAAAATTAAAATACCATCAAGTAAGTGCAACACTTCCTCCCAACTATGGTGGTGGCAGGGGTACAAGACCCAAGACATTATTTATTAGTCTATTCCAAAGAGTTGCTATGATAAAATGCTGGAGAAGGGAATTTCCCCCAAAGGAAAGGTGTGTTTTGGCTCGCAGCTCCAGGCAACAGGTGACTGGCTGCATTGCCTTTATGGCCATGACAAGGTGGTGGAGCATCATTAAGGCAGGGAGCATGTAGTATAGCTCAGAGCTGCTCCCCTCATAATGGAGAGAAAGCAGAGAGAGAAGGAGAGGAGAGGGAGGAGGGAGGGAGAGAGAGAGAGAGAGAGGGAAGGGGAGTGGAGAAGGAAGAGTTTGTGGGGGGAAGCCATCCTCAGTTGTTTTGTTAGATTAGCTAGTCAGTGAGCCATGGGGATCCTTGTGTTTTTGCCTTCCCAGCACTGAGATTATGGGCATGCAAGACCACTCCTGGCATTTTACGTGGGTGGTGGGGATTGAACTCAAGTCCTCATGTTTGCACAGCAAGCACTTTTTCCACTGGGCCCTCTTCTTGGACCCCACATCTCATTACATCTACCTTATCATTCAGGTTTTAAATTGTGACATTTGAATGTTTAATCTAGGTATAAAACATTTTCATTTTGTCACAGAAAATCCTGTCAATCTTTATAAGAAATAAAACATTCCCCAACCTCCACCCTCGCCAAGAACTCTGTAACTGTCCCTTTAATTAGGCACTCATTAATAAACCTATCTTGTTCTCAAATCCCCATGTACTTGGTACAGTAGTTCATTACCACAGGAAGAGGCAATTTAGATGGCCTCAGATAATAGCATCTGTCACTAATCGCATTAAGACAGGATGTGTAAATGTATCTCAAGATGGGCAAGCTTGTGTTGGGAGAGGCAAGGGGGAAGAGTCAGAACAAAAAGATCTTTGAAAGCCCCTTCCACAAACTCCACATAGGAGACAATCCTAATTTTCCAGTGTGTTTTCTCCTGAAATGAAGTATGTGTGTCTCTGTGTGTGTGTATGTGTGTGTGTGTGTGTGTGTGTTCATGTAGGTGTGTGCATGTGTGTTCGTGTGTGTAGGTGCAGGTGTGTGCATGCCCTGGCACATGAGTGGGGGTCAGAGGACAACTTTGGATGTCAGTCTTTGCCTTTCAGCTCGATGGACATCTCCCCTTCACCGAGTTCCATGGGCGAGCTGGCCTGCAGGGTTCCCAGGATTCTCCACTTTCCACCTCCCGTGACACTGTTGAGTGTTCTTGGACTAGAAGCCCTTGTGCTACCGTGTCCGTGGTGGTTTGTTCCAGACATGCCCCATCAACTCGTGTGTTCTGAAGGCTTGGTTCCTAGCTGATGGCAGTTTAGGAGGTGAAGCCTTGCTGGAGGAGGTGTGTTGCTGGGGACAGCTTTAGGGCTGCTATATCCAGCTCCTCTTTGATAGACTTTGACTCATTCTCCTGTTGCTATTTGCCACCTGTTGGACAAAGGAGGTGATGCCCAGCCTCTGCTCGTGCCATGCTTTCCCTGCCCTCGTGAAGCTCCCCGTTAAGAACGTAAGCCAAAATACAAACCTTCCAGCAGCGGCTTCTTGCCAGGTGCTCTAACCAGCAGTGAGAAGGTAACTACAACAGCCCCCCAACTTTAAATGGGTTCTGAGAATACGGGACTCAGGTATCCACATTTGTGCAGCAAACGTCTTATCCACTGAGCCATCTCCCCAGCCCCGAAAGGACTGTTTCAATTACGTTGGTATGGAATTGATCAACTCCCATCACCAGACCTCAAAGTCATAGAAAGTCATGACCAACAGACTCTGAAATAAATGCACTCGCTCGTTTATTTGCTCATTCACGCACGCGTGCCTGAAGTTAATATTGGCTGCTCTGATTTGAATCTGAGACCTCCTCCACATGCTTACGTTTTGAGCGCTCGTTCCCAAGCTGTGACATTATTTTGAAGACTATGAAGCCTTTAGGAGGTGGGACATGGCTGGCAGAAGGTTGCTAGGGGTGGCCTTTGAAGACTAGAGCAGCCTTTGGTTTTCCCCATTCCACTCTGTTTCCTAGTCCACTGGCATGCTGGAAACAAGCCTGACTCTTGAGTTCCTGCCCTGCCTGCTGCCACATGAAGTACTGAAATCACTCTGAATCTATGAGCTGAAATAAACCTTTCCTCTCTTTCTCTCATGAAGGCAGGTGGAGCCACACCCATGCCCAATACTAAATGCCACCAGAGCTATCACTATACACCCATTCTGTTCTGCTTTCTCTTAGCAACTGCTATGAGCCAGGCACTGCTGTAGGTACTAACCATGAGAAAAGCATTCTAGGAGGCAGGCCAAGCCGGGCATGGGGGCACAAGCCTTTAATCCCAGCACTCGGGAGGCAGAGGTAGGAGGATCTCTGTGAGTTCAAGGCCACCTTGAGACTACATGTTGAATTCCAGGTCAGCCTGGTCTAAAGTGAAGTCCTAACTCAAAAAACCAAAAATAATTATCATTAATAATAACAATGATAATAATTGAAGGGAGGCCAGCTACAAGGCAGTAAAGGACCTATAAAGATAACACAGCAGACTGATGAGATGGATGGAGAGGCATTTGGGACACAGCCTGTTACAGTTAAGATCATTGGAAAAACTGTAGAACTCAGAGTCACACAAAAATCAGCAGAAAGAATCAGAGTGAGGGAAGAGACAGATCAAGGAGACTTGCTGAGGTTATCTATGCCAGCCACACAACTGAGAGATAGCTTAAAAGGAAGAAACATTTATTCTGACCCGAGAATTTGGTTTCAGTCCCTCATGATGGGATAAACAAGGCAGAGCAGTTCCCATCACAGCAATGGGAGATAAATAGATAATAGATAGATACATAGATATAGAGATAGATAAAATAGGTAATAGATAGAGATAGATAGGTGATAGATAGATAGATAGATAGATAGATAGATAGATAGATAGATGATAGATAGATAGATAGATAGATGACATATTGATCATCTATATCCCAGTGTATGGGATGGTACCCTTAGCAGTTTGGATGGGTTTCTCCTGTGCCTCACTAATCTCTCACCAATCTCCCAGGCATCTCTCAATCCAAACAAGATTAACCACCACATCGTGGAAGAAACACTAGTGTACCCCAGGCTTCAGTGAGACAATGTGACAGTGACTGTCTTATACACCGCTGGACCTTGACATCAAGAGAATAAAGGGAATTGACCAGTGGACTTGGAAGAAAGAAGATTGCTGTCATGTTTGGCCAAGAACAGACCCCATGGATTGTGCCCGAAGACCTTACTGGTGTAAGTTGGCAAGAGACTATGAGATATGTAAGTAGAATCAGAAAATGCAGATGCCATAGAGGAGTTTAACTAAAAAGAAAGAGAGAAGAATGGGTCAGTGGATGAGGGAAGGAGAAGGCAGGCCCAGTGAGTGTATTTTCTAGAAGACACCGGCTCTATCAAGAGCACTGTCCTGTGCTGATGGTAATGGCTGTGCAGGGAGAGAGAAGACTATGGGAAAGAGACAAGGACAGTCAGCAGAGGTAGTATGTGCTTGAGGGATGACATTTGTCTTTAACAGTTGCAAGACTGGATTTTCTTCTTTGTAAGGAGGAAGAGCAGAGAGTGTGGAAACCGAGCTGCCAGGAAGACAGGTGAGATGGCGCTAAGGTGGGGTGGTGAGCTTCCACTCCCTCTGTTTTTCCTCAGCCAAACTGAAAGCAGATAAGGCTAAGGAGGGACGGTATGAGACCTGGGGGGAGGCCAGAGAATTGACTCAGAAATGAAGGGGGGTACCGCACACATTCCACATTCCTGAAGGGTCCCACTTGTAAACAAGCATGCAGTGTAAGCCCTGACCTCCATCTCCAGCCACAAGTTGAGATGGTTTCCCCTGCCACAAAGATGGAAGGAACTAGAAGCCATGTTCTTAAAGATGAGTGAAAGATCATGATCATGGTAATAGATCACCAACTCCGACTGAACCCATTTTCAGAGTCACACATGCGAGGTGCAACAGAAATGTTAGGAAGTCATCACAGCAAAAGACCCGGTGGTTGCCAAGATTAGGGTATGGAAGGAAATGTAGTCTGCAAGCAACATGGTGACAGCTACCATGGTGATAGTTGCCATGGTGATGGTTACCATGGTGATGGCTGCCTTCTGCGGGAAATCTTGGCATCTGGGTGAGTCACACCCATGTCTCAGGACTGGTGGAAGCTAAGGCATGAAAAAAATGACCCACAAAGTCATGAGACAAGACTAGAAGGTGTAAGAATCTAGCATGCCAGCTATGAATAAGTATTCTGAAGAACAGGGTCTAGAAAGAGTGGTTTGAGTGGAAAAGGGCTCCTTCCTACAGGTTCATGTACCTGAAAAATTGGTTCTCCCAGTACGTGGTGCTATTTGGGAAGGCTGTGGAACCTTTCGTAGTGGAGCCCTGCTGGAGGAAATTCCTCAGTGCCCATGAGGCTTAAGGTTTGATAGTCAGCTTCTGGTTCTCTATCGATCTATCCATCTCTATACACCTGTCTCTCTCTCTCTTTTTTTTTTCTTCCTGCCTGTGGACATAGGTAATCAAAAGTGTACCCAAGAGCAGGGAGAATGAAGTAAAATAATAATAATAATAATAAAGGGGAATCAGAGATGTGGGGGAAGCTGACAACCCAGGTAGGCGTGGTCGAGTCTTCTGAATTGGAGAGCCCTTGCTGGTTCGCACTCAGGAGCCGCTGCTGTTTGGTCCCCAAGGAGTGTGTGGTCACAGGTTGCACTGATGGTGAGCCACACAGTAGGATGGAGGATAGAACAGGATTGTCACTTCTAGGATAGGGATCCCTTCTGATGGTTTGAATTAGAAACAGATCACCTGGCTCACTTCTCCACTGACCCAAGATTCACCAAGCAGTGAGATAGTCAACGTGATTAGGCAAGTGAAGGACCAAAATATCACCCTGGCTTGTAGATCCTGCCCTGCTGTAGCATACTGACATAATAATTTAACCTTGGCAAATGAAGTAGCTTCACAAGAATGTTGGGGGGCATTATGGTTTAGAGTTTGTTTGTTTGTTTTTCCCAAATACAAGCATGACAACAATGACCTTGGCAAGATTGTTAAAGTACAAAAACCTGGCCTTACTGGTTGTGACTGAGGGCAAGAAGAATGCATCTTGTGGACCTGGCTAAGGCAGCTCCCAGATGACAATGGTGTTACTAAACGCAGGACCACGTTACACTTTTGTTTGCATTTTCTGACTGACGAGTGATTGACTTGGGGCTGCTGAGATCAAATCCGAAGTCCTGTGCGTGCCAGGCAGGCATTCTCCCACTGAGACATGATGCCAGCACGTGATCGCATCTTGAGCGTCTGTGGCGGAATGCTGTCCTCCAGGCCTGGCATGGCCATTTCCCTCCTGAGCTCACAGAAGCTATGATTTACTGCACAAGATGAGGCACATTGCTATTCTGTTGTGGAGTCGGAGTGGTTCATGAGACCATGTACCTCCCCAAAGAAGCTGACATAGGAAGCTGATGGTTGCTGGAAGAACAATACATTTTCTTCCAGGGGTTGAGCCACTTATAAAGTGTCCATGCTCCTTGGGACAACCCCAATTAAATTGATTGGCTCAGCAAGCTAGATGTGGGTGGAATTGTTTCTTTGGTCTGTTATTGGTGCCCTATCTAGACTGAATAGACATCTGTTTTGTCTCCCTAGGAAAGGTTCACTAAACAGTAGCTCTGGTAGAGGACAGGTGACCGGAGTGGAAAAAAAGGAATTGGGGATGAGGAAACGGCTCAGAGGTTAAAGGCACATGCTTGCAAAGCCTTCTGGCCCAGGTTCTATTCCCTAATACCCAAGTAAAGCCATACCCACAAAGTGGTGCATGCATCTGGAGTTCATTTGTGGTGTCAAGAGTCCCTGCTGGGGCTGGAGAGATGGCTCAGCAGTTAAGGTGTTTTCCTGCAAAGCCAAAGAACCTTGGTTCCATTCCCCAGGACCCACGTAAGCCAGAAGCACAAGGTGGCACATGCATCTGGAGTTTGTTTGCAGTGGATGATAGCTCTGGCACACCCATTCTCTCTCTCTCTCTTCCTGTGTCTTTATCTCTCTCAAATAAATAAAAAATAAAATATTTTTTAAAAGAGTCCCTGATGAACCCATGGTTTGTCTGTCTGTCTTTCTGTCTCCTTACAAATAAATAAATAAAAGTTACAAAAAAATAGGAAATAAAAGGATCAAAAATAACAGTAGTTAAAGGATACAAGAAGAGAAGAGGGAAGCTGACCTGAGTCTTCACCATTTACTCCTCCTGTGAGTATTCATGGAAAAGGAGCCATTCTTCTGAAATTTAAGGCAAGCTTAGGTCCTGAAGGTCTGGACAACTACAGTGGTAAGATTGATAGGAAAAACTGTACAAAGTCATCATGAGTGAGAGAGTCTGTAATGAAGGTTATGAGAGGATTATAGAAAAGACATGGGCCAGAGATGGGGCCAGGGAACACAGGAAAATAAGGGTGACTGTGGAAAATGGCGAGAAAGAACAGGAGGACTGACCAACAGCTATAAAGAGAGAAGTGGGGGAAGGGCCTACAATGAGTCAGGGAATTTTTGAACTTCTGGGTATTTTTGCTTTGGGGCAGTGTTAGAGAAAAAGAAATCACCAGAAATATGTCTTATTCTATTTCAGCATGAAATGATGCTTGATGGATTCTTACTTTGAAAGGAAGACCCAGAAACCAGCATTAGGGGGAAAAAAAAGTCTATTTGCAAAGAACTTCAGGCTTATCTATTAAAAACACAAGTTGTTTGAAGTAAAACCCTACAACTTAACAAATGAATAGTTGGTCTGTTAAATTTCTTACAAGTTTCTCATATTATCCAATGCCATTCCAAAACCTTAGAGACAGTAGAATTGTAAAAGGTAAAGATGGCCTTTTTTTTTTTTTTTTAAAGTGGTGGCCCAGAACATTCTAGAAATGATCAATGGTGACCTTGTTGCTTTGGGGTTCTCTTGGGTTGCAAAATGTTCTGTTTGCAGTATTGTCGGTATTTAGGGCTTGTTTTTTGCTGTTACTTATCTTCATGTGTATAATTGTGTTTGTGTGTCCACACATTCAGGCTAAGGCCAGAGGACACAACCTTGGATGTCATTCCTCAGGCACAGTAATCAACCTCCTTTGAGACAGGGTCTCTCACTGGTCTGGAGCTGACTAATTAGGCTAGACTAGCTAGTCAGTGAACTCTGGGGATCTGCCTGTCTCCATCTCCCCACCACTGGAATTACAAGTGTGAACCATCTGGGACAACATTTTAATTTTTTTTTTTTTTCTGATGCTGGGGACTGATTGAATAGGGCCTTGTGCTTGTTGGGTTAGCACTCTTCCACTGAACTAAATGCCTAACACCCTGCCCAGCATTTTTATGTGGGTTCCTGTTCTGTTCAAAGTTAGGAAGTCAAAGCCTTCTCTCCACATGACTGTGTAATCAAGAGCAACCCCTTAGCTTTTGGAATCATAAAATAAGATGCAGGTAAAGTTTTTTCCTTCATCTCCAGAATTGGTGGCTTTCTGAATACAGAGGAAAAGAAAAGAACAGCATTTGCTAGCACACTCCAAGACTTTATCAAGGTGAAACATGTGAGAGCTCACGTGTTGTGTGACTTTCTGAGGAGTTGTGAAGACGTGTCTATTCGTCCCAGATAAGAACCAAAGTCTGTAAGAAAGGGATGACTGCATGTGAACGCAGCTTGATCAACCAGTGGGTTTAATTGGGGTTGGTTATACAGGATAGGGGCCATGTATGGGCGGATACACCACTGGAGGACACATTTCTCTGTCTCCTCCCCAGCAACCTTCACTGTCTGTAGCTCCTGGGGAGGGCAGTGGCCTTGTGAGTCCCTTCCCTCGGCTATGATGGGAAGTTAATGTGTCCAATCTTGTAGAAGTCTATTTATGGTAATTGCAGCTGCAGAGAGCCCAAGAGGACAACAGCTATGTCATGCCTATAGGACGGCGTTTCCACAACAGCAAGTTACCCAGAGGACAGACAATACATGGAGGCAGTCAAATACATGAGCTTGGTATCTCATCTTAATTATTAATGTTCTCTTTGCCCTCGAGACTATTGCAGCTTGACCTTGTTGTGGTCTGGATATGAAGTGTCCCCACACAGTCTCGTGTGCTGAAGGTTTGGTCCTCAGCTGGTGGCCCTGTTGAGAGGTGACAGGATCATGATGACTCCAACTTCATCAATGAAGCAATCTGATATGTTTGTAGCTGAGTGGGCTATTGGGAGGCAGGGCCTGGTTGGGTTCAATGGGTTGCTAGAGACATACTTTAAAAAATATATTTATTTATTTGACGGGGGGGGGGGGCGGGGAGAATGGGTGTGCCAGAGCCACAAGCCACTGCAAACAATCTCCAGATGCATGCGCCCCCTTGTGCATCTGGCTAATGTGGGTCCTGGGGAACTGAACCTGGGTCCTGTGGCTTTGTAGGCAAACACCTGAACCACTAAGCTATCCCTCCAGCCTGAGACATACTTTTGAAGATGAATATTGTCCCCAGTCCTTCTCTCTATCTCCTCTTTTCACTTTGGATCCTGCAGTCATGATGTGAGCAGTTCTGATTCCAACCCCCCACCACAGCAGTGGAGCCATCTAAGCATGGGCTAAGACCCTGACACTGAGCTAAAATAAAGCTTTCCTCCTTGGAGTTGCTGATGTCGGATATTTTGTCACAGCAGCAAAACGCTAACTAATACTGATTAAAGCTTGTCCATTCATCTCATTCACAGTGAATGGGAAATAAGCATATCCCTGCCAATGCCAATCATGGGTCTTTCATGCTTTTTTTTTTTTTTTTTAAATAGCTGTGACCACTTAAATCTAACTTGCCCAATTTGAATAGCATGCATGCAAACAGAACAATTAAGTAATGATGGAGAGCAGAGGTAGGCATTATCCTAAATCCAGAATTTCGAATGCATTGATGCACCCAGAACTTCATAGTTACAGGGTTCGCATTCTAACATTGACCTCAGGGGGCTGTATATCAAAGCCAAAGTCCTTGCTGATCTGAGGCCAGTATGGATAAAATGAACTTCTAGTGTAGATCTTTAGAGAGCTGGAAGATAGCTCAATGGGTAAAGGGCTTGTCCCATGAGCATAAGAGCCCAAGTTCAATCCCCAGATCCCACAAAGAAAAGCTAGGCGTGGTGGTACATGTGTGTAATCCCTAGCACTGGGGAGGTAGAGATAGGAGGATCTCAGGGGCTCTCTGGCCAGTCAGTCTAGCCTGATTGATAAGTTCCCAGTCCAGCAAGAGAACCTGCCTCAGAGAAGGTGGATGGTAGACCTGATACATGATGGTGACACTTGAGATTGTCCTCTGCCCTCCACATACACTGGCACACATCCACACACACACACACACACACGTTCACACACACACATGAGTGCATGTGCACACACATATACACATTAGAAATGAAAGTGTTTAAAACAGAAAGTGCCAGAAAGTTTCCCAGTCACACATATCAGTGCAGAAAAGCCTGATGGATGTTTAGGAGGTTTATAACTCAGGCACTTGTGACCACTCTGCAATGATGACTGTCATTTGTAAGGTTGCAAGCAACCAGGTGCTGAGTCCCTTCCCAGCAGTAAGTGACATTATATCCAGTCTTCATTGGTCAATGAACAGGCACCATCCCGCCTCCTTACTCTGAGGAATTCTTTTCCCCAGAAGGACAATAATTTCCTCATCTTGACTCTGTAAGACCTTTATTTTATGAGATCTTGGAGGCTCAAAGCAGCTATCTACCATCTCAAACAGCCTGCTCTTCTGTCTTCAGCAGAGGATCCCCATCCCCTTCTCAAACTAGCGTTATTACAACCATTTTGTAAAACCCAGACAGAAAGAGCTCCCTGGAGTCTCTTTGGAGTGGCCTGGTGTGCTTGTCTTGTCAACAGGCCACACATAGGAATGTCTCTTGCCCTCTTCCCTGCTCACTGCTCACATTCATGAAATAGCCAAGGTATTAAAGAAGGGCAAGGACCTAAGTGGCAGCCAGAGGGAGGGCAAGATGACCGGCTACATAACACCCTCCCGTAAGTGTGGGTGTGGTTAAAGGAGGCTCCTGTTTTTCCTGACTCCCTGACTCTTCTGTTTTCCTTCTTTCCACATTCAGCTAGTAATCACACATGTTTTCTGTTTTATTTTCCAAGGTTGGGTTTGGTGGTACACGACTTAAATCTCAGCGCTTGGGAGGCAGAGACAGGAGGATTGCTGTGAGTTGGAGGCCAGCCTGAGACTACATAGTGAGTTCTGGGTCAGCCTGGGCTAGAGCGAAACCCTGCCTTGAAAAACTAACAATAATAATAATAGTAATAATACCCTCCAAAGTTACGCCCCTGTGCTAATCGCAAGAATTCATGGCTGTTTCCTTATGTGGAAGGAAGTTGTAAATATGACAAATTAAGGTTTGGGTATGTGGAGGTGATGCTGGGTTACCCAGGTGGAAGTGAACACACAGTTACATATACTTTTAGATGAAAGAAACAGAACAACTTCACGCACCTACACAGGAGAGGGAGAGGAGCAGGGGATGTGACCAGCCAGGCAGAGGAGTGAGTGAAGCAGCCCCAAGCCAAGGAGTGATGGTAGCCATTAGAAGGCAGGACAGGCAAAGAATGAATTCTCCCCTGTCCCAGTAGAGGGCGCACCACGCAGCTCGATTCCACCCAGTTGTATGGCCACCATAACTGCAAAGTAACATGGGGTTAAGCCACCTGGTTTGTTGCCTTTTGTGACCATTGCAGTAAGGCATGAAGGCAGGGTTGCTTGGGGCGGCAGAACACTGGATGGCAGTGCTAACAGGTGGCAGTGTTCAGAGTCCAGACCCACTGGGAATTCCAGGGTCTTAGGTCACAGGACAGAGATCTGTCCCGTGAACAGAAGAACAGATAGTTTGTTAAGGGAGAAAAGCATCTCTGAGATTGGAAGTGGGCTGGAGCTGGAGGAAAAACAAACAAACAACAACAAAAAAATAAAACCAGGGCTCACTGCCTCCTTGCTAGGCACTTGATGGACCTGTCTTTTTGATATGTGTGTTGTACGCACATGCGTGTGCAGTTATGTGTACCCCATGAACATGCATGCAGAAATCAGAGGTAGACATGAGGGGCCCGCCTCTGTATGTCCTTGAGTATCTCACTGAACCTGAAACTCACTGTTATTTTGTGAGATGGGTATCAGTGTGCTGGGCAGCCATTGATCCCATAACTGAGTCAGCTACCACGTGACTGAGGGGAGGCTATTGCCTACAGCCTGGATGTGCTGTCCAGCGTTATCTGATAACAATCTGATAACAGAGATGGCTACAAGAGTGAGGAATGGGAGAGTCCCATATGCAGCATGAATGTCCTGGACAGAAAGGCTACTTGTAACCCAGGCAGGATGTAACAAGATGAGAAGAAGAGAAACAGGATGTCAAAGGCAGAGGTGGCCAGAGACACATAAACCCCATCAAAATTCCAGAAAATTTGGAAAAGTGGTGTGTTTCTTTTCTCACTCAAGGGCAATGGGACTCAATAAGACCAGGCGACTCTGGCAATATCGTCTCCATTTTTTATTAATGTTATTATGTGAAGCAGAGCTAAGGCAAGGGTGTTGGATCTTTTTTGTTTTTTTTTTTTAGCCACCCCCTCATTGGCTTAGAAAGCCAAAGTGTCAATTACCATAATCAATCAGCACACGTTGAATACATGTAATAAAATATCACCCCGTTTCCCATAAGCATTAATAATTTATCATGTGTCGGCTATAATTTGTATATGCACACCTGCATATTGAAAGAAAAAGTCCTGGGGCTTTCTGCTCCGGCTTGGGAGTGATGGCTCTCTGGCTCTGAAGATCAAGTCAGCCCACCAGGGGACGCCAGTCACCCTGTTCCCTTCCTGGAAATCCCCAGCACCATTTAAGTGCCTGACCTTGGCAATGCTCAGGAGAGCAGAGATCAAAGGAATGAAAGTAGTCCTTTCTGGTGCTTCAATCAGGGAGAGAAGCAATTAAAATGTGAATTAATCTAAGTGAGATAAAAATGCAGATCAGACAAGAGCGTCGTCCCTCTCACCTTGAACCTGCACTGTGTGCGGTGGGGCTCCTGTGATTAAAGACATTTCCATGCCATTAAGGACCTTCTCTTCTGATGTTAAAACCACGGTGTCAGTCAAGTGCCCTAAGAAGGCTCTGTGAGGCTGGTTTGTTCTCCAGCTAAAGTCCTTGATCTTTTCAGCATTCCGAGTGGTGGTGGGCGGGGGGGGGGGGGGGGGGGTGGAGTGTGCTCATTATTATCAGGGGACACTGAGGACCAGAGAGGATGATAGGAGTGTGGTGTCCTGAGCCAAATGGCCGTCCTCTTAGACAAATTCTTTCAACTTCCTTGATTCCTTGCTCACAGCTGTCAGGTAACATCAGGAAGACATCAGGTAACATCAGGAAGAGCTGGGTCATCAGGTAAGGAGTATTTACTTTCATCGCGCACGTGTATGTGTGTGTGGTGTCCATGCATGCATGTGTGCATGCTGAGTATATACGTGTGTGTGTGTGGGGGGGTGTGTGCTTGTGCATGTGTATTTGTCTGCCTTAATCCTTATCCGCCTTAGGGAACGGGATCTGTCATGGAAAATGGAGCTCACTGATTCAAATCCCAGCAAATCCCAGGGATCCTCCCGTCTCTGCCTCTCCAGCTGGGATCAGAGGTAGACACCTTCATGCCTGACTTTTACATGGGTGCTGGGAATCCACACTCTGCTCCTCATGCCTACATAAATGCATAACAAGCACTTTACTAACTGAGATATCTCCCTAACCCCATAGAATTTGATTGTGTTATTGTCACTTTTATTTTTGCAATTATTATATTAATTATATTATATGTATTATATGATTAATATTGTATTATATTATATTACATTATATTATATTACTGAGACAGGCAGGGTCTCTTACTTAGCTCACTCATTGATCTAATCAAGCTAGCCAGCCAGTTTGCTCCGGTGATTCCCAGTCTCCATCTCCAGAGAGCTTGGATTATGGGTGGGCTGCCACATCCACCCTGTGTTTATGTAGTTCCCAGGGATCCAAGCTCTGGAAATCACACTCACATGGCAGACGCTTTACTGATGGACCCGTTCCCTCAGCTCTGTGAAAGACATTCTCGATTGTCCTCTTGACTAGACAACGCATAGGAGATTTGTAAAGCACACTTCCGGATACATCCATGGGACATTTCCAGAGATCACAAGGGCTGTGAGCTGATTAAAGTTTTACTCCACTGATAGATTAAAAATTTGATTAGACTATTTTAAATAATTTTATTTTTATTTATTTGCAAGGAGAGAGAGAGAGGGACAATGAGTGTCTGAGGGCCTCAAGCTGCTGCAAATGAACTTCAGATGCACACACCACTATGCATCTGGCTTTATGTGAGTACTGGGGAATTGAACTCGGGTTGTTAGGTTTCACAAGCAAGCACCTTAATCAATGAGCCAGCTCTCCAGCACTTATGTAAAGGTTATTATAGTCTTGTTTATCATCTTCACTGGGTTTCTTAGTTGTAAGAGACATACCTCTGAGTGGGCCTGGGAGGGTATTCACTGAGGGTGGAAGACCCTCGCCCAAGACAGGCAGCGCCTTCTAGTGGCAGCCCAGATATAAAGAGGTTCCAGGCAGAGGCAGCATTGCTTGATTGCCCACCTTCACTTCTTGCTGGTGTGTGCATCATCCCTGCTGCTGCCAGCCTTCATGGGCATTGGAAGCCAGCATCTTCAGTTCCAATGTGGACCAAAGACCAGCAGCTCCCCAAGCACTCTAGGCTGCAGGCAGCTGATTAGAACTGCCGAGGCATCCGGCCCCATGGCCTGAGTAGCTACCATGTTCTCAGCCCCTCTGCAGTGGGCACACAGCCGTTGTTGGCCTACCTGGCCCTTATCATGTAAGCCAATCTCACCAATCCCCTTTTTAATATATATTTATTGTTGATGGTTCTGTTCCTCTAGAACTCCACAGTGAACACGGTGGTGGAACTATGGACATGCAGCACCCCGTTCTTAGTACTGGTCTATTGACTCCAGTCTACCATGTTGCGAGCCAGTCAGCTGCATCACACCCTCTCTGCCATGATGGACTGAAACTTCTGAAATCATGAGCTAAGCAAACCTTTCCTCTTCTTAAATGTTTCTGTCAGACAATCTATAAGAAAGTTCTATAGAGGAAAACAAGTTTTCCCTTCATGCACTGCTCCTTGGACAGGCTCCTTTGAACAGAATGCAACTTCCAACTGTGCACCAAAGCCCGGGACTTCAGCAGCCCTTTAGGTAGAAGTCACTACCAGACATAAAAAGCGAGGGAGGGTTTGAAATGCATGTATTATGCCTACCAAGGTGCCCTCAAAAGACTTGCGTTTATGCCCATATCTTAATGATACTCTCACTTTTGGTTAGAGAAGCTTCACTTTTCAGGTGGTGACCACTGGAGTGATGCAAAGCTCACCAAGTGTTGAGAAGAAACAGTGGAATGTTCAGCAATGCAACACAGGGCTCAGGGATCATTGCAGAAGAGGTGGTAGAAAGAATGTAAGAGTCAAAGGCAGGGGAAGCATGCTTACAATGCTGTCTTTCAAATACAAAGTGGCCTAGATATTCACAGTGCCTGACACTACCTACACACGACTCACGTAAAAGGAGGGAAAATGACATCAAAATAGAAGCGAGGGCCTGCAGGGGTGGCTTAGCTGTTAGGGTGATTGCCTGCAAAACCAAAGGACCCAGGTTCAATTCCCAAGGACCCAGATGCACAAGGGCGCACACACGTCTTGAGTTCGTTTGCAGTGGCTGGAGGCCCTGGCAGGCCCATTCTCTCTCTTTCCCTCTTTCTCTGTCAAATAAATAAATAAAAATAATGTTGAAAAAATAAAAGAGAAACTAGTTTGAAAGAAGAAGGGAGTCAGTGGAGGAGGGATTTGGGAGTAAGAAAAGGGGAGCGATGGGAGGGGATTATGATCATGGTGTATTGTCTATATTTATGGAAGCTAACAATAAAAAAATTTTAAAAGAAACTGTAACAAAAGCCTAATCAAGTCTCTCTAAATTTGCAAAATGGAATAGCTTGTAAAGGACTTGCTCTTTAGGCTGAATATTTAAGGGGTACAACATCCAAAACTCCTAAACTTTTTAACTTGAGAAAGGAAACCTGCGAGGCTCATGAAGCTCTTTCCTAACTGCGGAAGATCCTTCTCCCACTCATCATCCCTTTCAGCATCCCAGCAGAAGGGATTAGCAAGTGTGTTAGTTCCTTCCTATTTGCTGGGGCAAAATACCTAACTGATTCTAACCGCACCTTAAGGAAGGAAGGATTTATTTCAGCTTGCAGGTCCAGAGAACTCAGTCCATCCTGCTGGGGAAAGCGCGGCAGCAGGAACAGGAGGTTGGGCTGGTCATGTTCAGTCCACAGTGAGGAAGCAGAGAGAGATAAATGCTGCCGTTCAGCCAGCTCTCTCCTTTTTGTACGTCCCAGGACCCCAGCTGAAGGGATGTTGTCTCTCACAGCTAGGGTGAGTCCACCTACCTCAATTAACTTAATCTAGGAAAAAAAAAATCCCTCACAGACATCCCCAGAGATTTGTTTCCATAGTGATTCTAAATCCTGCCAAGTTGAACAGCCAGAGATAAATCGTCTCAAGAAGCAAGAGGCTTCAACTTAGTTCTCTGCTCACCACTTCTCGAGGAGGAAGTCTCCTCTCTGTTCCCAGCATCCCCACGTAGATTTCATCTTGCATTATAGAAGTTTCAAAGGCTAACAAGTGTAATAATTATTGAGATGGCAAGTTTCAATGATAATAGTCCCCATCCTCATTATATAGTTAACGTGTCACTCGCTTGAAGGTAATAACTGCCTATTTCAATGAGTTGTTGTGACAGTTCAACCAGATAAAGCATATAACACGCTTATAAATACTCCTGGAACCTAAAGGGAATTCAGCAAATATGAGTTTGTTTTCTATGTGTCACTGAGACCAAATACCTGCTATAATCAGGTTAAAAGGTGCAATGATTTGTTTTGGCTCATGGATTCAGAAAGCTCAGTCCCTCACAGTGAGGAGATGGATCAGGAAACAGACAAAACACTCTCACTGAGGAGGGCCCTCCATGGAATGGGGGCAGGGAGGAAGGAAAGTATGATACCAACATATGATGTTTCCAGACAAAGTGAATATTCAATGAAACAAATATGTCAACACCAGCAACAACAACAAAAACCTGGCCCTACAAAAACTGACAGCAATTATGTACACATAAGATACTTATTTTAATTCTTACATTTCTGAGGCCCGTAGTTCCTAATAGGTTTCCAATAGAATTAAGTGATATACTTATTTCCAAACATGAAAGTAAAAAGCATCACAGAGACTTTACTGGCTTTCTCCTTTTACCCCCTTTGTCCTTTGTGGACCTCCAGCCTGAGGGGGGCAGTATATCCCACATTCAGGGTGAGTGGTCCTGCCTTCCATAGCTAATGCTTTATGAAACTTCCACAAACATACCCAGAAGTGTGCCTCAGCAATTAGTAGACCTAGGACGGAGATGATTTTTAATCTGGTCAAGTTGACAGTGAACATTAACCATCAGTTGATTTTTTTTGAATGTGTATGTATGTTTATGGGCATAGTCATGTGTGTGCGTGTGCTCATGGAAGTGTCTGGATGATGGAGGCTGAGGTTAGGCATCTTTCTCAATTACTCTCAACCTTATTATTATTATTATTTTTGAGACAGAATTATCTTACTGAGACTAGAACTTACTGATTTGTCTTGACCAGCTATCCAGCAAGACCCAGAGATCTTCCTGCCTCTGCCTCCAGAGTACTGAGATTTCAGGTACATGCCACCATGCCGAACTTTTATATGGGTCCATGGAATCAAACTCGGAGTGTCTCTTCTTGTATAGCTGACTTCTCCTATTTCTCTGGATCCCTATCTCATTTTGTTCAGGCTCCCGTATCAGTTACTTTTCTCACTGCTATGGCATAACCTGAGAGAAGCAGCTTCATGGAGGTAGGGCTTATGTGGGCTCACAGTGTAAGTCCGCCATGTGTGAGGCAGGTGGTCACATTCATCTCTAAGCAACAAGCAGACAGAAATGAATACTGACATTCAGTTTTCTTCCTCCTTTTTTTCTGATTTCTCTTTTTATTTATTTATTTATTTTTCAAGGTAGGATCTCACCTTATCCCAGGCCTATGTGGAACACACTCTGTAGTTCCAGGTTGACCTTGAACTCACAACCATCCTTTTTTCTTCTGCCTCCCAAGTGCTGGGATTAAAGACATGTGCCACCACACCAGGCTGCTTCCCCCCCACTTTTTTTTTTTTTTAGATAGAGTCTAAGCCTCTAGAAAGAACTTCCCACATTCAGGGTGGGTCTCCCCTCCTCAGTTAAACTTTTCTGAAAACCCACCATAGATAGATGCAGAGATAGGCTTCCTTGGTGATTCTAAATCTCGTCAGGTTGACAAAAGGGGTTAGCCATCAGGGCTCCTCAGTAAAGAGAAGCTCCTCACCACTTCACCATGTGCCTTGGCCCTTGGAAAGGTTAACCTTGAGCAGCATGCGACCTCAGCAACTGTACCAGGTACCCAGCATGTGTCCCACACAGATTCTTCAGTTGCACTCCTTCATGTTGGTTTAAGAAACAGCTTCTGTATGGGGCGTGGTGGCGCACAACTTTAATCCCAGCACTCGGGAGGCAGAGGTAGGAGGATCTCCGTGAGTTCGAGGCCATCCTGAGACTCCATAGTGAATTCCAGTTCAGCCTGGGCTAGAGTGAGACCCTACGTCGAAAAAAAAAAAAAAAGAGAGAGAGAGAGAGAGAGAGACAGCTTGAGTTTAACATCACAGCACTCTGGCCTGGAATCCCAGTTCAGCCTTCATGTGGTACCAGTGCAGTGTGTGAGCTCTCCCAGACATTCTTATTAATTACCTTCTCCCGTGTTCATCACAGAGGAAAGCTGGAGAAGACCTGCTGTTCAGTGAGTCTATCAGCCATTGCTAGTCTTCTTTTCCCAGGCTGCTCATGGCTTACTGCAATCACTGTAGAACCAACGGTGTAGTTTATTTTATTTTTATCTTTATTTATTTATTTACTAGAGGGTGACACCTTGGAGGAGTTACTTATACATTTGTTTTATGTTTGGCTCCTCCCGACACTGAGACCAATTGCATCTAAAGGCTTCAGCTTTTAGAAATCAATGTTGAAAGAAGTGTATGTCTTCATGTATTGTCCCAGGTTCTCAGAGATCTGATTTGCAGGGCTGTATTGGATATCCAGGGACTAAGGTCTGGTTATCCTCTTAGTCCCTTGAGGAGATGGAGTTTGTCACCAGGAATACTGACCACTTTCTCTATTTCCACTAACTACACAGACTGCAGATTCCATTCTGAAACTCATTCAGTAGCTAGAACATAAGTACCCCGTGTTCTGGAAACATTAAACCATGCTGAAATTGTTGCAATCATTACCACCTTGCTTACCATGAGTCAATGCACCGTGTTTAACCTCCATTTAATTCCCACCAGGCCACACCGCAGCCTCTACACCCTCCAATGGACACGTGTGTACGTGGGTGTGACCGCATGCATACAATCTGAAAATGAGAACTCTCACATCATCAGCGGGTTATGGATGGGTCCATAATTGGTTCTCCATAGACAAATGCTTTACATTTCTGTAAACCCTTTGTAACATCTTAGTCAAATTAAACTGAACCCCTTCAAGTCAGATTTATAGCCCATAGGATTCTACTTAATGGAGACAAGCAGTGCAATTTCAGGGTAATTTACAGGGTATTTCGTTTAGACACAGAGCCAATCCTTGTCAGGGCCCCGGAGGTAACAAGAAATATTCCTCTTTTCCTTTGTTTAGAAGCAGCTGTAGTTCATTCCGGTGTAGGGCTTAATGGCACGGTGGAGCACAGTGAGTGACTCGGAATAGCAGACTTTGTGGCCCATGTTCACTGGGAGAAGGATGACCAAAAGGAAGGGGGACAGAGAGGAAAGCAGAGATGAGTAGGACACCTAGGACCCTTGTGGGGTTTCAGAAAAGGCGCTTGTTGGGCTGGGGAGGTGGCTCAGTAGTGAAAAATATTTGCTGGGCTAGCCTGGTGACAGGAAGTCAGATCTCCAGAATCCACGTAAAACTGAATTCAAGTTCTGTGCATATCAATAATCCCAATGGGAAACAAAGTCAGAGGAAGCCTGAAACTTCCAGGCCAGCTAGTCTGGTGTGGTGTTCAGAGCAACAACCGAGAGAGGTTGTCACGAACAAGATGGAAGGAAAGGACTGGCATGATGAGGCTGTCCTCTGACCTCCACGTGTATGCTGCGCCACAACGCGCCCATATTTAAACACCCCACCCTACACACCCATTCGTACATGTGTATCGTACAACAAATTCCTCTGGGTTGGGTTACTCCTTCCTCAAGGGAGAATGGAGTGAGGAGCTCAAGAAGTCTGAAAGAGCTGAAACTTAACAGGTCACAGGATTCCACTCTAAGGTTACGTGGGGTAAATAACTGCTTGGGGAGGGGGGCAGAGGGGTCAGAGGGGGCCTCTCCAGACTTGCCTGCAAGTCATGCGGTGAGTTCCCAAGATACAGTTTCCATGAGTGGCTTTTCGGTGGCGTAGCTGTCTTAATCATCCATGGGCCTGTAGGGAACCCCATGCCCTGCTCTGTAAGAAACTCCAATAAACTCATTGGTTCACCAAAACTGGTTTTGATGCAGTCATGTTTTGGACTCATCTGTGCCCTATCTGGAGTGAATGGATGTGTGTTTGCGTCTCCCCAGGGAGAAAAAGTTTCACACAACACTACTTGTGTATACATGCCCAAGAAAAGCCATTTGCTTTGACCAGACAAAGGACTGCAAGTTATTCCCCACTTATGGCTGCAGCTCTTTAAAGTGTATAGATGTAGAACTTGGACACTGGCCTTGATCCACGGGTGGGTTCCTTGAGCAAGTTACCACATGAGCAACTGTGGACCTGTCAGCCTTGGAACATCACACACCTTGCAATTTACTTTCTGGAATGTTCTCCGTACAGGGAAGGTTTGGTTACTTCCCTGTTTCCCAAACACGGATGTCTGGGAAACTTTATACACTGTGCTCAGTGAACTGTAGGCTGAACTGGGATTTTAGCCAGATCAGTGTGATTCTCAACTCAAGTTTTCTCCTAATTCAGCATGAAGGTGAGTTCAAATAAAGGGCATAAGAATCTGTTTCCAGGGAAGAAAACCAGAAAGATGTGAGCTTCTGAATGTGTTTAAAGATGCTATTGGCCAGAGGGAGTACACGTGCTCAGAGGTTCATTCAGCTTTTGCCTCAGGGACCCTGCCAATGTGAGACAGTACAGCTATGTCCATCTACAAAGGACAAGCTGAGACTTCCAGTCTGTTGACCCAGAGGAAAGACAAGATGAGGGCCCACACTAATGACTCCAGGCTGCTGTTCTGTAGGTCCATAGGCCAATCCAGCAAGAGAGAGGTCATGGAGCAGGGAGGCTACCCCACCCATACTCATTTCTGCTCTGTAACAGGGGAACTCAAGTTCTCTCCTTGGGGGTCCTTTGAGGATGTGAGAATCTGAGGATGAAGGATATAGATGAACGCATCCTTGCACGTGGAAAGCAGGCATGAAGGAAACAGATATCATTGTGCATGAGGTGAAACTGATTTCTCTTAAAGGACTGTCTCTCGTGCTAAGCTTAAAGCTCTCTTACACGACTGCTGCTTCATTTTTAAAAATTCAATGCTGGGGCTGCAGAGATGGTTTAGTGGTTAAGGCGCTTGCCTGCAAAGCCTAAGGACCCATGTTTGACTCTCCAGATCCCACATGCGCAAAGGTGAAGCAAGCACAAGGTCGCACATGCCCACTAGGTGGCATAAACGTCTGGAGTTCGATTGAAGTGGCTGAGGCCCTGGCGCAGCAATTCTTTCTGTCTCTCCTAAAAAACAATTAAAAAATGCAATGTTCGAGAAATGACTCAGTGTATAAGATCACTTTTCATGCAAGCATGCAGGATTGAATTCAATTCCCAGCACTCACATAATGTCAGCATGGACTAGTGTGCGATCCTACCTAAAAAAAAAAAAAAAAAAAAAAAAAAATAGACAAGAGGCTGTTTGAGAAAGGGAATGCACAAAAAGGGGAGTGTCTGAGAAAGTAATGGAGGGGGAGGATGATCAAAGTTCATGGTATACCAACATGAAAATGTCATAGTAGGACCCATTATTTTACCCATTGAGCCATGTCCTCAGCCTTGAAACACATTATTTTGTATGAGGAATTTATGCTAATTCACAAAAGGGTGTGCATGAATGTGTTTGCTTAATATTTGGATCCTTGCTCCCCAAAATCGTGGGAACCACTGTCTGAGATGTGGAGCACTAACATTTACTAAATGTCATTTGGACCCCTTAATATCATCCATGGAAGCATCCTGAAAGCACACATCTCTGATCTGGGATATGCTATTACCCAAAGCATCTGCATCGTGTCCAATTTTTCACAGCTGGGAAGCTGAAGATTCAAACATTGAGTCTTTAATGCCAAAATACCCGTGGCATTGGATTGTTGGTTTTTAACATTACTACGCTGTTTAATTGTTGCCTTTTTCTGCCCCTAATTCTGAGGGTGGGAAACTTTCTGGATTTGAACAGAATTAGTGAAATTTCCTTAGCCCCTTCCCCATGGCTTCCACAATGTCAAATATAGATGATTCCAGAAAACATGTTGAATTCAACAGAACAGATGCCTGGCAGCGTCTGTAACCCAATGAAACGCAGACAGGCTATTGGAAAAGGTAAGCCTTGTTCCATGAGCTTTCTGGTTTGCTCAGAGCAATGTTTTCTAGAATATCAGTTATCCTTCTTGTTGTTGTGAGAAAATTCCAGACGAGAAGCAATTTAAGGGAGGCAAAATTTTTATTTCGGTTCACACTTTCACAGAGTACAGTTCACTGTGGAAGGGGCGTGCAGCAGTGGGAGTAGCTCTGGTGGCAAAAGTGTGAGATTGCTTGTTCACACCTGGGTGGATCCAGAGGCAAAGGGGGATCAGGAAGTGTAGCCCAGCTTTAAAGCATCAAGGTTGGGCTGGAAAGACGACTTGGTGTTTAAGGCACTTGCTTGTGAAGCCAAGGGATCCAGGTTCCATCCCCTAGGACCCACAGTGGCAGATGCATCTGGAGTTCATTTGCAGTGGCTAGGTGTGCCCATTTTCTCCCTCTCCCCCCACCCACCAGCCTCTGCCTGCCTCTTTTTCTCTCTCTCTCTCAAATAAGTAAATGTAAATATTAAAAGAAAAACTTCCACGTCCCCCTCCCCTCCATGCCCAGTGACCCACTTCCACCAGCAAGGCTCCACCTCTTAAAGGTTCTACGACATTCCAAAACAGCAAGCCACCCTGCTGAGGAGCAAGCACCCAAACGCAACATGTTTGGACCCACTGAAAATCAATCTTCTTAAAGGCAGAGTGTTTTGTCTTGTTTTCATTCTCTGCTGTGCTTTCTATGCCAATGTCAAAACTAATTCTAAAAGAATTTGATGAGAAACAAACAAAAAGTATACAAACGAGGGCTGGAGAGATGGCTTAGCGGTTAAGCGCTTGCCTGTGAAGCCTAAGGACCCCGGTTCGAGGCTCGGTTCCCCAGGTCCCACGTTAGCCAGATGCACAAGGGGGCGCACGTGTCTGGAGTTCGTTTGCAGAGGCTGGAAGCCCTGGCGAGCCCATTCTCTCTCTCTCCCTCTATCTGTCTTTCTCTCTGTGTCTGTCACTCTCAAATAAATACATAAAAAGTATTTAAAAAAAAAAAGTATACAAACGAGATTTGCCTTTAAACCTGAGTGCATATGACTGCAGACTTTAAAGAACTGTGAAAAGTTCTGGCGCTCAAAAGTACACGAACTGGTACAATGAAGCATTATAAGACCTCAGCAGCCGACCACTTCCTGACAGTTAAAAGTGCTTCCTGCCCGACTTGTCATGTTCATCCCACTGTATTATTATTACAATTCTTGTTCTGAGACAAGTTCTCACTAAATATCTGAAGCTGGACTCAAACTTGAGATCGTCCTGTCTCACCTTCCCAAGGGCTGAGATGACAGGTGTGCGCTTTCATGCCCAGTCCTGTTATTGTACGTTTTTAAAACCTATCTTTGTCCTCCAGTGTGCATGTCCATGGAGACTTGCCAGTGGAGACAACTGAATCATCCTCACGCATGATTATTTGTAGTTTAAAGAGCAAAAAATCCATGGATAATGCTATCTGCTCATTGGGCCTAAAGAGCAGACAAGGTTATACGGTATACATGGCCAAGCATGGTCCAGCACTGAGGAGGTAGGAGAATAGTGAGTCCAAGATCAGCTTGGGTTTACCTAATGGGACACCATCTTGAAAAACCACTTGTGGGACAGATAGATGTCTTAGCAGTTAAAGATGCTTGCTTACAAAGCCCGACCGCCTATGCTTGATTCCCCAGTACCCACATAAAGCCAGACCCACAAAGTGACATGCATCCACAGCTCATTTGCAAAGGCTCTACTGTGCCCATACTCATTCTCTCTACACCTTCTCTCATAATTAAACAAAACCATAAATAAATAAATACATATTAAAAATGTATGTATATGTTCCAGGAGGGAATGACTGCAACCAGGCCCCCACAATGAATGGGATGATTTCTTTTTCTTCATTTGGGGAACATTGGTTCTCTGGGATCCACTGAATTAAACTGTATTCCCCAAAGTACAGAGGTATCCTATATTAGTTTCACAAGGGTAGCTGTGGCTTTCACTTGTTGGGGAGTTTGCTAAATGAGAGGCCACCTGAGAAGCAATTAAACCAAACCAGAAAATCTTTCCTGTTCATTTCATCCTGTCCTTAAATAGTTTACACAGGCATTGAACTGGGAAGAGCTGCTGGTGGTTGATGCTGATTACTCCAGGAGGGGTCAATGCCTAACAAGTTGGGTACTTATCTATGACCCTGACAAGATGACTGTAAATGAACAGAAAAGGACCAATGGGAACATTGTGCGAGGCTGCCCACAGCATGGAGAAAACAGCAGCTGATGGAGTCAGGTAGATGAAGCGTCCTAGTTGAAACTGAGGAGATGGCTCAGTGGATAAAGCGCTTGCCTTGCAAACACGAGGGCCCCGAGTTCCACCCCCACCCCAGTATCCATGTTCTAAAGAAGATCTGGGCATGGCCATGTGCATTTGTAACTTCTGTGAGGAGGAGATGAAGATAGGGTGATCCCCTGGGGCTCACTGGTCAGCCAGTCTAGCTTAATTGATGAGTCCCCAAGACAGTGAGAGAGTCTGTCACAAAAAGAGACGGACAGTGTTCTGAAGATGTAGCCAAGGCTGTTCTCTTGCCTCCATATGCATGCACTCACATATACACACACACGTGTGTGTGGACATACATGTGCACGTATTATACACACATGCAATGAAAAAAAAAATAAACACTCCTATGGCATTTTGGGCTTTGCTGTTCTTTTGTTTGTTCAGAATATATTTAATAGCATAGTCCATGCAATTAGAATCACTACAAACAGAAAATCTTGGTGCAGGTAAATTCTCTAGTCTTTCCCATCCTATTAATTAAAAGCACAGGTACATATTTACCATTCCAGAAGACTTCATAATCTGTTCTATTTTTTATTTTTAATATTTTATTTATTTATTTTAGAGAGAGAGAGGCAGATAGACAGAAACAGAGAATGGGTGCACCAGGACCTTTAGCCACTGCAAACAAACTCCAGACACATGTGCCCCCTTGTGCATCTGGCTTACGCAGGTCCTGGGAAATCAAACTGGGGTCCTTTGGCTTCACAGGCAAATGCCTTAACCTCTAAGCCATTTCACTAGTTGTGGTAGTTTATAGATGGCCCCCCAATATATTCAGTTTTTTTATTAGTTAGTAGTTTGCATCTGCAGCCACCTGGCTAGAGGTGGTGTAACTGGGTGGATCTTAAGGCGTGATGGTGGGTTTGAGATTTCAACCTAAAGATATGCAAAGTGTGCCTCACTGGAGTTCCTGAAGTGTGCTGTGCTGTGTGGCTTTTGGATTTTTAGGCTTGTGTTTCTCTCTCTGTGTTTGGTCCTGTGAAGGCAGTCCAGCTTCTTCTGCCATCATGGAACTTCCCCTGGATCGGCAAGCTTCAATAAATTCCTTCCTCCATAACTGTGCCTGGTCTGGAAGTTCATCTCAGTGAACCTGAAGCTGTCTGCTACACCAGGCCTTTAAAACCTTTTTATTGGTTATGTACACAGTGTGTATGCAGCCATGTTGGTACCATCATTAGCCTCATCCCGGTCCTCCCCCCAGTTCAGGGACCCTCCTCATGGGGGAATGTGGGTGGTGCATTGTGGGGGTGGCCATCAGTTATGGGGAAGAGGCAATGCCTCTGTGCATAACGTCCCAACTTGTGACTCTAGCAGCCTTTCTGCCCCCTCTTCCCCAAATTTCCCTGAGCCTCTGCTGTTGTTCTTTATGTTATGTTTATTTCATGGTCATAGTGCTAGGATTACAGAAACCCCACCATAGTTTTTAGCATTTTTTGAATATATGTATGTGTGTATATATATAATATATATATATATATATATATATATTTCTTCCTCCATACATATACACAATGTACCCTGATCATAACCCCCTCCCCTACCTTCTTTTACCCGCACTCTCACCTGTCCCTTTGAGCCCCCTGCCTTCTTTCCAACTAGGTCCTCTTCTGTTTTGATATCTTTCACTTACCCTCCTCCATCAATCATGGCAACATGTTGATGGGCCCAATATTGTGCAGGCCCTGTGCAGGTAGCAATAGATGCTGTGAGGTTATGAATGCCTGGGCCACACTGTGTCTGAGAGACAGTGTTCCAAAGCACTCCTTCCGATCCTTTTGGCCCTTACATGCTTTCTGCCCTCTCTTCTGCAATGCTTGCTGAGCCATGGAGGGCATGAGGGAGACGTCTCGCTTGGTGTTGAGCTCTCAGCAGCCTCTCATTTTCAAGTCTGATGCGTTTTGAGTCTCTTCAGTGTCTACCGCCTCCTCCATAGAGGAGCTTCTCTGGCCAGCAGTGAGAGCAGCACTCATTATCTTACCGCCACGTTCCCTCTGCAATGTTCTCTGAGCCTCGAAAGGTGGGATAGCGATGACTCATCCAATGCTGGGCACTGGGGTACCTCTTCTTTCTCATCCACTTTAAGAGTTTCTGGTCTCTCTGGTGTTCCCTGCTATCTAGTAAAATAAGTTTCTCTAACTGAAAGTGAGAATACCATTCATCAATGGGCAGAAACACATCTGTTTAGGAAGCAATTTTCTGGGCTCAGTGTATCTATGTAGCCAAACAACAGTGTTAACTTTCCTCTAGGACCCATGTCTTTCCCAGCCTCAGGCATTCAACTCAAACCCGCATGCTTGGTTAGCGAGTGTTCTTACCCACTGAGCCATCATCCCACCCCCCAAGAGCTATTTATATCTATGGAGGTAGAAGCCCTGAGTATTCTGGTCTTTCTCTCCCTGTAGACAGGGGGCACTGTGTGTGGTGGACAGGGCACTAGATACGTGCCTGGAGATGTAAGCAATAGCTGTCACTTTCCCACTGTTATTTGTAAGTAAAACACAGCTGCACAAGGGCTGCTGAAGCCCTTAGAATTATTCTATAGACAGGAACCCCGGGGCTGGAGACTGTATGGAATGAGTCCTTGCCTGGACAGATGGAAGGAGATCAGAACCCTAAGAATCAGAGCTTGCCATGCCCAGATTTTGATGAGCACTGGGGATGGAACTCAGGCCCCAGTGCTTGCACAGCAAAGCCTGTTACCTGCTGAGCCATCGGGCTAGCCTCCAAAGTGCACTGGGTAAACAGATAACATCAAGACACAAGCTAGGACTTCACCAAATACCTCAGCCAGCGGCAAAGTGGGACAAGGAATCTCTTCTTCCATCAGGTATATAAGTCAGGCACTTAAAAAAAATTTTTTTTTTATTCCTAGGATGGAGCTAAATAGAAAACAACTCAATTGCATTGACTTGCAACACCACACTATAAATCAAACTTGTGCTCTGAAGTTTGGATATGTTTTGGCTGAGTTCTATGGAATGAGGGTGAATCAGGTTTTTTTCTTATCCAAGAACTGTGCAGATCACATTGTACCTATAGTTTAAGGAAAAAAAATAAACAAAAACAACATGACTCGAGAAAATGTACTGTCTTCCAGCCTCTGTTGAAACTGGTCATTTCTGCTCAGATTCCAGTCATCGCAGCAGATGGCATGGTCAACTCCAAAGGTGAGGGAAATGGAAACAAGTTGTCCCCTCATCCGTAGTTTTACTTCCTATGGCTTCAGTGCTCCACAGTCCAAGAATATCAGTTCCAAGGAAACCCTCCTTCTGGCTAGCATTCTACAGAAGATAGCCACCAATAAAGGGGGAGGGCGACGGCCTAGACAGAAGGTGGAAAAAGCTTAACTTTAAAACCATGGACTTTGGCTGGTAAATCCCAGGCCCAGAATTGGGTTTTCACCCCCTGCACCACAGTGGACTGTTGGCCAGAGAGACCCATGAGGTCCCCAAAGCAATGAAGGCCATTGCTAAAACACCTGATTGCCTGCCAGAGCTAAAATGTAAGACCCTATGGCTGAAGAGACCACAGACTGCAGTCTCTTGACATTGGAATTCCATGCTGAAACTGAAGGGAAAATTAGCTCTCTCGGGGCTAGCCCTCGTGGTGCTGGAAAGCCTGGGGGAGCCACTGGAGACAAAGTCATCAACAGCATACATAAGCAGACTACAAAATCAACCAGCCAGACAAGAAGTACACACCTGGGCAATAGTGGCATGCTTCCATGGGTAACCAATTGTTAGACATGAGGCCAGCTCAATGGGAGAGAACTCATATTTGGCATTGGTAACCAAGTCAGAATCCCATGGTCAGGAAACTCATAGACTTCAGAGAGAAGTCCCCACTGCTGTCTGGAAAAGAATAACTTTGCATATCGCCTTTAACCCAAGCTGCTCTCACTCTTGCTCAGAAAATCTGTTTTGTTTTACCTATGGCCGAGAAGACAGAGGAGAACCAGGATACATTGATAAGACAAAGTGACAGCTGACTGCCTACTGTGAGACCTGCCACCTCTGCCACACCTGTCAGGGCCCAGGAGAAATTGCAGAGGAAGCAGCAATGGGAATACTGCTCTTACTATTGGCCTGACAACCAGCTCCAGGGTGATGGTGACAGACCCAGTGATCAATCAAAACCCATCAAAGCAGAAATCCAGAGGCTATAGAGAACTTATCACTAAAACCAGACTGCCAACAGTCCTACCACGGCTCAGGGAACACTGTGGAAGAAGGGGTGGAAACATTGTAAGAGCCACAGAGTGGGTAGGAACATCCTGAGGCACGGTCCCCCTGCTGCCCTATAGGGACTGACTGAGGCCTTCATGACCCTACAGTGAACCCCACTGAGGAGCAATGGAAGTTGGGGTGAGGGGAGAAAAGCATGTAACCTGTTACATATAAAATAAAATTGTTTAAAGTTCTAAAATGAAACAATTTGTAACTGTTCAGAGATGTGCTGTTCTGGCTGACATGATGAGATCTTGTGGCATTCTGCTGTGCCCTGATTGGGAGGTGAATGATGCCCTTGTCCAGAGCATCCCTGTGACAGCTGCTGGCCCTCCATACGGCAGTCAGTAGCTATCTCAGTTATCAGAATGACCACTGTCCCGTGTGCCTACATTACATACACTACCCGGCCGCCAGCCATCGGTAGCCGTTTGGTTATAAGACTGACTGCTATTGGACCATTGTGCTTATGTTCAAGGAAACATTATTTTACTTCACGCTGGCTCCAAATCACAAGACGTGATATAGCGAAGAGAACCTGCAAAGTGTTTCATGTAAGTGAAAAGGTGGGAGTTCAGCTTCATAAGAAGATAATGACAGGCTGGGGCCACTAAGATCTACAGCAAGAACAAATTTTCTAGCTGTGAAATCGCAAAGGAAAAAAAAAAAAAACCTCATTTTTTTTTCAAGGTAGGATCTCACTCTAATCCAGGCTGACCTGGAATTCACTGTGTAGTCTCAGGGTGGCCTCAAACTCATGGTGATCCTCCTACCTCTGATTCCTGAGTGCTGGGATTAAAGGTGTGCACCACCAAGCCTGGCCTCATTCTTATTTTGCTGTCACATTTCAGAATTTAAACATGTCACAGTTACAATAAGGTATGTGTTTCTAGGGAAAAAAAAAAAAAACATAAAAACATAATTCAGCTTTTCCTCTGTCTCTGTGAAGAATTTGTTGTGGGACCCTCCTCCCTTGTGGAGAGATACTGAGGTATCTGACACCAATTTGCATAGAACTTGTCCACATCCTCCCACACGCTTCAAATCATGGTCTCTAGATCACTTACTAACACCCAGTGCAAGGGAAAAGGTCGCTAGAGAGTATTCCTTAGGGAGTATGACAAGGACGCCTGTGCATGTGCATTCAACACACACATAACACTCCCCGAATGTTGGAATGTTTTTTTTTTTTTTTTGTTTTGTTTTGTTTTGTTAGGTAGGGTCTCACTCTAGCCCAGGCTGACCTGGAATTCACTATGGAGTCTCAGGGTGGCCTCGAACTCATGGTAATCCTCCTACCTCTGCCTCCCGAATGCTGGGATTAAAGGCGTGCACCACCACACCCAGCTATATTCTAGCTGCAGATGAATTTGCAAATGTGGCGCATAACGTGGGCAGGCTGTATGTATAGACAGGATTGGATACTACCTGCCGTTTCAGGCACGCACTGGAGGATCTTAGGGTGTGCGTCATGGATAAGAGAGGAGGGGTGGCGCTCTACTTGGCAGACCCTGCGTTAAGTGGAAGGGACATTTAAGTCATAAGGAAGACAGTGTGGGTGTCAAATTCTCATCTGAGTGTCTAGAGATTGGTGGCAACAGCTCAATATCTCCCACAGCAATCATGACTTGAACATTTCATTATATATATATGTGTGTGTGTGTGTGTGTGTGTGTGTGTGTGTGTGTGTACATATATGTATGTATTTAAAGGGCAGGATCAGGATGGGATGGAGATGTTCCCTCTTTAGACACAAAACTTATCTTACTCCTTTTGTCATGGGGAAAGCAGTGCTATCCAGCAAGCACAGTAGGCACATACAAGGCAGCCCTGCTTAGGTTAAAGTAAACCATCTGGGGTGCAGGCTGTGTACTGCCATGTGTTTTGATAGCAAAGGTCTTTTTAGCTGAAAAGGCTGGACTCTTTCAGCAGGTTTCAAGGGGAGTAACGATCTCCCTCTTTCTGTCAAAAGCATCGTGTGTTTGATGCTAGGGCATATCACTTCATCTCATATCATAGTCTCAGGTCTCCCATTCGAAAGGAGGGCTGTAAAGAACGCTCAGTGGTCTTGGCAAAGACTTTCTGAATACAACCCCAATGGCTCAGGCAATAAAACCACAGATTAATCACTGGGACCTCATGAAATTACAAAGATTTTGCACTGCAAAGGACACAGTGAAAAAAGCAAAGAGGCAACCTACAGAATGGGAAAAAGTCTTCGCCAGCTGTATATCTGATAGAGGATTAATATCTAGGATATACAAAGAACTCAAAAACTTAAATAATAAGGAATCAAACAAGCCAATCAAACAATGGGCTATGGAGCTAAATAGAGCATTCTCAAAGGAAGAAATATGAATGGCATATAAGCATCTAAAAAGATGTTCTACGTCACTAGTCATCAGGGAAATACAGATTAAAACTACATTGAGATTCCATCTCACTCCTGTCAGATTGGCCACCATCATGAAAACAAATGATCATAAATGCTGGCGGGGATGTGGAAAAAGAGGAACCCTTCTACACTGTTGGTGGGAATGCAATCTGCTCCAGCCATTGTGGAAATCAGTGTGGAGGTTCCTAAAACAGCTAAAGATTGATCTACCATATGATCCAGCTATAGCACTCCTAGGCATATATCCGAAGGAATCATCTCATTTCCTTAGAAGTACGTGCTCAACCATGTTTATTGCTGCTCAATTTATAATAGCTGGGAAATGGAACCAGCCTATATGTCCCTCAACAGATGAGTGGATAATGAAGATGTGGCACATTTATATGATGGAGTTCTACTCAGCGGTAAAGAAAAATGAAGTTATGAAATTTGCAGAAAAATGGATGGATCTGGAAAGGATTATACTAAGTGAGGTAACCCAGGCCCAGAAAGCCAAGTGCCACATGTTCTCCCTCATATGTGGATCCTTGCTACAGATGATTGGGCTGCTGAGTGAGAAGGAAAATACTTAGTAGCAGAGGCCAGTAAGTTAAAAAGGAGATATAAAGGGAAGAGAAAGGAAGGGAGGAGGGTACTTAATAGGTTGGTATTGTATATATGTAAGTACAATGATTGAGATGGGGAGGTTATAATATGATGAAGAATGGAATTTCAAAGGGGAAAGTGCGGGGGTGGGGAGGTATTACCATGGGATATTTTTTATAATTATGGAAATAAAAATTATGTTAATAAAAATTGTGAAAATAAAAATAAATAAATAAATCAGAAAAAAAATAAATGCAGGAAGGAAAGGGTCATTGAGTTTGCAATGCTGTCTTCTGTTTTGGAAATGGCCATGGGCAGTGTGAAGCAGGTTTGATGGATACCTGCATGGAGATCCCATGGGGCCATGAGGATGAAACATGGATTGCAGTGGAGACCCAGTGGAGATGCCAGGACCATGAGATGGCTGCTAAGGAAAGCTGCCAGCCCCAGATGAAGGTTTCCAGGACTATGAGTAGCCTAGCTGGAGGGGTGGAATTGGAACTCCAGAGAATTATTGCACGTGTGGGTTATCAGATTTCAGGAAAAAATCTGAAAATTTTAGACAAGGCTGGAGCTTCAGATAAGGTTTCTTAAGTTATTTTATTTTTTATTTATTTATGAGAGAGAAGGACAGGCCTCTGGCCGCTGCAAACCAGCTCCAGATGCATGCCCCTCCTTGTGCATTTGGCTTATGTGGGTCCTGGGGAATTGAACCTGGGTCCTTTGGCTTTGAAGACAAGTGCTTTAACTACTCAGCAATCTCTCCAGCACATATTTCTTAAGTTTTAAATTTCAAAAGGCACAATACATAAAGTAGGGAAGGCAGGGGAAGGAAGGAAGGAAAGAGAGGAGGGGAAAAGGAGGAAGAAGGAAAGGGAGGGAAAAATGGAGGGACAAAGAGAGGAAAGAGAAAGGGAAGGGAAACATGGAAGGAGATAGGAATAAACTGAAGAAGGAGAGGCAGGGAGGAAATAATTCTTTGTGGAAGTCTACTGGATAGATGAGCCAAGACAAAGCCATTGCAGGCTGAGGACAGCCCAGATGGCCCATCTGTGATCCCAGTGTCAAGATGACACCTTTTCTTCTCTTGGGAGCTGGAAACAGCACAGCACTGAGCAGTGGGGAGATGTAGTTACTGCCAATCTCTCTGGAGCCAGGCCACTGTACTGTATCATTTTATCAGAATTGTTATGAACTCAATAAAGAGCAAAGCCATATTTAAATTTAGGTAGATGAATGTGGGAATTCAATTTTAAGTTTCTTTTTGTATTTTTCTTCAAGAGTTTTTTTGTTGTTGGTGGTGGTGGATTTTCTTTTTCTTTTTCTTTTAGTTAGTTAATTTATCTGAGGGAGACAGAGAGAGGAGAAAGACAGACAGAAAGAGAGAGACAAAGAGAGAGAGAGAGAAAGAGAGAAATGGGCATGTCAGGGCCTCCAGCTGCTAAAAATGAACTCCACCTTGTATAGCTGGCTTACATGGGTCTTGGGGAATCGAACCTAAGTACTTTGACTTTGCAGTTAAGTGCCTTAACTGTTAACCCATCTTTCCAGCCCTAGGTTTATTATATATATATTTTTTCTGAGGCAGGGTCTCACTCTAGCACAGAGTGCCCTGGCGCTCACTGTGGAACCCAGGCTGACCTCAAACTCATGGCAATCATTCCTTCCCAGCCTCCCGAATGCTGAGATTACAGGCCCGAGCCACCATGCTTCATGCGAATGCACTTTTAAAGCAAAGCGCACAAGACTGAGGTGTTATCCATTTCTTCAAATTACCCATGCTATTACTCCCAGGAGCGTGGATCACAGAATTTAATATCAATATTTAATTTAAGATCCATTAGCTCAATAAAAAAAGAGCATGAGTTAATGGGCTGTCCAGTGTGGCTCTGCAGGGTACTGAGTGGAAACTCAAGTAGGTCCTCTGTGAGATGCAGTCTGGTGGCGTGGAAGACATATTCTTTTTTTTTTTTTTTTAATATGTGTATGTGTGAGTGTGAGTGGATGTGCTTGAATGCACATGGGCATACATATGGGAGCTTGAAGCTTTCCCTCAGTCACTCTCCACCCTGTTCTTTGAGACTGGCTGCTATCTATCCCTGAACCAGGATCTTACTGACTCAGCTAGACTAGCTAGTCAGCAAGCCCCAGGGATTCCCTGTCTCTCCCTTCCTGGAGCTAGGATTAGGGATGCGTGCTACCTCTTTCCGAATTTTATGAGGTTGGGCTGGAGAGATGGCTTAGCAGATAAGGTGCTTGCCTACAAAGTGAAAGGACCCAGGTTCAATTCCCCAGGACCCACATAGGCCAGATGCACAAGGTGGCACATGAGTCTTGGAATTAATTTACAGTAGCTGGAGCTGACATGCCTCTTCTCTCTCTCTGTCTCTCTTTCATTTCTCTCTGCCTCTTTCTCAGTTTTTAAAAGAATTTTATGAGGTCTCTCAGAATCTGAACTCAGGTCCTTGTTCTTGTGTGACAAGCTCTTTACCCATTGAGCCACCTCCCTAGTTCCATCTTTTTGAGACAGGGTCTCACTCTGTGACCCTGGCTGGCCTCAGACTGACTGTACAGGCCAGGCAGATCTGGAAGTTGGGGTCCTCCTGCCTCCATGTGCCTGTTGAGAAGATTTCGGGTTTGTACCACTGTGCCTGCCTTGGAGATGTGGGTTTTCATTGTCAAGCACACGCAGGACACACAGTACAGCCCACCAGGCCCAGCTTCCTCTCCCGTGTCTGCCTCCCAGGTAAAGGTCTCCAGCAATGGATATTTAATCCCCTAAATTTCCCCTTTGCTTCACAGATGGAAAATTTTCAGATTTACAAAAGAAGACTCACGGATATATATATTTTAATCTTTAATGTCTGGAGCCTCTTCAATGTTAGAAAATTTTATTACATTTCTGAGCCTTGGTTTCCTCATCTCCGCTTGGGGATAATAATAGTTTCTAGCTCAGTAAATTGATAGGAAGAAAAAATATGATAATGCAAATGCAGTACTTAGAATAAAACTCAGTACTTACTTATTATGATAGATGCTAGATACATAGATTGATAGATAGATAGATAGATAGATAGATAGATAGATAGATAGATGGATAGATAGATGTGGGTCCCTGGATCCTTGGGGCCGCTGTTCCCCGAAGGTGTCCAGGCTATGTGATGATGAAAGAATCTCACTTTGGGGAGGCGGTCTCTGTGAACAGCTTGGTTAAATCAATGGGGAAATGGGTTTATAAGCAACTGAGAGTGGGACGAAGGTCCTAAGGTAATTGGGGCACAATAACACTAATTATCAAAGGCTGCTGGCAGATGCCGAGGGACGCTCATTCCAGCAGGTAGGGAGAGAGTCAGGAGGTCTACGTAGCGGCAGGAAGAGGGTCGCAGTGAGATGGGCTGTGTGTAGGCTGCTGGCTGACAAGGAGTTTCCTAGGCAACTGGCCAAAGGTCATAGGGCTCTGGGCAAAGCCTAAGTTCAGGTGTGCTGGGCTTGGAGAGAGAGTGGCCTCCTGTAGCCTGGGGGTCCTTAGCCATGCGTGGAGGCTCAGGCCTGGCTCCTGAAGGTAGCCTGTGCTTGGTAGTACCAGACAGATAGACAGACAGACAGACAGACAGACAGACAGACAGATAGATAGATAATAGAAAGTAAGATGATAGATAACGGGTGGATGGATGCATGCATGAATTGGTTGATGGATGGACAGGCAGATAGATAGATGGTTAGGTTGGATAGATGATAGATAAAATGATTAAGTGGTAGATGAACAATTAGGTATGCTGTTACTTTTTCAGTGTTCATAGGATATGATAATCAGTGTTTATTGTGCCCTAAGTGAAATGTTTTCCATAAATAGAAGTGCTCTGTCTGTTCAGGGACCCGATGGGCCCTTCAGCTCATACCTTTCCTGGAAGTGAGAGAAGATGTGAAATTTTTTGTTGCTGTTGTTTTTGCTTTTTCAAGGTAGGGTCTCACTCTAGCCCAGGCTTGACCTAGAATTCACAATGTAGTCTCAGGGTGGCTTTAAACTCATGGCGATCCTCCTACCTCTGCCTCCCGTGTGATTGAAGTTGTGTACACCACCCCGCCCGGCAATTATTTCTTTTTAATCCAGACAAGTAACTGAGAACTGTATTGTGGGGTGAGCGGGTGTGCAGGTGGTGGCAGTCTTTCACACTGCCTTGACTACAAGGTCCTGGGCCCAGGTGCTATTTCCAGGGCGACGTTGACGTCTCCCTTGCGTGGAGATGCATAGCCGAAGCAAAGCTTCCTTCACTGGAACTACTTCCCTTGGAGAACGGTGACTTGGAAAGCTTAGAGCTACCTTTTGGTCCTGGCTGACTTAGCCCTAATACTTTCTCCATGACCTTCTCTGTTCCAGTTCCTTGCTTCTGTTTTGGTAAGGAAGGGCCCCAGGACATTGAGCCTTTCTTCACAGGTATGCAACTTGATTATATTATAATGAATACGAATTGTGACCCCACCCCTAAAGACTCACGTGTAGGAATCTTGGTCCTCTATTTCACATTCATAGCTGGGGCCTTGGGGAAGTGATTAGATCATGGGGAGTCTGCCTGTATCAACGGACATCAGGAGATTAATCCATGGATGGATTCAAAATCTGAAGAGACTGCTGTTATGGTTCAGTTGATAAAGCACCTACTGCACAAGCACGAGGACCTGAGTTCAGATCTCCCACGCCCATGAAAAGGTGGGGCGGTGCCCGTCTATAATCCCAGCGCTGGGGAGGTGGAGACAGGTGCGATTCCTTGAGGCGCCATGGCTAGCTAGTCTAGCCAAATCAGTGAGCTCTAGGTCCAGTGCGAGATGCTGCCTTACAAACGAAAGGTGGAGAGTGGTTGAAAAAGACACCCAGCACTGAACTCTGGCTTCTACCTAGGTACACATACATATGCCCCTGTCTGCATATGAGTACATATGCACAATTACACATCACATACATGTGCATATAAAACAATCTGAATCAGCTATTGGGGCCATGTTCATTGTTTCTTTTTTGCATTTTTTTTTTTCCCTTGCAACTTGGTCAGGTTCGTTGTGTATTTTGTTTGATAGTTACTCATCTCCCAGCTCTGCCCAGAAAAACAGGACAAAGTTCGCATTCACACAAACACACTTGCATGCATGTGTGGATGAAAAGGGATGGAACTCCCTCATGGTGACAGCAAGGGGAATCCGAATAGGATCCCTCCATCTGAAAGGTGGACACACCTCCAGGGGACAGTTCTATCTGGGAAGTTAGTGGTTACTTCTCTGTGACTTTTCTTCTAGGGCTAAGCCTAGAACATTAATCCTTCCTGCTTCCCTTTTTTGTTCAGTCCCTTCCTCCTTCTCTTCCCTTCTCCTTCCTTCTTTATAAAAAAGTATTTGGGGGCTGGAGAAATGGCTTAGTGGTTAAGCCCTTGCCTGTGAAGCCTAAGGACCCCGGTTCAAGGCTCGATTTCCCAGGACCCACGTTAGCCAGATGCACAAGGGGGCGCACGCGTCTGGAGTTCATTTGCAGTGGCTGGAAGCCCTGGCGTGCCCATTCTCTCTCTCTCTCTCTCTTTGTGCCTCTTTCTCTCTCTGTCTCTGTCACTCTCAAATAAATAAATAAAAAGGAACATAAAAATATTTAAAAAAATACTTTGTTTATTTGAGAGAAAGAGAGAGAGAGAATGGACTCCCCAGGGCCTCCAGCCAGTCCGAACAAACTCCAGATGTATGCTCCCCCTTGTGAATCTGGTATACGTGGGTCCTAGGGAATTGAACCAACGTCCTTTGGCTTTGTAGGCAAGGGTCTTAACTGCTAAGCCATCTCTCCAGTGCCTTCTGTTCTTTTTTTTTTCTTAAGCAATATTTCAAGTACCACAGACCGGTCTTGAACTCACAATGTGGCTAAGGATGACCTTGGACTTCTGATCTCATGCTTCCACCTTCCAAGTCCTGGGGTTGCAGCCATGCACCCCTGCAGCTGGTTGGTTTATGCAGTGCTGGGGATGGAGCCCACAGCTTCTTGCAGCTGAAGCATGCACTCTGCTTTACCAAGTGAGTCGCAGCCCCAGCCCCCTCTGGCTTTCTGTTCATTAAGGGAACAGCATTCATATAAGAAGTTGGGCAAACAAGAGTTGTCCCCACGGAGCAGAAGAGAAATACAAGGCAAAATAAAGAAAATCCCAGGGAATCAGCATTATTTCCCCCCAAGCCCACCAGCGGTTAGTGCAAAGGTATGTAAGTCAGAAGGCAGCGCCATCCACCAGCCACGAAGCACAGTAGCTTGTTGTTGGGGATGTGAGGTCACATGGCACATGCCCTTTTGCATATGAGACTAACAACACTAAAAAACATAAAGGCTTATTTTCCAGGATCCAGGAAGCATCTCTCTGCTAGCCTTTTCCATGTCCCCCTGGAGTGCCTGTTTCCATAGCAACCATAACTTGAGCACAATAACCATCCCAGGAACGTATTTAGCCTGGGCTATCAATTCTTTTTTTTTTTTTTAATTTATGCATATAGTGTGTATACAGCCATGATGGTAACATCGTTAGCCTTCTCTCTGTCATTCCCTCATAAGGATTGTGGGTCTTGCATTGTGGGGGTGGCCATCAGTTCTGGGGAAGAGGCAATGTCTCTGTGCATAATGTCCCGACTTATGGCTCTAACAATCTTTCCGCCTCTTCTTCCACAAATTTCCCTGAGCCATGTTGGGTTCGTTTTAAGTCTACTTCAGTGATGAGGTCTTGGGAGCCTCTGTGTCTCTGGATCTCTGATTTGGTAGAAGTTGAGTGTTCTCTGTGTCTATCTGCTTCACCCTTGTGCTGGTATCAAGTTCACTGAGAAAGCAGATGTTGCTCATTTCCCCACTAACTCTATGGCTTCTGCTTGGGCCCTGGTAAGGAGGTGCGATGGGCTGATTCTCTCCCCAGGTTTTGTGTCCATCTGAAAAAGAGAAGCAAACTCTCCAACAGAGAGTGAAGTCAGGGCAAGATACATGGATACCCACTATTATTTTAGAGAGAATTTAATAGGTGTAGGCCCTCTTGTAGCCCATCGTTGGCGGGAGCTTGATATTGGAGAGCAGGCTCCTTTCTGGAAACAAGTCAGAACCATATCCAAACTGGGCTATCAATTCTTGATGGTGAGAATGAGGACGGCTATGACTCACAGACCTTGTTCCTGGTTTCCAGAGGCTGAAGAAACTGGTTGATGATGCCGGATAGCAGTGACACGGACGACGATGATAGTGGCAGTGACAAGAATGATGACAGGCGAGTGATAAGCATGACAGCTGACAGCCACACTAATGATAGAGACAACGACGATGATGATGGCTATGCCACAAGCGATGGGGACTTTAGTGATGATGCTGGTGATGATGTCGCTGGTGACAACTGCGATGGTGGTGGTGGTGCTGACAACAGCAGTGACAATCAGAATGACAATGGTAGCAATAATAATGGTGGGTGATGATAATGAGATCGATGGTGACAATGACCAGGATATCAGTGAGTGAAAATAGTAAAGGTGTGACGGCGGGGGTGGGGGGGGGCTCAGTGATATGGAGGAGGGGGATATTGACCGGGCGATGATGGTGACAGTGACGACGATGGTGCCGATAATGATCACGGTGATGGTGATATGGATGACGGTGTGTCATGTGAAACTTTCTCCCTTGGGGAGACGTGAACACATCTAGGAACCCCAGACAGGGCTCAGATGACAGACCCCAGGACGATCATAGCAAAACCAGTTTGGATGAACCAATGAGTTTATTGGGGTTGCTTACGGAGCAGCGTGAAGGGTGGCTCACAGGAGCACGGGTGACGCAAAGGCAGAAGCGTCACCACAAAGCCCAGGCCAGCACAGTGACGACTCACAGAAGCTGCGTTTCTGGAGCCCAGTACATGACTCGCAGGCAGCTCGGTGGGGGAGTCTCTCTCCCTGCAGTTGTTTATTCTTCAAAGCGTCTTAGGGAGGCATCATCCAACCTTTGCCCCAGACTTGTTGACCTCCTGACTCTCTCCTTCACAACTGTATTCAAGAAATTCCTCCAGAGCTGAGCGTGGCGGAGCACGCCTTTCATCCCAGCACTCGGGAGGCAGAGGTAGGAGGATCGCTGTGAGTTCGAGGCCACCCTGAGACTACATAGTGAATTCCAGGTCAGCCTGGGCCAGAGTGAGACCCTACCTCGAAAATAAAATAATAATAATAATAATAATAAAAGATAAAGAAAAAGAAAAGAAAAGAAATTCCTCCAGAAACCTTTCACCATGACAGCTTCATGTCTGCCTTATTTGACTAATTCTGATTGCTTGGATCAGCTATTCTCTGCATGCCCCTTCAGACAGTGACAAAAAGCTTTAGTCTCTCGTTAGCGCAAAGCCAAAGGGAGAGGAGAGAGTCATTTTTTAATCTTCTGGGAAGCTGGAAGGACAGTGCCATGACTTGATTCAACTTTAGACGTACAGTATATTAAAGGTCAGAAATGGCACATTTCAACTTATTTTTATTGTGCCTGGCTCATCAACTGGAAATAGAGATGGAAAGGACAGCCTTCCACAGACACAGTGCACGTGAAAAAGGAAGAGATGGACAAGTGGTTTGCCCTAAAAAGTGTTGGCCACAAGTACTAGGAGATAGAAAGCGACTGTGGCCTTTCTTTCCTTTACCGCACAGTAAGCCTGGGTAAAAATCATATTAATTTCATTGGCCTTTAATGCAAGCAGAGTTTCTTTTACTTTCTTTTCCATCTTTTTTTTTTTTTTTTTGATTTTTACTTTTTTGTCAATATTTCCCCCTTACTTGTGAGGAATGTTTATCCCAAACCCTCCATGGATCCCTTAGACTATAGTATTGTACCCTAGAGATTCTGGGTTTATTTCCTTCATATGCACATCTATGATAAAGTTCAATGCATAAATGGGGCAGGAAAGCCAGGCGTGGTGGTACACTATTGTAATTCCAGCACTCAGGCGGGGTCAAGGGTTATAGGACATCCTCAGCTACATAGTGAATCCAAAGCCAGCCAGGGCTACATGAGATCCTGTCAATAAAAAAACAAAAAACTAAAACTAAAACAACAACAACAACAAAAAAGAAACAGCAGCAAAAATAAATTAGACATAGTAAAATATTGACAACAATAACTAATTATAAAAACAGAAAGAATGTACTAATACATGGCCATTAAAGTTTTCTTACACTTCTGGAATTTTTCACTTAATATTTTCAGATCTAGCATAGGTGATAAAGCTCATGGAAAAGGAAAACAGGGATTAGGAAGGATGGCTGTATGTCTTTGTTGTAATAATTTTTGTGTGACATTGTTTACAATTATACATAGACCTTGGCTGTACAGAGTTACAATAATCATAATTCTGGCTCATGACACAGCGATCTGCGTTTCCTGAGTCCTATTGTGTTTGACTTTGTGCACGCGTGTGTGCGTGCATGTGTGTGTGTGTGTGTGTGTGTGTGTGTGTAGGTCAGAGGACAACCTCAGGGTGGTGGTCCTCTCCTTCCACCTGCTCTAGACAGGGACCCCCCCCCCCGTTGTTTCACCACCATGGGTGCCAGTATTGCTGGCCTGTGGGCTTTGGGATGCTCCTGACTCAGCCTCCCATTATCCTCAGTGCTTTGGGGTACAGACTCCAATGCTACCTGTGTCGGGGTTTATATGGTACAAGTATTCTCTGTTTCCAAACATCTACAAGAAGTTGTATATTTTTTTTTCCCTGAGAATAGCCAGGTCTAGAGGGTACATAGCTACAGTTTCATTTGCTTGGGATTCTGAGACAGGAAAGAATGTCTAAGCCCAGGAGTTCAAAGCCAGGCTAGGCAATATAGTAAGACCCTGTCTTCAAAATTTACTTTATAAAAGCTGAACATAGTGATGTGCCCCTGCAATTCCAGCCACCAGGGAGTAGAGGGAGAAGGATCAGGAGTTCAAGGTCATCTTCAGCTATAAAATGAGTTCAAGGCCAGCCTGGGCTACATGAGACCCTGTCTGAAAAAGTAAAATAATTTACTTTTTCTGAGAAGAAAATGAATAGGCTGTTTTTTTTTTTCATAACATTTTCAAAATTTCCAAATAAAGGCTAGCATACATATAAATTAATTACCTATGATGTATGCCCTCCCCCTTGCCCACATCTATTCTGGCATATTTACATTAAAGTATTTTCTGTAGTTTTAAGCCATGACATATGGAAACTTTCATATCTGTTTTCAAAGACCTGTCATTTTAGATTAGACACTTTGCTTAAACATTTCATTTTATATCATGTATTTAATTGTTTTTCTAATTTTTTATTTATTTACTTGTGAGCAGAGAGACAGAGAGAAGAGAAACAGAAACAGGGAAAGAGAAGATAAAATGGGCATGCCACATCCTCTAGCCACTACGCATGAACTCCAGACGCATGCACCAGTTTGTACATCTGGCTTTAAGTGGGTCCTGGGGAATCAAACCCAGGTTGTCAGGCTATGCAGAGGAGCACCTTAACCGCCAAGCCATATCTCCACCCTGTATTTAATTCTTTATTACGTGTGTGTGTGCGTGCATGTGCACGTACCTCATGGCACTCAAGTGGCAGTCAAAGGACAACTTCAAGGTGTCTGTGATCCACCTTCTTTGAGACAGGGTATCTCGCCACTGCAAATGAAGAGCCAGACTACAAAGGAATGTCACATTAGCTGTGGAGTTTCCTGACTCTGCCCTCCATTGTCATAGAAGCGTTGGGATCCCAAATGTATGCACCACTTGGCATCCAGGTCTGGCTTTACCACAGTTCTTGGGAGGATCAAACTGTCACTGGCAGACTTTGTCAGTAAGGACCTCTAACCACTGACTCACCTACCCTGACCTTTTTCATATTATTTTTGACCTTGAATATTTTCAGCCCTCTTAGGATGGTAGATGTTGCAGTCAGGTTCACATTACTGATAGAAATCACCTGACCAAGAGCAGCTTTTGGGGATAAAAGGGTTTATTTTGTATTATGGACTCGAGGGGAAGCTCCATAATGGCAGGGGGAAATGATGACATGAGCAAGGGGAAACTGGCTATAACACCCACAAGCCTACCCCCAACAATACACTGCCTCCAGGGTGCTTTAATTTCAAATTGCCATTAGCTGGGGAGACTAACATTCAGAATACCTAAGTTTATGGGGACACCTGAATCAAACCACCAGAATATGATAAATGATTTAGCAATTGACTTATTGTCAGACAATTAAGCTACATGCCTTTTAGGGAGGAGGGGGAAGGGAGAGGGGAGAGGATGATAAATCACACTACCAAACAATATGTTGTGCATAATTATTGTTTCGCACTTAGTGTAGCTACACACACACACACACACACACACACACACACACACACACACACACATACTTATAATTCTTTTTAAATTATTTGTTGCCTGTATTTATATTAGTAGTACTTATGATGCGTGTGTGGTGTGTATATGGCGTATGCATTTGTGTGGGCAGATATATGTACTTCATGCACATGTTCTCCTGTATTTCTCTTCCATCTTACTTGACTGAGGAAACAGGACCTTGAGCTCGTGTTGTTTTTCGGTTTACACTGGCTGACATTGGAGTCCCAGCAATCCTCCTGGCCCCAGGGCTGGGATTATAGCAATGAACAGGCATGTGTGATGTTTTACATGGGCGCTGGGGCTCAACGCAGATCCTTACACTTGGGCAGCAAGAAAGTGCTCCTAGCCACTAATCCATCTTAAAAGCTCCTATAGTTCTAGTTCTTAGAGATGGAATAGCCGGGTCACTAACATTTAAAATCATTGTACCATATTTTTCAATTTTTCTTAGAAAGATCATACCTATTAGTATTGGCATTGGCAAGGCCCCTGCCCTGGTTCCATACTTTTGCCCCCATATGGCCTTCCTGGGTCCATGCCACTTGGAAGGGCTGAGAACTAAGGGGATAAAGTGAGTGGTGGGGTGGGAAGTATGTCTGTTTCTGGAGTTTAAGTTTCTTCCCTAGATCCATTTCCCAAAGGGCAGCCTCACCTGCACTATGTATAGACATGATCCTCCTTTAGGGATGCTTTGAAAGATGCTGGATGCTAGCTGGGTGTCCACACGTATGTGCAGAAAGGCCCTCGGCATACATTGGGCTCACCTGGGACACTGGGGCTTGCCGATCAGCCAGTCTAATTGAAAAATGGTGAGCCCCAGGCTCATTAGGAGACCTTGTCTCTAGGAGAGAAGCGGGGAGAAGAATAGGGGTGGAAACCTGACGTGTTCCTCGGGCCTTCACATGGTGCGCATCCCGGGCATGCATCTGTAAAACTACATGCAGACATGACCCATACACGCCACTCACGTAATGTGTGCACGCATGCATGCTCTCTCGCTCTCTCTCTCACTCGCTCTCTCTCAGTAAAATGAGTAAGAAAGAGACAAAGCAAGAAAGACAAAGAAAGAAAAGGAAGAGAAATGAAATGATAGATACAGGAAAGGAAATAGGCAAAAAAAAAAAAAAGAATACATAATTGACAACACATGAAGGTGTATTTTTTCCTAAATTTAAAATTTTTATTTGTTTATTGATAAGCAAAGAGAGACAGAGACAGAGGCAGAGAAAGAGTGGGCACGCCAGGGTCTCTAGCCCTGCAAACGAACACCAGACACATGTGTCACCTTGTGCATCTGGCTTATGTGAGTCCTGGGGAATCGAACCTGGATTCTTTGGCTTTTCAAGCAAGTGTCTTAACCACTAAGCAATCTCTCCAGACCCACCCTTCCCCAGTGTATTTTTTTGTTTTGTTTTTTTGAGGTAGGGTCTCACTCTAGCCCAGGCTGACCTGGAATTCACTGTGTAGTTTCAGGGTGGCCTCAAATTCAAGGTGATCCTCCTACCTCTGCCTCCTGAGTGCTGGGATTAAAGGCATGAGCTGCCACGCCCGGCTGAACATTCATATTTTTAATTTTCTAAATGGTTTATGTTCTTGATTAAACTATATGAAGAACTAATTGGATGTGTATGTGTGGTGTTGGAATTGAACATAGGGGGCACCCTGCATGCTAGGCAAGTGCTCTACCACTGAAACACACCACCAGCCCCTCACTAGAAGATTCTAGGCAAGTTGTTTTAGGACTGAGTCATGCCCCACCTCCTCAGTGGGAGATTTTAGGCAAGAGATCTTTCACTGAGCCACATTCAAGTTAAACTGGGTTATGTCAAGAATTCATTTTAAGGCTGGGGGGGGGGGGAATCAGTCAATAAAGCACTTCCCATGTAAGTGTCAGAGCCTGAGTTCAGGTCCCCAGTACCCCTGTAAAAGCTGGGCACCATAGCACACAACTGCAATTGCAGTACTTTGGAGCAGAGTCGAACCCCCCCCCCCACACACCCCAGGAATCACCTCCAATCAACAAGGAGTTGATCCAGCTCAACCACAAATACCCAAGCTGTTTCCTCCAGGACCTCTATCCCATTATCTTCTACAAAGACCCAAGCAGAATCTCTTCAGTTCTTGTGGATAGTTGGCCAGTAAATGCGTTAATTACTAGTTAAAAGGAGTAAAATAAAATCATCCAGCGAGTTGGTTTTAATTAGACTTTGGTCAGCTGGGCAAGCAATTAATGCATCTAAGAATGGAGCTTGTGCACACATTTGTCTGGGTTGCCCTTCACTGCTTCCCGTGAACACTTGACTCAGATTCCTCAAACTCAACAGAGGCCATCGTGTTGATGATAACGACGTAGACTGAGCTAATCCGAAAGTATAAAAACAATCGCTCTGTGTTCTTCCAGCTCCCCATGCATGGGCTCCCTGGCCTGCCACCAGCTCCAGTTGTAGGACAAAGAATTAAATTACTAAGACCGTCAAAGTTAGGAGCGCATCTCACTTTTAAGTATGGGAAGAAGACAGGGAATGGGACAATGAACGGAGAGGACTGAAACTGGGGCCTCCTGTGTGTTAGAGCAAGGGCTCTATTGCTGAGCCATCCCCCACCAGCCCCTCACTGGGGATTCTAGGCAGGAGCTCTACCACTGAGCCCTGGCCAGCCCCTCACTGGGGGATTCTAGGCAGGAGCTCTACCACTGAGCCACGCCCCCAGCCCCTCACTGGCGGATTCTAGGCAGGAGCTCTACCACTGACCCACACCCCAGCCCCTCACTGGGGATTCTAGGCAGGAGCTCTACTACTGAGCCATGACCCAGCCCCTCACTGGGGGATTCTAGGCAGGAGCTCTACCGCCGAGCCCCACCCCCAGCCTCTCCCTGGGAGATTTGCAGCAAGGCCCGGACACTGAGCCACACCACCAGGCTCTTACAAGAGTATTTTTCACTACTGTGGGATCTCCAGAGCTATCTTTCAATTTAGCATGCCATCACCAACGACTTCACGACAGATCCTGTCCATTATCCTCAATCCTGGAGCAAGCAGAGCTCACCTCCTGACTTTTTGGTGGGCATGTCATGTGAGCAAGAAATAAACTTTCATTGCTTGAGCCATCAAGGTTTAGGAGCCACTTGTTATTGCAGCAAAACCTAGCTTAATCTCCCCGATTCCACAATCAAGTAAAAAAGAGCACTTAAAATTACCTGATTTCTCAACAAATGATACTTCTTTCCTTTCTAATATAGGGGTGAGACACTCTATAATGATTCACGCCTCACATGTGAACACAAGAAAACTCCATCCTTGTGCACTTGGGAAAACAAATATATGAGAATTAGAAGAAAACTAATTGGGATGCATTTTGGCAAGGGTTTCCTGAGTTCTGTCCTGTCTTCTCTCCTCCTCCTTTCTCCTCCCTCCCTCTCCTTCTCTCCTCTCTCCTGCTCTGATCTCCTTTTCCTCCCCTTCTCCACCATCTCCCTCTCCCCTTCCCAAATCCACTCTTCTTCCCTTCCCTTCTTCTCTCCTCTTCTCCTCCCTCTCCCTCTCATGCTTAGAGATTAAACCCAAGACCTTGCATCGAGTAGGTTTTCTCTGTACCCCACAAGCACCTTTCTTTCTTTAAATACATACTGAGCTCCCAGTAATGGTTGGTAAGTTGAATTGAATTGTATTCTGTTAGTATCAGCTAACTGTGTTCCTTCTTAGAACACAATGACAAGGGGACACAGAGCAAACACCCAAGGCCCCATGTTGCAGAGAAGAGCTTTTGCCAACTACCTCCTTTTGTTTTTGTTTATGCTTTTCAAGGTAGGATCTTGCTCTAGCCAAGGCTGACCTGGAATTTACTCTGTAGTCTCAGGGTGGCCTGGAACTCAAGTGCCTCGAACTCTCTGCCTCCTGAGAGCTGGGATTAAAGGCATTTGCCACCTAAGCCTCCTTTTCCTATTTTCCTTCTTAAATGGTTCTGGGATTCACACTTTCTTGCCTTTTACATAATTCACTACATGTTTCCCTCTGGCTAAGGATGACAGCCAAGCCCTTGTTTATAAACTCTCCATTGGAAATGTTTCTCATGTTTATGCACGTGGGAATCTGAGAAATCCAGCCCATCCAGGTGGGTTTAGTAACACTGCTGGGACCTGTGTGTAGGTGCTTGACCTGCATTCTTTTCCCAGGTGGAGCTGAGCTAGAAAGAAGTGTTTATTTTCTTCGCACAAAGCACAAGTGGTTCATCACCAAAGCTACTGTTGTGGGTCCTGCTTCCCAGCCTCCGTGCTCTGCAATTCCTGAGCTTGGGTCCCCAATAACGCACCCACCTGTGGCTTCATCCCTCCTGTGGTCAATCTCTTGGATGAGGGGAAAGAAGAAAGAAAGAAGACAGAAACTCTGTTCTCAGAATACTGAGTGAGGACTTTCCCTCAAGCCCTCGACTCTATAAAAGCACATGAGCATTCATACTGTCCCTGCCAGAAGCATGCACCCCCTTGTGTGTCTGGTTTATATGGTACGTGGGTCCTGAGGAATCGAACTGGGGTCCTTTGGCTTTTTGCAGGCAAGCGCCTTAACCACTAAGCCATCTCTCCAGCCCCTTGTCTCAATATTGTGTGTTTGTACGTATATGTGTGTGTAGAGGCATGTTGATGTTCACATGCACGCACATGCATGGCAGGCCAGAAGCCAACCTCGAGCATCATTCCTTCCTCAGGTGCCATCTTTTCTTAAAATGTTTTTAATTTTCTGTATTTGGGAGTGAAAGAGACAGATAGAGAAAGACTGAATGGGTGCACCAGGGCCTCCAGCTGCTGTAAATGAACTCCAGACACATACGCCACCTTGTGCATCTGATGGCTTACATGGGTCCTGGGGAATCAAACCTGTGTCCTTTGGCTTTGCAGGCAAATTCCTTAACTGCTAAGCCATCTCTCTAGCCTTCAAAAGTCATCTTTTATTTAAAAAAATGATTTTCCAGGCTAAAGAGATGGCTTAGGTTTAAGGCACTTGCTTGCAAAGCCAAAGGACCCAGGTTCAATTTCCCAGCATCCACATGAGCCAGAGGCACAGGGGATGCATGCATTCATATGCAGTGGCTGGAAGCCCTGGTGTGCCCATTCTCTCTCTCTCTCTCTCTCTCATAAATAAAAAACGTGATTTTTAAATTTTTGGTAACTCATGCCATAGCACGCATGTGAAGTTCAGAAGATAACCTTGCCTTACACCTAGTTTGAGAGAGTGTGGGTGTCCCAGGGGCTCCCATAATTCGCTGCTGCATTCACCAGGCTAGCTGGCCCATGAGCTTCGGGCTGATTCTCCTGTCTCACTGCCTCCCGTTTTGCTGTTGACTTGCTGGGATTATAGACGCTTGTGCTAAGGCAGCCAGCTCTAGGTGGGGTCTTAGAAACCCAACTCTCATTCTCATACATGAATGCCAAGCACTTCATGCACAGAGCCAGCTCTTCAGCCCCCACCTTGTTATTTGAGACAGGGTTTCTCACTGACCTGGGGCATGATCATTCAGGTAGTTTGGTTGGCTAGTGAGCACCAGGGACCTCATTTCTTTACACATCTCTACCCACCCCTCACTAGGATGATGAGCATGCATCACCATGTCTGGCTCTTCCTTTGTGTTTCTGTGTGGTGTGTGATATATATGTATGCAGATGTATGTGCCCATGCCATCCACGTGTGTGTGGAGAGAAGAAGTTTGGGTGTCTTTCTCTTATCACTCACCAGCATATGTCCTTGAAATGTGGGGGGGTCTCTTCTTCAGCCCGGAATTGCTGTTCATCAACAAGCCCCAGCAATTCTCTGGTCTCTTTCCTCCTTCCTTTGTAGACTGGAGTGACAGACATGCATGGTCACACCCAGCTTTTTATGTGGGGCTTGGGGAGTCAAACTTGATGGTTTCGGGTCCTAGAGGCCCTCATGTTTAAGCAGAAAGTGCTCCTAACCACTGAGCAATCTCCCTTCCACCAAGAAGTGAAGAACACCTTTAACATGCTAGAGATATTGCTCAGTGGCTAAGGACACTTGCTAGCAAGGTCTGATGACCCAGGTTAGATTCCGCAGTACCCATGGAAAGCAATATGCACACAGTCACACATGCCTCTGGAGTTCAGTTGCAGTGGCAAGAGTCCCTGGTGCATACTCTCTCTTTCTCTCTGCTTGCAAATAGATAATAAACCTTAAAAAATAATATCTTCAAACCCCCACCCACGCTGCCCTGATGGGAGCAGTTCCAGCATGTCTAAACCAACATGAAATGTCATGATTTAGGACATTGCTTCCCTCTGTCCTCTGCAGGCTCACATATGTCATTATTGTCAAGGCTCTGTCTGTCCTTCACCAGCCCTTCAGCAGGACATGTCCACTATCTTTGTCATTGGCATGGATTCTTAGATGCTGCAGGAAAGGTGAGTCAGCTATGTTCCTCATGAATTCTACTCTATGTTCAGATCAGCTTATCCAAACTCTTGGGCACCCTGATACTCTCAAGTGACCGCTCCCACCCCTTTGCTTTATTTAGCTAAACTACCACTGGGCAGGATGGAAAGTTGATTTAAAGATGAATACTTGATGGGCTAGAGAAATGGCTTAGCAGTTCAGGCACTTGCCTGTGAAGCCTGAGAACTCATGTTTGAATTTCCAGGTCCCACATAGGCAGGCGCACAGTGATGCAAGGGTGCAATGTCACACACGCACAGGAAGGAGAGCACATGTCTGGAGTTTGTTTGCAGTGGCTGAAGGCTCTGGCATGTCCATTCTCCCTCTCTCTCTCTCTGTCTCTCAAAAAGAAAAGAAAAAGATCAATAGCTGTATTAGAAACCTGTCTAGGCTGGTAAAACATCATTTTTGAGTGTATACATTACTTTTGGATTAGGATAAACTATTAGTATGGAACTATCGTGGGAAACTGAGACACACAGAACTGGCAGCAGAGAGAGAGTGGAGAACCAGCAGATGCATTTATGTTGGCAAGGACTGAGGAATAACTCCCAAAGTCTGAGTCCTGGTAGACAGTATGGCAAGCAGCTTGACATCACCTTGAGTTCTTTACACTATTGGTAGGCTAAACTTCTGGGCTATGAGACAGGATTACAAGCAGAAAACGATAGAAGTTCTGGGGGCGTTTGTGTCTATGGCTGCACTAGCAAGATAACATCCAAGCAGGGTGCAGATGCATAAACAAGGAGGAGATCCAGGGTCATGCTGTCTCCCTGATAAAGATTTACCTGATAGACACTGTGTTCCAGAGGATCGTCTGGCTCTGGTTTCTCTGTCAGATTTTGTAAGATCTAAGAAATTAACATGTCGCCTTTGGCTTCTGTAACCCTGCTTGCCAGCCCTCCAGCTTGACGGTAGTACAGCCATATTAAAACAGGTGGCCATTGTAGTCAGTATGGTCAGCTTAAGTTTGGAGAAATCACCCTCCCTTGCAGATACTGGGAACTCGAGGGGAACATTTTACCACAAAATGCCCCAGCCCAACTTGGTGGTTAGAGCTATAAAACACCAGACAGCCTAAGTGAAAAATCCCTAACCATTGGACCCCAAACACCCAACCAGTCTGGCCATGAGCGGAAAGTCCCTAATCATGGGACCCCAAATACCCAATTAATGCAAAGGTCATGTTGTTATGCAGAATTGTGGTTTTTGCCTTTATAACCCCTGACCCTCCCCCGAGTCGGGGCTCACTCTCTCACACCCACTGCGTGGGTCTGTGTGGAGACTGGGTCCAGGACTTGGCTTGCACTACAATAAAGGACACTTGCTGCTAATTGCATCGGAGTGACCATCTCAGTTCTTTGCAGTGGCTCTCTGGGTGACATCCTGAGGGTCTTGACCCCAGGTAGGGGGTCTTGGCACTTCAATTTCTTCTACCATAGATCGAGTCATATCATGGTGGCGAGAGCATGGGGTGGAGGCTGATTTGCACTTCTTGGTGGGCAGAAGGGTAAACAGGAAGAAACTAGGATTAATACTAGGAATCCAGAAGATCCCATTCCCGATAATATCCAACTTCTTCCCCTGGCCAGTCTTCACCAGCAGAACATGTTGCGTATTCAAGCCAGAGCACTGGGTGTATCTGGAAAGGTTTTGGAACAGACTAATTCTTGACTAAGTGAAGAAGATCAACCCTCAGCAGTGTGGGGGGCCATCATCCAATGTAGGGAGCTATCACCCAATGTGGGGGGACCACCATCCAACCCCGCAGGGTCCCAAAATAGAACAGAAAGACAGAGGAAGGCAGAGGAAGGAGGAAGTCAATCTGTGCATTGGAGAAAGGACATTCATCATCTAGTCCCTGGTTGTGGACATGAGTATTCCTGCCCTTTGGATTTGGACCAAGTTACTCCACTGGCCTTCCTACGTGCAGATGTAAGATGGGTGTAGGACTTCTTAACCTCCATAGCCATGTGAGACAATTCCTGTTGTATATGTAAATAGGAGACAGAAATTGGCTAGGTGATCAGGATAACAGAACCCCAGAGGTGATTTTTTTTTTTTTAAATTCCTTGACTCCAAGCAGGAAATGTCACTGAGCTTGCAGAAACCTGGATGTTATACACTCCTGGAAAGATTTCTAGACTAAGCTTGCACCCTTCCTAGGGGACAGAAACTATGATCCTTACCTAAGATCACTGGACATACTGTAAAATCTGATCTTTGTCCATACTAACCTGCGACCTGGTCTTCCTCACATATCCACTCCCCATTTAAAAAAAAAAAAAAAAAAAAAAAACAGACCTGAATCTCGAGGTGGGGGGTGCTTCTCAAACCCCTTCTTGCTTCTTGGCAAGAACTCGGCCCTCTTCCCATATGGGGTGTCTCAAATCCCATCTTGCCTCCCTGGGCAAAAACTCGACTTTTCTTCCTTCTCTTATAGTCTAGGCTCAAGTCCTTTTCTCTTTGTCCTCCTAAAGCTTTCAGCTATAATAAAATCTTTCTGTACCTTATCCTCTGGTCTGTGCACTTTATTCTTTGAATTCATAGAGCAAGGATCTGGTACCACCCCAAATTATTGGTGCATTGGCATACAAGAAACCCCAAATTCCTGTATCGTACACACATACACACATGTCCTATGGATTCTGCCTTTTCCGAAGAACTGTGATGTACATATTTATCCAGCCACAGATCCCCTCCATCATTGTCTCCCTGGTGCTGGGATTATGGGTGCACATGGCCACCTGGCTTTAAAAAAAAATATTTTATTTATTTATTTGAGAGAGAGAGAGAAAGAGGTAGGAAGAGTGAGAGCACACCAGGTCTTCCAGCCACTGCAAACGAACTCCAGATGCATGTGTCCCCTTGTGCATCTGGCTTATGTTGGGTCCTGGAGAATCGAACCAGGATCCTTTGACTTTGCAGGCAAATGCCTTAACCACTAAGCCTTCTCTCCAGAGCCCACCTGGATTTTATGTGGTTCCTGAGGATCCTCATTCTTGCATATCACACGTTTTACCAACGGAACCATTTCCCCAGCCTGCCAGGAGACTTTTGGCTGAAGTCTTGGCTCGAGGCGCCACTTAGGGCAGAGATCTGCCGAGATGCATCTAGAGAGATCGCGCCCCCCCCCCCACCCCGCCACCTAGTACTTAGTTTATGATATCCAGGTGAAATCATTGCCAGTTGGATAAAGGGTTCCCAAGGCAGCTGATTTTATAGATCCATTCCCCCATGAGATCAGCCATCTGGAAACCACACGTCACCTCAGCCTTCCCCTGTGATGAGCTCTGATCAGGATTGCAAAAAAAGAAAGAAAAAAAATGTGGAAACGTTGTGTAGAGTTTATACAAGCCTAGTCGATCTTGTAGCAATCATTGTCTGAGTTAGCTAATGGCAGGGTAGGAGGACCTCCCACTGAGATTCCATTACCTTGTAATTTTCAGCTTGTTCACTGTTGCAATAAAGCCCCTCTGTCTTCTAATTCCCCAGCATTCACGACTCATCTTCTCGGGAACTGAAGTATGTAAGATGCTTTCTGCTGAGGATTCAGAGATAAAGTTATTGAAGTCAAGCAGAGAGGCAGGCTTCCAGCGCTTGCTCTGCTATTCATCTCCAAATTTATGGACGTGCTTGCTTTTGAAGTCTAATGTAATCACAAACAACGCGCTTTCTTTATGTTTAAGAAATCTCAAGTTTCTTGTGCCACAGGGGCAAGGCAGAGGAGCAAATCTTGCCTCCCACCCCCCAGCATGGGCTCATTAGCAAGAGGAATCTTAGAGTCCCTGACTTGTTTTTTGACATAAATTTCCATGTGACCGACTGACGGAGATGTAGATATTCAAAGCCATTCATCTGGGAGGAGCAAAGATGTCTACACAATCATCAACCTGGTCCTGGGCTCAGGTTAGCAAGCTGTTAGATGATCTGTTTCCTTCTGGGGAACAGCTGGCAGATGCCCTCTTCTCTTGGTGCACACAGTCCTCCAGCCCTCCTGTTCTGAGAGGTATCATGTGTACCAGGCAGCTTTCTGTTACTGCAACAAACTAGACCTTTAAAGGAGAAAACGTTTCAGGGCTGGAGAAATGGGTCAGAAATTAAGCATGATATTTTCTTTTTCAAGCATGAGGCCTGAACCACCCCAAATTTGGATCTCCAGATCCTACATAAACACTCAGGCATGGTCATCCAAAGAAGATCAGACCATGGAGGCTTCTGAAGCCAGGGGTATAGTCAAGCATAGTGGTTCATATCAGGAACCTCAGCTACTCAAGAGACTGAATTCAGGGCAAGGACTCAGAAGTACAGCACCTGCCTAGAATCCCCCAGTGAGGGGCTGGGTACGTGGCTCAGTGGCAGAGCTCCTGCCTAGAATCCCCCAGTGAGGGGCTGGGGGCGTGGCTCAGTGGCAGAGCTCCTGCCTAGAATCCCCCAGTGAGTGGCTGGGGGCGTGGCTCAGTGGTAGAGCCCCTGCCTAGAATCCCCCAGTGAGGGGCTGGGGGCGTGGCTCAGTGGTAGAGCCCCTGCCTAGAATCCCCCAGTGAGGGGCTGGGGGCGTGGCTCAGTGGTAGAGCCCCTGCCTAGAATCCCCCAGTGAGGGGCTGGGGGCGTGGCTCAATGGGAGAGCCCTTGCCTAGAATCTCCAGTGAGGGGCTGGGGGCGTGGCTCAGTGGTAGAGCTCCTGCCTGGAATCCCCCAGTGAGGGGCTGGGTGCGTGGCTCAGTGGCAGAGCTCCTGCCTAGAATCCCCCAGTGAGGGGCTGGGGGCGTGGCTCAGTGGTAGAGCTCCTGCCTGGAATCCACAGTGAGGGGCTGGGGGCGTGGCTCGGTGGCAGAGCATTTGCTGCAGGCTGGCCTCACACTAGCTATGTATGGGAGAAGGATCTTCTAGTTGTGATCCCTTTGCCTTCACCTCCCAGGTGCTGGGATTACAGGTGTGCATTACCATACTTAGTGTATGTGCTGCTGGGGATGAGACTCAGGGCTCTTTTAAATTTGGGTCATATTAGCCTCCCATTGCTTTCTTTGGTCCCCTTCCCCATGCTTTTCCCATTGAACCCCTTCTTTCCAACTAGTCCCTCTTCTATTTTGATTCATTCTTCTTCTTTTTCTTCCTCTTCTTCTTATTATTTTGCTTTCTTTCATCATCCATGAAAGAATGTTGATGGACCCAATATTATGCAAGTAATATGCAGGTGACCACAGCCACTCTGAGGTCCTGAATTGTCACCTCATGTCCAGAAGACAGTGTTCCAAAGCTCTCCTCTCCACTCCCCAGCTCTTACGCATTTTCCACCATCTCTTCTGCCATGGCCCCTGAGCCTTGATAGTGTATGGCAGAGATGTTTCCCTTAGTGCTGGGTACTCCATTGTCACTTCTTCTCAGCACTTGGATGGGTTTTTGGAACCCAGGGCTTCTTTGTGCATAATAGGCAAGCATCTACCCATGAGCTCCAGCCCAAAGCCTTGTTCACTGAGGCCCCAAAGTTGGGATGGCTGACAAAACAGAAATAGTTAAATGAAATAGAAGGATAGGTGATATTCCTCCCGCAGGTTCCTCCAAGTTATCTTCTACCTGTATTCCAAGTACCCCCAAATGCACTATCTCTTTGCCTTAGTTGGGGTTCTCTCGAGGAACAGGCAGAACTGTGAGGATGAATTGTGTTAAGATAAGGATTTATTGGATCATTTTATGGCAGTCCTTAAACAGCTGTCTGCAGGCTGGAGGGTCAGGGAACCTGGTAGCTGCTCAGTCCACAAGACAGTCCCAATCAGGCATTGAAGGCCTGGAGGATTCCTAGAGAGCGGCTAGTCTTTAGTCCAGGTCAGAAAGCTAATGAAATTTGGGTTCCAATGTTGATAATGGGTAGTGGAGAGAGGGTAGGCGGATGTAAGAGCGGATAGTGTGGGCAGCCAGGGGAAAGGTCTGCTTTCTTCTTTATTAAAATTTATTTCTTAAAAATTTTTAAAGTACATTTTATTTAGTTATTTATTTATATGAGAGAGAGAAAGAGGCAGAGACAGAGAGAGAATGGGTACGCCAGGGCCTCCAGCCACTGCAAATGAACTCCAGATGCATGTGTCACCTTGTGCATCTGGCTCACATGGGTCCTGGGGAATCAAACCGAGATCCTCTGGCTTTGCAGGCAAACGCCTTAACTGCTAAGCCATCTCTCCAGCCCCCTCTCCCCACCCTTTTTAATGTCTGCACACTTTATATATGGTTCACCATCAGAGGGGCCTCTGTGGTAGTTTGAATGTATGTCCCTCAATAGAATCAGGTGTTTTATTTATTAAAACTTGGATTTCCAGCCACCTGTCTGGAAGAGGTGTCACTGTTTTTTTTTTTGGTGTGGGGGGGGGTGGATCTGATTTTTAGCCCAAAGATAAGCAGAGAATTTTGAGCTGTGCTGGGTCTCTGCTGTTCTGCGGTCTGTGCGTGCTTGCTTGTGGTGAGGGCTGGTGATGGTGGCTCTCTACTTGGATCTGTGAAAGAGGCCCAGGTTCTTTTGCCACTGATGGGACTTCCCTTTGGACTTGGAAGCCCATACGCTGTGCCTCGTACGGATGGCCATCCCAGGAAGATGAAGCGGACCACAACAGTCCCCGTTCCAGAGAAATGACTTCAGTTAACTCTTCCTGGAAACAACTTCATAGACCTTGCCCAAGAGGAGCGTCTCTTGATTCCTAATTGATCAAGTTGATGATCAGACTTAACCATCACACTCCCCCAAGGACTCAGTGGAAGGAAAGAACCTGAGACACCGTTTCATGTTGCTTTCTCATTTGGCAGGGAGCAGAAGACAGTAGAGAACCAGGGTAGACAGGCTTTGATGAAGACTGCATAGGAGAGATTGGACCCGGTACAGAGCCTACGGAACAGTTTCCATCGGTCACGTCATCTGGGGTCCCTTTAGTCCACCCTGTGTGATAGCAGAAAGACCAACTGGGTGTGGGCCGTGAGTGCAGCAGGAGGAAGCAGGGACTGAGCAAGCAGAGCCTCTGAGGTCAGGACAGCATGGGTGCTCATATGCATCCTTTGACATTTGACCTCTGGGTACAAAACACCTGAATATTCCAGAAGTTTTATTTCTACCCCACATTCATTGATTATTTGCTTGTTCATACATCGATGTAGCCAGTTGGTTGGTTGGTGTTAGGTTCAGTGTTTCAGCAGAGGACCGAAGTGGACGGTGTTCTTGGGCCCAGGGACTTACTCAATATCAGAATAGACTGATGTGATCTGAAAAATTTGGGAGGGAGCTTCAAATCAGAGGACTCATAGTCAATTTCTTGGCTCTAAGACTTTATTATAATGGGAGAGAGGGGGAAGGGAGAGGAGGAGGTAAGAGAGAGAGAGGAGAGAAGAGAAACAAAACATGTATGCACCAAGGAGAGAGATGGGAGAAGGAGGGTTAGAGAGGGAAGAGGAGGGAAAGGGCAGATGTGTGCAGGAGAGCCAGAGAGGCGAGGGAAGACCAGAGAGTGGGTTTTACGGGGAGATGAGAGAACTTACCTTGCTATGGAGGGGTCTTGGGTGGTGCACAGTGGTAGGGTTTGTGTGTTGGGGAGTGGCCTCCTAATCTCTTAGCCCAGGGATCTTCTCAATTACCATGCCAGGAGGCTGTCACAAAGTCTCAGGCCTAGCAGAGCCAGGTAGTGTGGGGAGGGTGATGAGTGAGAGCACTAGAATTCTAAGAGTTGGTTCTTTTTGTTTGTTGCTCTGAGGTTGGGTCTCACTCTAGCCTAGGTTGGTCTTGAACTCCTGGAGAGTCTCCTACCTCAGCCTCCCAAGAGCTAGGATTATAGGCATGAACAATCACACCCAGCTGTTTTATTATTATTATTATTATTTTTTTTCGAGGCAAGATCTGGCCAGGAAGCCCAGGCTGTCTTTGGACTTACTATATGGCTGAGTTGGACCTTCAACTTGCTATGTAGCCCAGACTGATCTTGAACTCAGTGTGCAGTCCTGACTAGGCTTAAACACACTCAGGCTCGCCTTCAACACTCTATGTACATCTGAGCTTGAACCCTGCATAGGCAAGACTGGACCTCCACCTCCAAGTCCTACTGCCTCAATACTTTTTAATTTTTATTTATTTATTTGATAGAGAAAAAGAGTGAGTGTGTGTGTGTGTGTGTGTGTGTGTGTGTGTGAGAGAGAGAGAGAGAGAGAGAGAGAGAGAAAGAGAGAGAGAAGATGGGCGCACGAGGGCCTCCAGCCACTACAAAGGAACTCCAGATGTGTGTGCCCCCTTGGGCATCTGACTAATGTGGGTCCTGAGGAATGGAAACTGGGTTCTTTGGCTTTGCAGGAAAATGCCTTAACTGCTAAGCCATCCCTCCAGCCCTAATTTTTTTTTAAATTTATTTATTTATTTATTTATTTGAGAGCGACAGACACAGAGAGAAAGACAGATAGAGGGAGAGAGAGAGAATGGGCACGCCAGGGCTTCCAGCCTCTGCAAACCAACTCCAGACGCGTGCGCCCCCTTGTGCATCTGGCTAACGTGGGACCTGGGGAACCGAGCCTCAAACCGGGGTTCTTAGGCTTCACAGGCAAGCGCTTAACCGCTAAGCCATCTCTCCAGCCCTAGCCCTAATTTTTTTTTAAAGAGTCCAAAACTCAGCCACAACAAGTCCAAGGTGCACTTTGCTTTAGGATTCTGCCATTAGCAGGAGACTCTTGTCCTGAATGGGATGGGCGAGCTTTCCTTCCCTTGGCGTCAAGCTCTCAGAACAGCAGAGGGGCTCTGGCCAATCTCAGCCTCTGCAAGCTGGTTGCAGAGGAGAGCCCAGAGGGGAAAGCCTCATGGAGCAGCACAAAGCCAGTTCAAGAAGTAGCAGCAAAGGGGAGCGCAGCTGCCCAGCCAGCCTGCTGCAGCTGACAACTTGTGACCCCTGGCAGCCCACAGCTGGCCTGCCTGCTGATGCAACCTGTCGTGTTGGAGACCTTATTGCTGCAAATCCCATCTCCACCTCATTGATTCCCCGGGAAGTTGCAAAAGCGTCTACCTGTAGGCAGGCTGTCTGTAAAGATCACTGCAGCAGTATCTGGCCTGTTCCTTTCATTCCCCGTTGCTCAGACCCAAGTATCCAAGGCCAAAGTGGCAGACGGGCACCTTTCAACTTGCTGCTGCTGCACCTTGGCCATGCTCACCCGGGCAGGCTGGTCCCAGGCTGAGGACCACAAGGCTTCCAGGGAGACTGTGAGCCAGATGCTAAATTAAAGTCATATGATGTGTTCCCCTGGAAGTTGTGATATTCAAAGTCCTCCATTGGGGCTGGAGAGTTGGCTCAATGAGGAAACTGCTTGACTTGCTGCACAAGCTTAAGGACCTGAGTTCAGATCCCCTGTGCCCATGTAAAAAGGCAGCTGTGGTGGTATAAAGCTGTCATTTCAGGAAAATGAAGAAATGAAGTCAGGAGGCTCTCTGGAGCAAGGTAGACCAGTTGAATTAGTGAGTTCTGAATATACTGTGAGACTTTGCCTCAAAAAAAAAAAAAAAAAAAAGGCACAGTGAGATTGAGGTGTGTTGAAGTATTTAAGTTGTACAACTTGGGCTAGAGAGATGGCTTAGCGGTTAAGCCCTTGCCTGTGAAGCCTAAGGACCCCGGTTCAAGGTTTGATTCCCTAGGACCCACATGAACCAGATGCACAAGGGGGTGCATGCATCTGGAGTTCATTTGCAGTGGCTGGTAGCCCTGGCACGCCCATTCTGTCTCTTTCTCTCTCTGCCTCCTTCTCTCTGTCGGTCGCTCTCAAATAAATTAATAAAAAATTTCAAAAATCATTTAAGATGTACAACTCCATACTCTGATGTATTGTGAGCTGATCATATAAGTTCATTAACATATCTATCACATCATACAACAATATATTTGTGTTAGCTTTCCATTATCATGACAAAAACTACCTTCCACTTGTAGAGGAAGTGCTCCTGGCTGCTGAGCCATCTCTCCAGTACTAAAGTCTGCATTTTCAAACCACTTTCAGAAGGTTCATTGCTCCATCAGTTTTCTCATCCAGTGCAGTTCCAGTTGAGCCTGGAGTGTGTCTGTGGCCATCTTCCAAACTCTTCCTGGAACTGAACAAGCCCTTCAATCTCTTTCACCCATACACCCATTCCCAGTGGATGAAGAATGGCTTCTGTGGCCCCAAATTGGTGACCAAGGTTCACGAAACAGCCAGAAGCAGCGCTTCCCCCCAGGAAGACTCCTAACAATGCTCTCTTTATTTACAGTGAATTCTCCGGGGCAGGGGGTTGGAGCTAAATACTCCACAGAAGTAACTGATGGAGGACACGATCACTTTGGCTCAGGGCTCGGGGGATACTGTCTATCATGGCAGGGTTAGGGGCAGACTCAGTCACTGGCTGTAGAAGCCTGGTCGTATGTAGCTTCTCTGCATTGCAATGGATTAGGAAACCGAGAACTCAAGTAAGAAGTGGGCCCAGGCTATGGCCCTCGTTCCAACAACCTTCTGCCTCCAGCTAGGACCCCGTGCTTGGTTTGAATGTGAAATGTCCCAGGTAGCTTCAAGCTTGAACCCTTGATCCCCAGAGGGTGACGCTGTTTGGGGAATGTCATGTAACACTCAGGAGGTGTAGGTTTCCTGGAGGAAGTAGTCGCTGGTGGCAGCCCTTGAGGTTTCATAGACCAGCCCCACTTCCTGTTTGTCCTCTGTTTCCAGAATGGCTGCAATGTGACCAGCCCTGCCTTACACTTTTGGCACCGTGCCTTTCCTTGCCAAGTTGAACTGGATCCCCTCAGACAGCACGCTGAAAGAAATTCTTCCTCCCTAGACTTTCTTCTTCTTGCCAGATATATATATTTATATTTTTTGTCACAGTAACATAGAAAATAACTAATGCATTCCCCAAACAGCACCACCAGCCGAGGGGGGAGGGTACCAAGTGTTCAACTTCACGAGCCTGTCGGGGCACGTTTCACATCCAAGCTGTAACAATCTCTTTTATGCCTCTCTTTCTACTTTATGGGAAGCAAAATAAAGAAATGGCAAGCAGATACTATCAAGCAAAATACCTTGAAATATGTATGGTAGATGGTTATACATAAAAGGATGAAAGTGTTTGTGTTCTTACAGCATTCCACGCGATCTGGGAAAATCAGATTAGTGTGTGTGTGTGTGTGTGTGTGTGTGTGTGTGTGTCTGTGTGTGTGTGTGTCTGTGTGTGTGTGTGTGTGTGTGTGAAATTGTAGACCTGGGGGAAGATGATTGAAGCTCCGAGTTCTGGTTTGTGAAATCTTTGTATCAAGAGCACACCAGGGGCTGGAGAGGTGGCTTAGCGGTTAAGCGCTTGCCTGTGAAGCCTAAGGACCCCGGTTCGAGGCTCGGTTCCCCAGGTCCCACGTTAGCCAGATGCACAAGGGGGCGCACGCGTCTGGAGTTCGTTTGCAGAGGCTGGAAGCCCTGGCGCGCCCATTCTCTCTCTCTCCCTCTATCTGTCTTTCTCTCTGTGTCTGTCGCTCTCAAATAAATAAATAAAAATTAAAAAAAAAAAAAAAAGAGCACACCAGGACGGTTCTTTGGTTTCCAGAGCTGTGTCTCTCTAAGGTTTCCTGCATGCGAAGTAGCAGCAAGTTTGAAGGAGTGTGCACAGACAGGAAGCCCAGGGTCTGAGCTTCTGGGTATGCCATCTGTATCCACCTTTGGCCTGGCACTTGCTAATAATCCTGCAAAACGCACATAGATGTCACATCTCTCAGAGAGTTTCAACAAGGAAAATCACCCGGGGTGGGGAGGGGTGGGTTCCAAAAATCTAAGGAAACCAGGCCAGGGAGATAACGCTCATAGATGAAACACTTGCCACACAAGCTTGTATCCACGTAAAACAATGCCAGGCATGTTGGCATGTGCCTATAATCCCAGAGCTTGAGAGGCGGAGACAGAAGAACTATTAGTGGTTAGCCAGTCTAGCCAATTGGGTGAGCTCTAGTTTCAAGTGAGAGGTTCTATCTCTAAAGAAAATGGTGGAGGGTGATGGAGGAAGACACCTATTGTCAACCTCCGGCCTCCAAATCCATGTGCACCCCTACACATGGGCACGCACTTATAAAAACACACACACATGCATATGTTTGTGTACATGCATGCATGAAATCGGGCTGAGGAGAGAAACTCAAAGTAAATGGATCCGACCTCGAACTGGACCACTTTCCAAGAAAACGTGGGAATGCATGCTGATGTCATCTCTGTTGCTCTTAGCACAAAGGTAAACTCATCTCTGTGGCCTGAGTCAGCTGCAACCTTCCTCCCCTGCCTTATTGTATCCTCAGTAAAATCTACTCTTCCTTGGGATAATAACTCAAACATCCTTCTTTTGAAGAAAATTTCCCTGATTTTTCTGTGTCAGAATTCCATAACAGTAGCTCACAAGCTATGTAATCCTCATTATTTTTATCTTTTTTTTTTTTTTTTTGAGTAGGATCTCACTCTATCCCAGGCTGACCTGGAATTCACATGTAGTCTCAGGGTAGCCTCGAACTCTCAGCAATCCCCCTACCTCTGCCTCCTGAGTGCAGGGATTACAGACATGCGCCACCATGCCTGGCTATTTTTTATTCTTAAATATTTCATTTATTTATTTATTTATTCATTTATTTATTTATGAGAGACAGATAAAGAGGGAGAGATAGAGCAAGAGAGAGATAGAGAGAGAGGGAGGGAGGGAGAGAATGGGTGCGCCAGGGCCTCCAGCTGCAGCAAATAAACTCCAGACACATGCACCACCTTCTGCATCTGGCTTATGTGAGTACTGGGAATTGAACCTGAGTCCTTTGGCTTTGCAAGCAAATGCCTTAACCCCTAAGCCATCTCTTCTGCCCCATCCCATTATAATTTTAATAAATGCAACTGTGCTCATATAGTGGCTAGTGTGATTATTTGGAAAAAAAAAAAAAAAAAAAAACAACAACAACTCCTTAAGGACAGAAACTTCAATCTTATTTTTTTTCCCCCAGTTCATTCTTGAGAAAGGATGACACTGTTTAGCCCAGGTTGGATTCACATTTGTGATGTTCCTGCTTCAGTCTCCCAGGTGCTGGGATTACAGGTGTGTGCCACTAGCAATCAGGCAATTCACCACTAGGAAGACTCAGCACCTACCACAGTGCCTGGCTCCAAGTTACACACAAACAAAATATCTGCTGAAGAGCCGAGCGTGGTGGCGCACACCTTTAATCCCAGCACTCAGGAAGCAGAGGTAGGAGGATCGCCATGAGTTTAAGGTCACCCTGAGACTACATAGTGAATTCCTGGTCAGCCTGAGCTAGAGCGAGACTCTACCTCGAAAACCCGAAAAAAAAAAAAAAAAAAAAAACCACCTGCTGAAGATGAAAACGAATGAACGGACATCTTGTAGATGACAAAACCAAAGCCCAAGGCGGGTAAGTGACAGAGGCCTGGGCATACAGTGCAAGTAAGTGACCTGAGAAAAGGACCAAGGGCCTTGTCACTCTCAACCCACCTTTGCATGTTTCTCCCACACACGTTGCTGTTCCCACTGCATACAGCTGGCTCAGTTGGAAACAAGAGGTTAAAGCCAGGGGCCTGGGGAGGTGGCTGTGCAAGTAAAGTGCTTTCATGCAAAAGCATGAGTGCTGGAGCTCAGATCCCCATCAGTTATGAAACACCGAGCTCATACGCCTGTCATCTCAGCTCCGGGGGAGGCAGAGATACGAGGATCCCCAAAGCTTTCTGGCTAACTTGTCTAACTCAATTTGACCCTGTTTCAAAGAGGTACAGTGGAATAAGGTGGATTGAGTAGGGCACCCAACATCAACCTTTGATCTCCCCATGTACAATGTGCATTTGTGCATGCACACCCACCCATCAATGTATACACACACACACACACACACACACACACACAAACACACAGACACTGTGGTGGTTTGAATGTAAAGTGTCCCCCGTAGCCTCTGGTGCTGGTGGCTGAGCCTCATAGGTGATCCTCCCAGCTGGTGGAGCCCTTGGGAGGGGAGCCTTGCTGGAGGAGGTGTGTCACTAAGGGCAGACTTCGAGCTCTGTTAGCCTGGCAATAAGCCCAGGAATGGGATTACTTCCACATGGAGATGATGTGAACTCAACTTCCTCTCTTGCTGCTCTGGATAGGTGGGGTGCACAGCCTCTGTTCTTCCTTTCTTTCCCTGCCATAATGAAACCTCCCTTGGAAATCGGGAGCCAAAATCATCCCTTTCTTCTCATCAGCTGTTTTTGGTTGGGTGAGAGGGGGAGGGAGAGAAAGAGAGAATTGACACACCAGGGCCTCCAACTACTGCAATCAAACTTCAGACGTGTGCATCCCCTTGTGCTCATGAGCAACCTTGCACACTTGTGTCACTGTGCATCTGGCTTTCGTGGGATCTGGAGAGTTTGAATGTGAGTACTTAGGCGTCGCAGGCAAGTGCCTTACCAGCTGAGCCATCTCTCCAGCCCTGGTTGGGGGTTTTGAGCCCACAATGGAGAATGCTGCTACAACAATCATGCACACTTACATACATACACACCACACACACACACACACACACACACACTTGCAAACGTCTATCTAAATTATAAGGAAAATTGTAGTTTTCTACTGTGCAGATTGTTTTTGAGGATTTTGCTCCATAAAAAGGGACAGTACAGAAAAAGAAATCATCAAAAGAGACAGGGGATATTATAAGCAAAGCACTTGATCTGAATAATAATGACCCAAAACATCTCTGCTTATTGTTTATCCAATTTTGAATTTTAATGAAGAGCAGGGACTGTAATTACTCAATTCCTATGTTTATATAAAACCAACGCACAAAACCTCACAGCTCGATGTTTATCAAGTGTCAGGTTCTCTTAAATACTCAGTTTTGCAATTAGAAAGGGAGCCATGCATTAACATTTTAAACTAGATAAATAAAGAATACAGTTGTTGTTTACTCATTAAAGATTTAAAAAGTAGAAATTATGCACTCATCTTTGGGTGTACCCATATCATTTAATTAGTTATGAGTCAAAATGTTCCTAAGATGCCTCTATCTACATACCTAGAAATAGAAGTGGCACTTATTAGCAAACGGATTGATTTAACCAGGTTTGCAATCCCAGTTCATCTTTCATTAGTACTCAGTCCCCAGTCCAAGTCCTGGTTACCAAATCCTTGCTGATTGAGAAAGACTCCTGGCTTTAGAATCAGACAGAGCTATGCTTAAAATATTATTTTTTCTTTGGCATTTGGCTGAAATATTTTGGAACCAGTTCTTTTACTCATAAAGTGTAATGATATTCTAACTTCACGGGGTACTGGAAGAGAATAGAGTACATAAAGGGAGGCTGCAGAGATGGCTCACTCGTTAAGAGCACTTCCCACACAAGCATGAGGACCCAAAGAGGCCTGAGACCACCTGAGTTCAATTCTAGTTTTTTTTGTTTGTTTTTGTTTTTAGACATAGGGTTTCACTCCAGCCCAGGCTGACCTGGAATTCACTCTGCAGTCTCAGGGTGGCCTCGAACTCACGGCGATCCACCTACCTCTGCCTGCCGAGTGCTGGGATTAAAGGCGTGCACCACCACCCCTGGCCACTGAGTTCAGTTCTTCAGAACCCACGTAAATAGCTGAGCATGGGCACGCCCAACTGTAACACAGCTCCTGCTGGGAGCAGAGACTGGAGAATCACTGGGGATCCTCTGCAATCACTGAGAGACTTTGTCAACAAAACTGGGTGATGGAGTGGGGACACACGATCTTCTCGTTGGACCGCTCATGCATGTATCCACACCACACACACACACACACCACATGCACACATTAAATAAAAATAAATAAATAAATGAAGTAGAGGGGGCTGGAGAGATGGCTTAGTGGTTAAGTGCTTGCCTGTGAAGCCTAAGGACCCTGGTTCGAGGCTTGGTTCCCCAGGTCCCACGTTAGCCAGATGCACAAGGGGGTGCACGTGTCTGGAGTTCGTTTTCAGTGGCTGGAAGCCCTGGCGTGCCCATTCTCTCTCTCTCTCTCTCCATCTGTCTTTCTCTCTATGTCTGTCGCTCTCAAATAAATAAATAAAAAATGAACAAAAAAAAATTTTAAAAAATGAAGTAGGGGGACAGTCTCATTGTAGACATCTCATAGGTCATAGTGAGGGTAGCATTACTATAATTCAATGTATTAACTACTTTTCTTATTGCTATGAAGGACTACCTGACAGAAACAACTTAAGGAATGAAAGATTTATTTTTGTCCATTTTTTTTTTTTTTTGAGGTAAGGTTTCACCATAGCCCAGGATAACCACCTGGAATTCACTATATAGTCTCAGGCTGGCCTCGAACTCATGGCGATCCTCCTACCTCTGCCTCCCAAGTGCTGGGATTAAAGGCTTGCGCCACCACGCTCGGCTTCCGTGGTTTGAGAGTACAGCCTATTGTGGTGGGAAAACATGGAGTCAGGAACATCCTGCAGCTACAGCCGTGGTAGTGAGAAGCAGCTGGTTTACATCTCACTGGAACAGGAAGCAAGGTGGGGCTATAAACCCTAAGATCCCAGCCGTCCTAAGTGATCCCACTTCATGTACCTAGACCCCCCACTTCCCAAATATTACAGAACTGCCTAGTAGAGGACCACCAGGTGGGGGGGCCCAGTGTTCAAACACAAATCTATGACGGATGTTTCAGATTCAAATCATCATGGTGAATAATAACAAAAAATGCCATTTTCAAAATTGCCTCTCCTATGTCTTTTGTTGCAAGCCATTGAAGATCTCTTCCCATCTTCTGGAGATGAGTGAACTCTTAGAAATGGGCAGCATGGCCTGAATAGGGGATTTGAATACAAAATATGCTGCAAAGAAACAGAACGCTCACATCCTTCAGGTGGATATGGGGTTACATGGAGTTGAGGACAGCATCTCCCTCCTCGGTAAGATGATAAATAAGGACTGGAGAGATGGCTTAGTGGTTAAGTGCTTGCCTGTGAAGCCTAAGGACCCTGGTTCAAGGCTCAATTCCCCAGGACCCACGTTACCAGATGCACAAAGAAGCGCATGCATCTGGAGTTCGTTTGCAGTGGCTGGAGGCCCAGGCGCCCCCATTCTCTCTCTCTCTCTCTCTCTCTCTCTCTGCCTTTCTCTCTCTGTCTGTCACGCTCAAATAAATAAATAAAAATGAACAAAAATATTTTTTAAAAAAGATAATAAATAAAGGCACATGGTGACATAACCTAGAAGAGATAAGAGAGCCATATAGTGGGATAGTCGAAGGGTGTCAGGATCACCCATCTTGGCAACTTTACGAAGGAGTCACCAGCAAGGTGAAGCCCCTACAGGTGAAGTGAAGAGTTGAACCACAGCTGAAGAATGCCAATGGCCACGACTGAGAATATAGGGCCCCTGGCACTCCCCTAGGCCAATGTCACCAAGGACTTGAGATCTCTTCCCAAATATTTTGTTTGTATTTTTGTGTGGCAGTGAGGTTGCCACAACATAAAGGCCTCTCACAAGAGCTAAGAAAGTGCTGTGCCACTGAGGTCATGGCCCCGGCCCCCTCATTGGCCGATTCTAGGCAGGAGCTCTACCACTGAGCCACGCCCCCAGCCCCTCACTGGGGGATTCCAGGCAGGAGCTCTACCACTGAGCCACGCCCCCAGCCCCTCACTGGGGGATTCTAGGCAGGAGCTCTACCACTGAGCCACGCCCCCAGCCCCTCACTGGGGGATTCTAGGCAGGAGCTCTACCACTGAGCCACGCCCCCAGCCCCTCACTGGGGGATTCTAGGCAGGAGCTCTACCACTGAGCCACACCCCCAGCCCCTCACTGGGGGATTCTAGGCAGGAGCTCTACCACTGAGCCACGCCCCCAGCCCCTCACTGGGGGATTCTAGGCAGAGTTCTACCACTGAACCACACCCCCAGCCCCTCACTGGGGGATTCTAGGCAGGAGCTCTACAACTGAGCCACACCCCCAGCCCCTCACTGGGGGATTCTAGGCAGGAGCTCTACCACTGAGCCACCCACCCAGCCCCTCACTGGGGGATTCTTGGCAGGTGCTGTACTTCTGAGTCCATGGCCTCAGCCCCTCACAGTTGGATAGTAGGCAGGTAGTCTACTGCTTTGCCACACCCCTAACTCCTCATTGGTAGATTGCAGGCAGGTGTCCTGCTGCTGAGCCACTCACTAGACCCTCATTGGTGGATTTTTGGTAGTCTCTCTAACACTGGGCCACACCCCATCCCTCTTTTCAGTTTGTATTTTGAGCAGCAGTGAAGTTCTCCCTAGGTGCCCAGTCTGGCCTTGAACTATCTGTATAGTCCATTATGTCCATGAACTTGGAATCCTTTAGCCTCTGCCTTTGGAGTAACTGGGATGATAAAACTGAGCCATCCAGTCCAGTTCAATATTTTGTTCTTGTTGGATACTTACATAAAAACTATTTATAATGGCCACCTCCATCTCCTCCGTGTATTTTACATTCAAACCACAGCAGGTTCTATAGTACAATACAATGGTTTTGCCATTTTTTCCTCATGCAGACCCCCACAAGACATTACTTACAGCCCTGGAATGAGATGCAGGTAGCATTGATGAATGAAGTCACCACATCAAAACATGGAGATGAATACTGTATGTCTAAGTAGTGGCCTACAGAAACTCTTATCTTTCCCTAAGCCACATCCCTTGCCCACAATTCTGCCTTCATCAAAAATGCTTTTGAAGTGTAGAAATCCTGAATCATCCAAAAATCCAAAAACTTTAATCGACCCTGTCATGTGGTTGCTGTGTTGGCTGATGGAGAAATGTTGAAAGGGTGAGCCAAGGCTTTTATAGGTGTATGCAAATAAGGCTGTCCAACTTGCAGAACTGTGTGTGGGATTCTTTCAAATGCAGTGTTCGGCTTATATTATCCTCCATTCTAAAGATGACAAAGATTTGGGGGGCAGAAGCTGTGTTCCTGAGTTGGACTGGATTGGCTGAAGGTTGGAGATAGGGGCTTGGGATATAGAAAACAAAGCGTACATTAATGAATTTTCCAATTGTTGTGATCAAATAGCCAACAAAACCAGCCTAAGGGAGGAAGTGATTATTGTATGCACAGTTTCAGGAGTTGTGTTCCATTGGGTAAGGAGAGGTCTGGTGGTAGGAGGGGAGGCAGCTGGCAACATTGTGCCCTCAGTGAGGAGGCATAGAGAGACGCTCAGCTTGCTTTTTCTGTTTAATTGAATCTGAGACTCTAGTCCGTGGGATCGTGTTGCTTGTGTTTAAGGTGGATCTTCCCACCTCATTTAACCTCATCCAGAAACTCCCTCACAGGCATGCCCAGAGGTTTGACTCCTAGGTAATTCTAGATCCTGTCATGCTAACAGTTAATAGTAACCATTGCAGAGAAATAGCCTACTCCTTATTCAACGACATAGGGATACTGACAAACTGCCAGGCCCAGCATGAATGAGGGACTCAAAATAAGAAAACCTATACTTAGCCAGGAGTGGAGGAGCACGCCTTTCATCCCAGCACTCAGGAGGCAGGGGTAAAGAGGATCACTGTGAGTTTGAGTCCACCCTGAGACTACGTAGTGAATTCTAGGTCAGCTTGGGCTACAGTGAGATCCTATCTCAAAAAAACAAAACCAAAGCAAGATCCTATCTCAAAAAGCAAAACCAAAGCAAATCTATACTTCCTAAGTAAGTGATTGATTCTCTTTCAACATCTGTTCCCTACTTTAACAAGTTAATATCTTACCCATACATATTAGTCACATTGTTGAGAAGCTCAGATGTGAAGAATCTTGTGCAGACCCTTGGAGAATTCTAGAATTGTGGCAAGGTTAAGACTTGTTACAGTTTAAAAAGAGTTTACCGGGCAGGAGAGACAGCTCAGTGGTTAAAGGTTCTTGTTTTGCTTTTTTGAGGTAGGGTCTCGCTGTAGCTCAGGTTGACCTGGAATTCACTATGTAGTCTCAGGCTGGCCTCAACTCACAGCAATCCTCCTACATCATCGTGCCAAGTGCTGGGATTAAAGGTGTGTGTCACCACGCCCAGCAGGTGTCTTCCTTCTTTTTTGAGACAGGGTCTCTTACTGAACCTAGAGTTCGCACATTTAGCTAAACTTAGCTAACCAATGAACTCCAGGGACTCCATGTCTCCACTTTCCCAGTACTGGGACTATAGGCATGTACTGCCACACCTGACATGTATATGGACTCTGGGGATCTTAACTCAGGTCCTCATGCTTGTGAGAGAAGCACTTTACCCACGGAGCAATCACCTCAGCCCCTGCATGATCATAAGGTGTCTTCCACCTGTAACTGTATCTGTTCAGGAGAAACCCCTCCTCTTTCTCTTGTTTCCACACATGCATGCTAATACATGTGCATATTTCTTTAGCTGGTCCAATTACACCAGGCACCATTTGAAATTGCAATGTCCACTTTGGGGAGCTTTTTGTAGGAACAAGTTTACTGATGTACAAGGTATCTTTAAACAAGAAGGGAAAGAAATCCTCAGAGGAGATCATTTTTCTTGTTTGTCTAAAAGAGCGATGATTTTGTTGAACCTGGCAGTCACCCCCTCCTTCATCTCGATGCCGGGGAAATCGTAATTGCTGACTTTTTAATTGTTTGGGCTGATAAAACTGTCAAGCAAGTACAAGTTATATCAAAACCAGCTGCGTGCCGCTTTGTTTTGCGTGTGTCTGTGTCAAAACCTGCTTCTCTACATCTGAACTTTCTGGTTTCTCTTTGTAGAGAAAACATAATTAGCCTTTTATAGGGACAATTTCATATTTGCCTCAAGCCAGTAGCTTCCTTTTTTTTTTTTTTTTTTTTTTGAATCTGTTCCTTTTTTTTTTCCCCTCTCTTGGGGGGAAAGAAAGGTTAAAGTTTTTTTTAAGCAATTATTCAGCTGTTATGTTCACACAATAGTTATTAAGCCATTTTTCCTTAAACTCTGGAAAGCATGTTTATATAACAGGTAGTATTATGTATTTCTCTTGTCATTTTGACAGAATACCTGGCTGAAACAACTTAAGGAAGGAAAGATGCATCTTGGCTCATGGTTCCAAAATTCCACTTACTTGACAATAATGTCATAGCATCAAGAACATGCAGGTAGCAGAAGCGCTGCACCTAATGCCTGATAGGATACCATGCGGATATAGAAGGCCTAAACTCAGTATGTAGCTGATGCTGTCCTCTGGCCTCCACACACAGCTGCACACAGTCATATTCCCACATGCACATGAACATGCACATATCACAACAAAGACAGTTGGAAAGATGGCTTAGCAGTTAAGGTACTTTCTTCCCAAGTCCTAAGACCTAAGTTCAATTCCCCAGTACCTACATAAAGCCAGATGCACAAAGTGGCGCATGCATGTGGAGTTTGATTGTAGTGGCTAGAAGCCCAGGTAAACCCATCCTCCCCCCACCTTTCTCTCTCTCTCTCTCCTTGCAAATAAACAAATTATTTTTTTTTTAAAAAAGAAGAAAATTTGGGTTGTCTGGAATCTCATGAGCATTTATTGCTTGAGCATGGTGTCCCTTGTTGGATACCAGTAGACTTACAAAGCATCAATATCTAAGTAATTCTGTGAAGAGAGTGAAATAACAGACATCTAGACCACCTCATACTGCCAAGCTAACAAAAAACATCATTATGTATGCTAATTGTGTTTCTGTCGCTGTGACAAAATCCCAAGTGAATCAACCTGTAAAGAGAAAAGGATTATATTGGCTCACAGTATTGGAGGTATCAATTCATGGCCATCAACCCTGTTGCTTTCAGTCCTATGGTGAATGTGTCATGGAGAAGAGCTGAGACCTTATACCATAGAAAGAGGGGGAGAATATAGGTGCACTAGGGCCTCCAGACACGTGTGACCTTTTGTGCATCTGGCTTATGTAGGTTCTGGGGAGTCAAACCCAGGTCCTTTGGCTTTTCAAGCAAGTGCCTTAACTTCTAATCCATCTCTCCAGCCCTGATTGTGGACATTTTTTATCTTCACATGAGAGAGAGAGAAGAATTGAGGTTATAGGTTTGCTACACCACATCTTGACCTCTTCAAGTTTCAGCTTCTGAGTCTCTCCTACTTGCACCTCCCCAGCCTCCCCACATATAAGCACTAGAAAGTCAAAGGATTCAGCCTGTTTCTTTTTCTTTAATGCATGGTAGCATTTCCTGCATGGTTCCATCATTTCTCATGGCTAGAGATCTTTCCAATCATGGTCAACTCTTCTTTAATGCACATCATTGCCAAAACATCTCCGGACTCTATAAACACCCTTGCAGGCACACCCAGTGGTATGTCTCCTAGATGATCTCGAATCAAGTCAACAATCATTGGTTAACCATCACAGAGCTTGGGAGATAGCTCAGTAATGTCCTGTCTGGCAAGTAGGAACACCCAAGTTTGATCCTTTGAACCAGGCATGGTGGAGAAAAGAAGATCCCTGGGTTTTGTTGGCCAGCCAGTCTAGCCTAATTGTTGAGCTCCAGGTCAATGAGAGACCCTGTCACAAAAGAGGTGAATAGTGTTCCTGAGGATGACAACTGAGGTGTATTTATATCCATCTAGATTTGTGTTCTTTCTACTTGAATGCCCATTAGAATGCATCTCAAGCACATGTATAAAACAGTTTACTTGACTTATTAATTTCTCTAGCTCTCAAGCCTGTGTTCTCCACTACCATCCCACCTTAAGTACATACCAGCTCTACTTCCCAGTTGCTCACAATGAACTTGATGCTAGAATTGTGGTTTCCCTTCCTCTGTTCTTCCAATGGAATCCTTCATAAAAATACTATTCTCTCTCTCTCTTACACACACACACACACACACACACAGTCACTCACTCACAATGCAAACATTCTAAGTCATTTCCACTGGCAACACCTTGTTCCAAGCCATCATGTCTTCTAAACTGATATTATCACAAAAGCCCTCCAACCTATTCCTGTGAATGATTTCTGCTATTATATTATATAGTACTCAGGAATAACTGGGAACAGATGCTGATTCAAATAGTCCCTTTATCACCTGGTTAACAAACATGCAACATTTTGATTTCTGCTCACATCTCAGCCTAATGAAGACAATACAGTTCTTTATTAAGTGCTAACCAAATATTGAATTTTTATCCCCCTCCTTCCTTCCGTACTTCAAAGTCACCAGGACTTGTATAACAGATCAATGGAAGGAGACCAGGGAACCAAACATAAGGACGACCCACCAGTTGTTTAACCATCCTGGTCCTAACCCATTTCCTTACCACATTTTATTAGACCAAACAAGCTACGCAGACAATCAAATGTCAAGGAAGTCTGTAACATGCAGAGGTGTGCAGAGGATCCTGGTGGGCACGGACGACATTCTTTTCTTGCTCCACCGCAGTCTATTTCTCAAAAGAAAACCCAAATTGGGGCATGCTGCATTCTCAGATACTTGAGATATTTTCTATTGTACTCATAGAGACTAATTTTACCAAAATTGGAGCACACTTCATACTGAAATAGTAGGAAATCCTCTGTCATGGAGACAAAGATTAATTTCTGTGCAGTTGTTGCCTCCCTCATGCATATGGTTACACTTGAGCATAGAAACTCTGGTGCTAAGGTCGTTTGCCATCTTGTATTTGTGTGTGTGTGTGTGTGTGTGTGTACACCCACACACATGTATGTGTGAATGGGCATACTAGGGTCTCTTGCTGCTGCAAATAAATGCTCATCTAGCTTTATGTGGAGGGCTGGGGAATTGAACCCAGGCTGGCAAGATCTTCCAGAAGTGCCTTTAACAGCCTCACATTTTCCATCCTAATGATGCTCTCTGGAGTTCGTCTTGTGGGTTTGGCTGAACTGTCTCCTCTCTCCTTTCTCTGACATGAACATCGTGATTTCCCTTTATAAAGCTATCTTTCTTTGAACACCATGTGCATGTGAAAAGAGAAGCGAAATCCTAGACCACATGGTACTGCATACCGAATAAATATCCCACAGTTTCCTATAGGACTTACTGTTGGCCATGGTGGAGTGGACACCTGTGAGCCTTCATCGTTAGTGTTGATTATTACTGTAATGGTTCTCAATTTTGTTTTTCCCCTGGGGAGACACACAACACCTATATTTAGTCACATGCATTAAGTGGAACTGTGTCCAACTCAAGCTCTGAGATTGGGCTCTGTCTAGAGCCAAAAGGAATGACTTTGTCTTTCATTCTATAAAGAATATTGAACATCTACTGTCTGCCACATGCTATCTTAAGTTGTAGGGACATAGTTATAAACGGAAAAAAATTTAAAAATTACTTAGTTCCTTACAGAAGGATTCAAGCTGTAAAGTATACCTCTCTCTCTCTCTCTGTGTGTATGTGTGTGTGCGTGTTTGTATACACATTATTCCCTGGTCCCATAGGTGAGCCTCATGAAATAGGATTGTGATGGTTAGTCATTTGTTTCAATTTTATGTGTAGTGTGAGTGTGTATATGCATATTCTTGTGTGTGTGTGTGTGTGTGTGTGTGTGTGTGTGTGTGTGTGTGTGTAGGTCAGAGGACAACCTCAGCTGTCATCCTCAGGAAGCTCACCTCTCATTGACCGGAAGCTCAACCATTAGGCTAGACTGGCTGGAAGCAAAACCCAGAGATCCTCTTTTCTCCACCACGCCTGGCTCTCAGGATCAAACTCGGGTGTTCCTGCTTGCCAGACAAGGACTTTACCGAGCTATCTCCCCAGCTCTGTGATGGTTAGTCAATGATTGTTGCCTTGATTCGGGATTACGTAGGAGACATAACACTGGGTGTGCCTATGAGGGTGTTTATAGAGAGGTCTGTCTGAGGTGGGAAGAGCCATTCCCTCAATGCAGGCAGCACCATCCAGTGGGTGTTCCAAATATCAGGACATCTGAGAGACAGTGTTGCCTGCGGATCTTTTGTTCTTTCTGAGCCAGTGTGAGCTTATACTGCCGCTGCTGACGTCCGACTCCCGCTACTTCGGCCTGCTGTTGTTTATTCCAGTGACTCTCCAGGGAACATCCAGGACTCCAACACCAGACTGGGACTGCTGAGGCACCCAGCCTTGTAGACTCAGCAACTACCAGGTTTTCTTAGCCTTTCCAGCCTGTGGATAGCCCTTGTTAGGACCACACAGGTGCTATCTTGTAAGCCAACCTAGCAAATATCCTTTCGAATACATATGAATTCTACTGGTAGGGTTCACCTGAAGAACCCTGTCTAATTCACAGGTCAATATTTTTACAAGTACAGCATGGTGACACAAGTCTATGATGCCACCCCATAGGAAGCAAATGAAGGAGGATCATGAGTTCAAAGCCAGCCTGGGTTACATAGCAATATTGTTTTTCAAATAGCAATGTAAGGAGGAAGGAGGGAGAGATAGACAACATTTGTATTGAGAGACATTCCTTCTTGTACTTAGTAGGTCTCAAGTCATATCGACCTCTAGAATTTCCCAACTGCAGGAGTCCTTCGCCACTTTTTCCTCATACTGATTTGTGTTGGGTTTTGTTCTTTGTAACAGAAAAAAAAAAAAAAAAATCCCGATTCTGCACTTCCTGTGGGTCTGATGAAGAATTGTGTAAAGCAATGTCTATAAAGCAGGTAACATGCATCTCTGCACACCAGCACGAATCTGTGCAGATTAAAGGAAAACCGTGTGCCCGGAGATGATCAGGAGGGAGTGGGCACAGAACCTTCCTTGAAGTTCAACTGAAGGCCTCCAAGTACTGCCAACTCTACCATTTTACAGAATGATAAGAAGGAGGCCTTGATTGCCTCTAACAACAAACACAGAACTCTGGCTATAAATACAAGACACAGGTGGCTTCTTTTCTTGCACAAAGCCGCCTAGGAGCTAATGTTGCAGAGTGCTTCCCAAGTGGTTCTGTGTTTCAGAAATTCACCTTACCAGCACAGCATAGTGGTGGCACATGCCTTTAATCCCAGTACTCCTGTGGCAGAGGTAGGATGATCATCACCAAGAGTTCAAGTTTACCCTGAGACTACATAGTGAACTCCAGATCACTAGAGTAAAACCCTACCTCGAAAAATCAAAAAGAAAAAAGAAGTCAATATACCTATGCCATCAAAGACTTGCCAGGGTTATTAATTTGCATCTTGAAGGGGATCATTTACTTATCAGACTAGCAAATAGAAAGAGATCCAAAAAAAAAAATCACCCATATATTTATTTGTTTAGCATGCAACGTGTGTGTGTGAATGTGTGTGTGTGTTATGTGTGCATGATGTGGGTGTGTATGCACATATGACACACCTGTGTGTATAGGTCAGACAACCTTGGGTGTTCATGCCCGCCTTCTACTTTGTTTAAGGCAGGGATTCTTTTATTTTAAATATATTTTATTTATTTATTTGAGAGAGAAAGGGGCAGACAGTGCGTGTGTGTGACAGAGAGAGAAAGAATAGGTGCGCCAGGGCCTCCAGCGACTGCAAATGAACTCCAGATGTGAGCTCCCCCTTGTGCATCTGGCTTATGTGGGTTCCTAGAGAATAAAACTGGGATCCTTTGGCTTTGTAGGCAAACGTTTCAATCACTAAGGCATCTCTCCAGCCCTAAGGCAGGGACTCATGATGGTTCATCTCACTGCATTTGCCAGGCTAGTTGGCTTGTGAACTTCCATGGTATTCTCCTGTCTCAGCCTCCCCTTCTGGCCATAGGCACACTGAGTTTACAGACATGTATACGTGGGTTCTGGGGATCAGTACTCAGGTCCTCACCCTTGAATGGCAAGTGTCTGACCCACTCAGCTGTCTCCCAAACCCCAGTCATGAGGGCTTGAAGGCAAAGAGGTGTATAAAAGGTGTAGGTAGGAAAGAGGGAGCTGGAGAGTACTCTGAGAAGGTGAAGGATTGAAACCCTGGCATGGAGCAGGGTTTCCGTGAACCCAGAAGAGGAGCATGAGAGCGTGAAGACCCCCAAATTGCTCGCTGGTGTTACCAGTAACATGCTAGTTAATGTGAAAAGTGAGGTGCCAGTAACCTGGGATGCCGCATTTCATCACAAACAAATAACAACTTGTGCCATATTGACATCACTGTGCTCAGCCAGGGATGGCTGTCATGGACACCTTTCATGGTCTGCGTGGGTCCCCATAATGGAAAGGTTGAATTAGGCATGTAAACAAATTATCTTGAACAAAAGAGTTTACAGATACTGGCTAATTAGCTTAAATTCCCTAAAGCTGCCCACTGTTTTAAATTCAATAACCCAGTGTAAATTTTCCAGTTAGGAAAGTTCTAATAGGACTTGGCAGAAAACTAAATAATTGATATTGTCAGTGAAGGCAGCAGCAGCAAGCATTCCAGTGTTATTGTTTGCCAGGCATTTCCAGGGAGGATAAAGCATGAAGTTTAATCAGCTAACAATAGATGCTGTAGACAGCTGGTGCTCAATGGCCTCTCCATAGATTTGGCCTCTAGCTGAGGAAAATCCTAAAGTACATATAAGTAGGCATACCTCTGGCTTGGATTACAATAAGGCTTACCATAGCAACCACTGCTTGAATGACGGGGCTCAGAAACAGTAATGAACTTGCTATGTGGCTCTAGCATATCACTAGCTCTCCCCAAGTCTTACATTCATTATCGGTACACATAAGCTTCCCAGCTTAATGATAAAGATTCTAGGGTCTCCAGACTCTCAAGGGCTGGAAAAGGCGCACGCGTGAGAGAGAGAAAGGGAGGGGTCTTTTAGCTACATTCGGTGTTTCCAAAAGCTTACCATTGGTGGGAATATAAATGAGTGTAGTCCCTACGGATATCCGCAGAATTACCACATGTAGCAGTTACCTTCTTGTTGCTGGGGAGTCAGACACGCGACCAGAAGCAACTCACGGGAGGACATGGATTGTTGCTGCTCACAGTCTTAAGGGGAAGTGTCATCGTGGCTGGGAAAGCATTTTCACAGGCAGGAAGCTGGCTCACACTGTCACATATCTTGAGGTAGCAGAGAACGTGTGCTAAGCTATGAACACTCTGTAGGGCTGGGCTAATTACCCTCATGGTCTGCCCCCAACGACACACCTCCTCCAGTTGAGGCTCCACCTCCAAAAAGACTCCACAAGTTTTTCAAATTGCCACCAACTGGGGGAGAGGAAGTACTTAAAACACGCAAGTCTATGGTGGACATTTCATTCAAACCCCTGGACCCTATGATCCAGCATTCCTAAGTACATACCTGTTTACTACTGCACTCCTCACAATAGCCAAGACAGAGAACCTGATGAGGTGTCCATCAACACATGAATGGATAAAGAAATGTATGTTCAATGGAGTATGGAGGCAGTTTAGGGTCCCAAAGGGAATAGCTTTCTCTTGACTAAACATGGGAATCATCCTTGGGCCTATAGGGGAAAACCTAGGTTCATTCCAATGTACTTTTTATTAAAAACTTTAATATATGAACACACTGTAATGTGCTTATGTCCCATTTGTCCCCTTTTCCTTGACCTCCTCTCCCTGTTGCAGTCAGGTTTGCATTGCTGGTAGAAATCACCCAACCAAGAGAAGCTTCTGGGATCAAGAGGTTTATTTTGGCTTACAGGCTCGAGGGGAAGATCCACGATGGCAGAGGAAAACGATGGCATGAGCAGAAGGGGGACATCAACCCCTGGCCAACATAAGGTGGACAATTGCAACTGGAGAGTATGCCAAACACTGGCATGGAAAAACTGGCTATAACACCCATAAGCCCGCCCCCAACAATACACTCCCTCTAGGAGATGTTAATTCCCAAATCTCCATCAGCTGGAAACCTAGCTTCGGAACACCTGTGAGTATGGGGGACACCGGAATCAAACTACCACATTCCGCCCTTGGCCCCCATAAACTGATATCCATACATGATGTAAAATACAGTGCAATCAGTATGACTTTAAAAGTCCCCATAGTTTTTAATCAATCCTAACAATGGTCAAACATCCCCACAGTCCAAGATCTTTTAAGTGAGCTGTAGGGCTGGAGAGATGGCTTAGCGGTTAAGCACTTGCCTGTGAAGCCTAAGGACCCCGGTTTGAGGCTCGGTTCCCCAGGTCCCACGTTAGCCAGATGTACAAGGGGGCGCACGCATCTGGAGTTTGTTTGCAGAGGCTGGAAGCCCTGGCGCGCCCATTCTCTCTCTCTCTCTCCCTCTATCTGTCTTTCTCTCTGTCTCTGTCGCTCTCAAATAAATAAACAAAAAAAAATTAAAAAAAATATTTAAGTGAGCTGTATACCAAAAAACAACCTTATAAAAACCTAATGACACAGAATAAATATTCACACTGCAAAAGATGGATCAGGAATAGCAAAGAATATTCAGTCAATACACGATTTAAAACAACCAGGGCAAACATAAACTCTGTAGCTTCAAGTCCAACAACTCTAGTCATTGACAAATCTCCAAGTCCGATAATTCTAACCAGCAACAAGTCTCTGGCATTCTAATTCCACCCCTCCAGCTAGGCTACTCACAGTCTTGGAAAACTTCATCAGGGCTGGCAGCTACTTAGCAGCCATCTTGTGGTCCTGGAATCTCCACTGGGTCTCCACTGCAAACCACGGTTCATCCTCATGGCTCCATGGGGTCTCCATGCAGGCATCCAGCAAACCTGCTTCACACTGCCCATGGCCATTTCCAAAACACAAGACCATGTTACAAACTCAATGACCCTCTCTTTCCTATATTTCTTATACTCCACAACACCAGGTATGGTGCCAATTTGTTAATCCAGGGGGGAATAAAGCAGACTTTGAAGAACGGGACACTCCTTGAGCCCTGAGGTCTTTGAGAGTCTACATTCTTCCTATTGCCCCATTGCAGGTCAGCTGGCCCAATCTCAAAGGTTGTCATCTCTCAACTGCAGCTGAACGGGCAGCAGTTCACCTGAAGATTTTTCTTTCTGTGCCATATCCCTATGCTCACATCAGTTCATTTCTATGCAGAGCAACTCTGCACAATTTCTCAGGACACGGGCATAACAGAAAGCTTTTCACACAAACTGCTGACCCAGTCCAAGCAAAGCTCTTTCTCAACATCATAAGTCAAATCTTACAGTCCATAGTTCTTACGGCATTCAGGTCTTTCAACTCTGACCAGAAGAGTCCACCAAGCTGTACTTACAGCACTGCAAGGCATCTCTTAGGCCAAGGTTTCAAATCCTTCCACATTCCTCTTGAAAATCAGCTCCAAAAGGCTGAGGTCACATAGTCAGGTGTCTAGCAGCAATCCCACTCCTCGGTACCACTTTACTGTTGCAATCCGGTTTGCATTGCTGGTAGAAATCATCTGACCAAGAGTAGCTTGTAGGAAAAAAAGGTTTATTTTGGCTTGCAGACTCGAGGGGAAGCTCCACAATAGCAGGGGAAAATGATGGCATGAGCTGAGTGTGGACATCAGTGCTGGCCAACATCAGGTGGCCCATAGCAACAGGAGAGTGTGCCAAACACTGGCATGGGGAAACTGGCTATAACACCCATAAGCCTGCCTCCAACAATATACTCCCTCCATCCCAAATCTCTATCAGCTGGGAACATAGCTTCAGAACACCTGAGTTTATGGGGGACACCTGAATCAAACCACCACACCCCTCATTCACTAAGGGCCCTCTCATTTCATCTTTCTCCATTGTCCATGTCAAAATGGTGATGGGCTCAGAGCAGTGTAGGTCTAGTGGGAGTATCTGTAAATGTGTTGGGTCATGAATGCACCAGTCAGTTCATATTGGGAGGACAGCACCCCAAAGTATGCCTTCCTACCATGTGGATCTTACATTCTTTTTGCCCCCCCCCCCACCTTCTGCAATGTTCCCTGGACATTAGAAGGCTTGTCAGCACTAGACAAATCATCAATACTATACTCCCCAGAGTTTAGAGAACATTACAGAGGAAGTTGTGTGACTGATAGAGTGCTGCTTTGACTGTTACCCGGAGAAGCTTCTCTGTGGAGATGGTGGTAGATGCTGAAGAGACTCAAAACACATTTTTGGTCATTGAGTTTGCACACGGTCTTGTGTTTTGGAAATGGCCATGGGCAGTGTGAAGCAGGTTTGCTGGTTGCCTGCATGGAGACCCCATGGAGCCATGAGGATGAACCGTGGTTTGCAGTGGAGACCCAGTGGAGATTCCAGGACCATGAGATGGCTGCCAAGGAGCTGCCGGCCCCGATGAAGTTTTCCAGGACTGTGAGTAGCCTAGCTAGAAGGGCAGAATTAGAATGCCAGAGACTTGTTGCTGGTTAGAATTATCGGACTTGGAGATTTGTCAATGACTAGAGTTGTTGGACTTGAAGCTACAGAGTTTGATGTTTGCCCTGGTTGTTTTAAATCGTGTATTGACTAAATATTCTTTGCTATTCCTGATCCATCTTTTGCAGTGTGAATATTTATTCTGTGTCATTATGTTTTTATGAGGTTGTTTTTTGGTATACAGCTCAGTTAAAAGATCTTGGACTATGGGGAAGTTTGACCATCATTAGGATTGATTAAAAACTATGGGGACTTTTAAAGTCATACTGATTGCACTGTATTTTATATCATGTATGGATATCAGTTTATGGGATATGACACATTTCTGACTTTTATTTCTAATTAGTAATTGGACATAAATATAGGCTACAGGTTGATACTCGTATGGCGCATACGATGCATAATGATTATATCAGGCAACCTGGTACACCCTTCAGCACAGTCATCATTTATTTATGTTGAGAACATTCAGACTCTACTTTTGAAACATGCGATTGCTTGCTGCCAATCATAGTCATCTATAGAACAGTGATTGTTACCCAGCGTACCAAATGGCCTCCCTTTACTCATTTCTCCTTTAAATGTTGCTCTGAATACTCTAAAGTCAGAAAGAAAAGCTTGGATTAGAGCAAGGGAGATGGCCCAGTGGATAAAGCACTTCCTGTGCAAGAGTTAGGACCCAAGTTCAGGTCCCTAGAGCCCACATAAATGCTGGGTACATCAGCACTAGTGTCTGTGATCCCAGCATGCCTATGATGAAGAAGAGGTAGAGATAGGAAGAGTCTTTGGAAGCTCATGGGCCATCTAGCCTGGTGGACATGAGTAACGAACAATGAAAGACCCTACCTCAATCAAGATGGAAGGTGAGGACTAACAACCAATTGTCCTCTGACTTCCACATACATGCATGGTACATGTGCATTTACACTCATATCCCTACACACACATACACACACACAATGTGAGTTAAAAAAAAAAAAACTACACAAAACTAAAAGTCTGGTACTTAAAATAGGAGATTCCTACCCAGTCCAGTAGAAGCAACCACTTTCCAAAAAAAAAAAAAAAAGTTTGGCTGGAGCTTAGAGGTTAAAATGTTTGCCTGCAAAGCCAAAGGACCCAGGTTCAATTCCCCAGGACCCACATTAGTCAGATGCATAAGGTGGTGCATGTGTCTGGAGTTCGTTTGCAGTTGCTGGAGGCTCTGATGTGCCTATTTTTTTTTCTCTCTCTCTCTCTCTTTCTGTCTCATAAATAAATCAAAATAAAATATTTTTTGAAAAGTGAAATACTGATATTTTGACTGATAGCATTTTTATAATTTTTATAATATGCTCATTATCCCATTTTCTCAAAAGGACATGGTAGTGGTCTGAATTAGGTATCCTATATAAACTCGTGTGTTCTGAATGCTGGGTCCCCGGCAGGTGGAGATTTTGGACTTAGAGCCTTTGCCAGAGAAAGTGTGTTGATGGGGTCAGGCTGACGCATGTGGTAGGCAGTTCCCCTCTTCCAGTGTTGGCTCATCCTCCTGCTACTGTTGTCTGCTTGATGTCGGCCACGAGGCGATGTCCAGCCTCTGCTCATGCCCTGCCTGTTCCCCTCCATCATGGAGCTCCCCCTGCAGTCTTTAGGTTGAAGTAAACACCTTTCCTCCGATGAGTAGCTTTTGGTCAGGTGCTTTGTACCAGCAACGAGAAGGTGACCACAGCAGACATTTCTTAATATCTGTTAGTTGACTGTAAGACATAATATAAAAGCTTTCACTTTGATACTTGGAAACTTGAACTTTGCTTCCTCTCCTCTTATTTTCCCAATGTACTGAAGAGTTTTCCAAATTTCATATTCAGCATTTTGATCTTACAGCTATGGTTATGAGTGCTCAGTTGTTGTGAATACTTTTTCTCATAGGCTCATAGTTCCCTGTCTGTATTTCACAACTGTTTTCCACTCTCTTGGCCCCAAGAAGGTTTTCTACATTCTAGCCATCCTAGCACATCTCTGAGCTATGCCTCCCATGAGTTCTTACAATTCCAGTAATCTGTTGGTTTTATTTGTTTTCTGGAAATATACCTTCTGGTACCTTCTCTTCTCCAACAACTCCAAGCCACTGTCACTGTGGGTTTAGCCTTGGCTAGCAACGTTGAACTCTTTAACTTCTCTTATAAAGTACACTGTCATCTGTAGTTGAAGAAAATAGTTTGGCTCCATATATATTTCTGGGTGTATTTTTTTCTTCTATCTAGCCTATGAAGGGATAACTCCACTGTCTTTCAGTTTCCATTATTCCATTTTCCAAACTGATGCCATTGTTTTAGGCTTGATCCTCTGAATGCTGTCTGGAAGGGTTTTTGGGTTTATTTTGGTTTTTTGAGGTAGGGTTTCACTCTGGCCCAGGCTGACCTGGAATTCACTATGTAGTCTCAGGGTGGCCTCAAACTCATGGCGATCCTCCTACCTTTGCCTCCTGAGTGCTGGGATTAAAGGCGTGCGCCATCATGGCTGGCTGGAAGCTTTCTTTTTTAAAAGTTATTCCTGATAACATTCCTTCTGAACCTCCATAACTGCTTCCCTTACTCTCCCTTTTATTATGGAAAATTTTTCTATATTATTTCTTTTATCATTTTCTCTGTACTTTTTTGCTGTTACTTGTTATAGCTCACTCAGTCTATGGGCAACATACATTCAAACTACCATAATGGTCTATATTGAATTCCTAAAATACTTCATCTTTTGGGTTGATTCAATCACTTTCTTATACTTTATATATTTTTTCCATCTTGCATGATTTTTCCCAAGCACATTGTGTGCTGGGGGGGCAGGGAGTGCTCTTGAAATATCTGGTGAGTCCACATTATAAGTCACTTTGTAATCATTGAAAAGGGGTGGCTTTCTTGTCTGGGCACTTTCCTCTGTATTCTCATAGGTACTTCCTTAATCGAGACTGTTAATGTCCCTTCCTTTCCCTCTGCTTATCACCATTCCTCCCTGCTTTCCCATTTTCTCATATTGATATGTTAGGCTGCAGATTCTAGGTGCCTTTACATCCTTTTTAGCATTTGACCCCATATATATTTATATTTCATTACTTAGAGATATGTGTACTTGATTGGGATAGTGGTTCCATTAATTAACAAGACTACAAAATTTAAAAAAAAATTTTTGTTCATTTTTATTTATTTATTTGAGAGTGACACACAGAGAGAGACAGAGAGAGAGAGGGAGAGAGAAAGAGAGAGAGAGAGAGAGAGAAAGAGAGAGAGAGAAAGAGAGAGAGAATGGGTACGCCAGGGCCTCCAGTCAATGCAAACTAACTCCAGACGTGTGTGTCCCCTTGTGCATCTGGCTAACGTGGGTCCTGGGAAACCGAGCCTCGAACCAGGGATCTTAGGCTTCACAGGCAAGCGCTTAACTGCTAAGCCATCTCTCCAGCCCAAGACTACAAAATTTAAGATGAGAAAAGAAATTTAAGAACATAGACATTCTGCAAAGATGCATGTCCATATGTCTTAATAGATTTGAGAACTTGCTGTAATTGTTAAATCCTATCCAAAATTTTGATAACAATTACCATTATCATTATTATTATTATTATATTTCTTCTACTACTTGTGTCATTTGTCTCTTGGAGTAAAGTTGAGAGGGGAATAGCACACTGTTAAATATGTGAGATTGTGCTAAGTCGTTGACTCAATGAGTGAAGGGGACAGATAGCTTTATGAAGTCCACTTGTCCTGTTTTCTGTACCTTTATATATATATATATATATATATATATATATATATATATATATATATATATATATATTTAAATATATTTATTTTTATTTATTTATTTGACAGAGAGAGAATGGACAGTCCAGGGCCTCCAGCCACTGCAATTGAACTCCAGACATGTGCGCCCCCTTGTGCATCTGGCTTACATGGGTCCTGGGGAATCGAACCTGGGTCCTTTGGCTTTGCAGGCAAGTGCCTTAACCTCTAAGCCATCTCTCTCCAGTCCTCTCTCTCTCTATATATATATCAAGAAGAGAGAGAGAGAAAGGGGGAAAGGGAGGGAGAGAGAGAATGAGAGTGGGCACACCAGAGCCTCCAGCCACTGCAAACGAACTCAAGATGTGTGCTCCTCTTTGTGCATCTGGCTTTACGTGAGTACTGGGGAATGGAGCCTGGGTCTTTAGGCTTTGCAGGCAAGTGTCTTAACCACTAATCCATCTCTTCAGCCCTCCTTGTCTTTAAAATTATGCTTGGATCATTATTGTGTTAGTCAGTTCTGGGTCTTACTGTCTTCATCTTCTGTGTGTGCACACTATGCATGGTGTGTATGCAGGTGCATGTGGTGAGGAGGGGCCCCGTGTACTCACCTGTGGCACTTCTCACTTGTGGTGTCAGGCGAGCATCAGGCGTCCACCTCCATCACTCACCTGCCTGTTTTCCCTTGTGACAGAATTGCTTACTGGTGTCAAAGCTTGCAGTTTGGAAGCCCCAGTGATTCTCCAGTCTCTGCTCCCCACAGGACTGGGATTACAGATGTGTGTGGCCGTGCCTAACTGTTCTCATGGGTTCTGGAGATTTGAACTCAAGTGGTCTCAGGCCCCCGCAAACACGTATGCTTGCCTAGGAAGTGCACTTAACCACTGTGCTATAGCTCTCTAACCCGTGCCAATCACTCTTCTTGTTATGAGAAAATATTTCACATCATGGCAGTCAAGAAACAGAGAGAGGGCTGGAGAGATGGCTTAGCGGTTAAGTGCTTGCCTATGAAGCCTAAGGAGCCCGGTTCGAGGCTCGGTTCCCCAGGTCCCATGTTAGCCAGATGCACAAGGGGGCGCACGCGTCTGGAGTTCGTTTGCAGAGGCTGGAAGCCCTGGCGCGCCCATTCTCTCTCTCTCCCTCTACCTGTCTTTCTCTCTGTGTCTGTTGCTCTCAAATAAATAAATAAAATATTTAAAAAAAAAAGAAACAGAGAGAAAGAAGGCCATTTTCTCTTATTCCATTCCATCCAGGACACCAACATATAGATTATATCCCCCCATTCAGGATCTTCTCCCCTGAATACTCTCTGGAAAGCACAGATGCACCCAGAAGTGTGCTTTCCCAATCTCCTAGGTATCGCTCAATTCAATAAAGCCGCCAATCAGGATGAGATGAGCCATCACAGTCATTAAGGGCGACATTATCAGCAGCCTGGTCTCTGGGCATTGCACAGAAAAGAGCAACAGTCAGCTGACGGGTCAACAGATGGATGGACACCTGCTCAATCAAGTGCCACGTATGTATAATCAATTGAATTTGTCTGAATTGATTTAGTTGTTTTGCAAATGGAAGGCAGATTGACACCGAAAGTGATCGCACACTCTTATCTCCCCAAAGCCTTGTATGTGTTTATTCAGACAGAAAACGGCACATCAATTTCTATGTGTACATATGTGGTGTTCAGGTCTGTATAGATGTTTGTGTGTATGCATGTTTGCACATGTACGTATGTATATGTGGAGGCTGGAGGTTGATACTGAGTGTCTCCTATCTCCCTCCATTTTTATTTAGTTCTTTAATTGTTTTATATCTTATTTATTTATTTGAAAGAGGGAAAGAGGTGGTTAGAGAGCATGGGCGCACCAGGGCCTCTAGCCACTGCAAATGAACTCCAGGCGCAGGCGCCACTTTGTGCATTTGGCTAACATGTGTACGGGGATATCGAACCTGGATCCTTTGGCTTCGTAGGCAAGTGCCTTGACAGCTGAGTCATCTCTGCAGCCCCATTTTATTTATTGAAGCAGAGTTTCCTCACTGACTTGGTGCTCACTGACTGGGCTAGACTAGCCAGCCAGCTCTCCTCAGGGATCACCTTGTCTCTTCTGTCCCAGGGCCATCATTTGTGTTACATGCACGCACACGCACACCTCCATGCTTGACATGTATGTGAGTGCTAGGGATCTGAATTCAGGTCCTCACACTTGCACAGCGAGCCCTCAAGTTAGGGAACCACTTCCCCAGCCCTCTCTACTTTACAGAGGGGGAAAAAAAAAAAAGAAGAAGAAATCTCACTGTTTAAATACTCATTTTGAGCTGAAATGTCTAATTAAGGCTGTGGTGTCTGGATGATTGAACATTTCCAAAGCTGTGTCGTCTTCCTACAACTGATCACAGTTCAAGGCCTGCTAGCCAAGCATGAAGCTTCGTTAATGAGAATGAGGAGCTGATAGTCAGGCCTCTGGATACTGCTATTAAAACCTACCTAATCATGTTCTTTAAACAGAATTGGATAATCACAGTGAACTGATTTTTTTTTTTTTTGGTCAGGCTATGAGAATTTCTGTTTGATAGATTTCTTCATAAATGATTTAATTCAGTTAATTGACATAAAACATTACTCTCACCAAACTTTACTAGAAGAAAATAAACTAGCCATTAATTTTTTCCCGTTTGGAATTGACTCTAAATAAAGTTAAGAGTTTTGTTGTCTCATTCTGTAGCAGCCATTTAAATTTGTTTTGTGTTTATTTATTCAAGGCAGAGAAATGAAAGAGAGAGAGGTGGGGGTGGGAGAGGATAAATATGGGGGTTCCTTGGACTTCTAGAACTGTAAACAAACTCCAGACGCATGCATCACTTTGTGCATTGGACTTTACGTGGGTACTGGGGAATCAAAGCCAGGCTGTCATGTCTTGTAAGCCAACACCTTTCACCACTGAGCAATCTCGCCAGCTCTTGTAGCAGGCACTTATAAAGTGTGAGCCCCTGAAAGAAAAGTCTCTTGTGATATGTGGTCCAAGCTGCCCTGGGTGGGGGTTTAACTTGGCAGCTTTATTTCTTGGCCACCTTGCTGTCCCTGCTGGTTTCCATGGAAGCGTTCACTAGCCCTTATATACCTATGACATGCTCTGACACACGTGTTAACAGAGCTGGGGCCTGTGCAGCCCTAACATGCCAGTATTTTTATTGTTATTTCTAATTGAGAGAGAGAAAGAAAGACAATGGGCACACCAGGGCCTCTAGCTACTGTAAAAGAACTCCAGCCACCTGCACTGCCATGTGCATCCGCTTTATGTGGGTTCTGGAGAATTGAACCTGGGTACTTAGGCTTCACAGGCCAGCACCCTAACTGCTAAGCCACTTTCCAGTGTTGGTTTTCACACAATCATACCTTGTTCTGTTGTCTGCATCCTATCTGGTATTCATGTCTTATCTGTGTCCCTGCCTCCCCAGGGCAGGAGCTTCCTGCATCAATCTGTTTGAAATGTAATATCCAATGCAGTAGTGTTGAGAGGTGACACCGTTCAGAAGAAGAGTATATCTTGGCTGTGTCCTCACGGATGCATTAATGTTGTTATGGTGGGAGTGCATCAGTCATACAGAAGTGGCTTCCTTATAATAGGATGGTTTTAGTTTTATTTTTCCCTCCTCTTTCCTTCCATCCTTCTCTCTCTCTATCTTCTGGTGTAGGTCCTTCTGTCTTCCCTCACGGAATGGTGTAGCAAGGAGACCTTTGTCAGATGCAGCCCTTTGACCTTGCTTATCCAGCATCCAGAACTGTGAGAAATAAATCTCTGGGAGCTGGGGAAATGGGGCAGTGGGTAAAATACTTGCCTTTCATGCATGAGAGCCTGAGTTCAATCCCAGTATCCATGTAAAACTCTGAGCATGCTGGCAAGCTCTTGTAATCCTAGGGCTCAGAAAGTCGGATCCCTGGAGCTCACTGGCTAGCTCATCTAGCCTCATCGGTGAGCTACGGATTTAGTGAGAGACCCTGTCTCAAAAAAGTGTGAATGGGGCTGGAGAGATGGCTTAGCAGTTAAGCTCTTGCCTGTGAAGCCCAAGGACACCAGTTCAAGGCTCGATTTCCTAGTACCCACGTAAGCCGGATGCACAAGGTGGCGCATGCATCTGGAGGGCGTTCGTAGTGGCTGTAGGCCCGGGTGCACCCGTTATCTCCCTTTATCTCTCTGCCTCTTTCTCTGTCTGTCTCTCTCAAATAAATAAATAAATAAATAAATAATTTTTAAAAATGTGATTAGCAGGCTAGAGAGGTTTCTCAGTGGTTAAGGCACTTGCCTGCAAAGCCTAATGGCCGGGGTTCAATTCCCCAGGACCCACATAAAGCCACGTAAAGTGGGATATGCATCTGGAGTTCCTTTGCAGTGGCTAGAGGCCCCGGCTCAACTGTTCCGTCTCTCTTCTCTCTTTCTCTGTGGCAAATAAATAAATAATTTAAAAAAAAACAACTGTGAACAGCACCTGAGGAACGACACCCGTGCTTGCTCTCTGGCCTCTGCATGTTCATGTACACATGTGCACGTACACCCCCACATGTGAGCACATACACATATGAACATGCATATGCACATACCCCACACATGCCAAGCAAAAAAGGGAAAAGTTCATCTTTGTTCGTTATAAATGACCCAGTCTCAGACGTTCTGTTATAATTGCACAAAATCGCCTGGCACAGCTCATGAGCAGTGTGGGAGTGACATGATCTGTGAGGTAGGTATTAGGAAGAGACAGAAACAGCATTGATTTCCAAACAGGGTGATGTTATTATTGGGAGGTGGCATGGAGCGAGTACATAAAATTTACCTGGAGTGTATATTTTTGCTCTATGTGGGACACAGTTAGACTTGGTTTAAGGCATCATTCCTAAACAAACTGTGGTTTCATTGATCCATTCTGCAGGCATTTATTGAAAATCTATGCTCTACCAGTCCCCGTGCACAGAGCAGACATGCAAAGAGATGTGAGATAGAGTTCTGATCTTAAAAGAAATTCATCTTGTCTGGTCACAGGGCACAGAAGTGACTGTCTAGCATTATGGGAAGTGACAAAATAGTGGTCGACCACATGATCGTGCAGGCTGCCTGCCTACCAGGCATTTTAAATATGTACCGCAACAAGTCCTAAAAATGTCCTGGAAGAAAGGCATTCTCACCAGACATGTTATTGGTGAGAAGCTGAATCACCAAACAGGATAGAGTAGTTTGCTCAAGTTATGTGGTTGGATGTATTTGAACCTGGTTTACCTGGCTCCAGCATCCATTGTTTTATTAAGTGCGTGTGTGTGTGTGTGTGTGTGTGTGTGTGTGTGTGTGTGTGTGTGTTCAGGAATGCATGCACATGTATGAGCATACATGTGGCAGCTAGAGGGAAACCATATTCAGGGGCACCATCCACCTCCTTTGAGACAAGGTCTCTCATTGGCCTGGTGCTCCCCATTGAAGTTAGATTAGCTGGTCAGTGAGCCCCAGGAATCTGCTGTCTTTACTTCCTTGGTACTAGGGTTACAAGCACACGCCACCATGACTGGATTTCTTATGTGCATTCTTAGGGTTCAAACCCAGCTTCTCATGCTTGCAAGACAACCACTCTGCCAAGGGAGCCATCTCCTGAGCCCCAAGAATTCTCTTGATCATGTTCAGCTGTTAGGGACATGGTGTACTCGGGAGCTGTGGGGCTCAGAAATGGAGAGTGCAAGTTAAGGAAGAGTGGGAAAAAATGGGTTTGAGAGGTGTAAATTCTGAAATGATCAGTGACAGCAGGTACTTATGCCTAATTGCAGCTCAACAGCTCACAGCTGAGTGCAGGAGATGCTCCCCATTAAGAACAGTGCACAGGAACTGGGAACGTGGACAGCCACTAAAGGGCTTGTGGTGCAAACATGAGCTGAGTTCAACCCCCGGAACCCATCTAATAGATAGGATGATATGTACCTGTAATCCCAGAGCTGAGGAGGAGGACACAAGAGGATCCCTGAGGCACACTGGTCAGCCAGACTAGCCTAATTGGTGGATTCTAGGCCAATAAGAGACCCTGTTCCCAAAAGTGTGGATGTTCCTGAGTAACACACACATGCATACACATGAACAGGCACACATACATACACATACAAAAAGGTTTTTTATATATGGAGTTGGATAGAGAAAAGAAGCATCAGAGAGGGCAGAAGGACATGTCTGCTGTCTAGTACCTGGTGAGCCAAAAGAGAAACTTTTTCTAATTGCACTTGAACCACGGGCCTGCCTGGCACAGCCTCCCAAGGTGAGGGAGGAATTCAAGATGGATGGATTCACCAGAACTCTGGAATCTTTTTTTAAAATTTGTTTCTACCTGATCTCACTGTCAGTCAGCTCGGAATGAAAAAGCATGAATGTGTGTGTATTATGAAGGGGCTCATATATGAGCTTACTGGATATTGGATGGGCAGTGCATCTGCCTAAAGACTGAAGTCAGAGAGCCCACTAGCTGCTCAGACTACAAGGATGGATGCCTCAGCCATCCTGATGTGGGATTGAGGGCCTGGAGGATTCCAGAAGAGCTGCTAGTCTTCAGTACATGAAGGCTCATGAAGCTGGGTCTGATGTCCATGAAGGATGGCAGCAAAGGGGTTGATGCACTCCCAGCAAGGAGCAAGGGCAGCCAGGCAGAAGGCACTGGGTTCTAGACCTTTCTATATAGCCCGCCACAGGGCTGAACACATAAGGGAAAGGGGAGTAGCTTGCTCAAGTTATACAGCTTGGTTGTGCTCCATTAACCCTTCCTGTGAACCACACACACACACACACACACACACACACACACCTCCAAGGGGAACAACGGATAGGCCAGAGTACATGGCTTACAGAGAGATCCAAAAGCAACGACGACTTCTGACTACATCTTCCATGGTGTAAGAACCCTGGGGGACTCCTGATGTGTTGAGAATGGGGGAAGGAGAAATAGGTAAAACAGAGTGCTGGCCAGTTCTGTAGTTTGGATACATATGGTCAAGTAATATAACAGGGAAAGTGTATGCTTACTCTATATCTTAATGCATTGGAGCCACTGTATTAAAAATATAAAGATGAGCTGGACATAGTGATGCGTTCCTGTAACTCCAGCCCTTGGGAGGTAACAGGGAGAGGACTGGAGTTTGAGGTCAGCCTGGGCTACATAGTGTGACACTAAAATAATAAAATTAAGTTCTAGGGAGATGTGTCAATAAGTAAAGGGCTTGTCATGTCAGAGTACTGGAGCTTAAAACACCAAAATTCACAGAAAGCCAGACCCAGTGGCTGGGTCTATCCCAGAACTTCTGTGGAGATGGGAAGTGGAGACAAATTCCAGAAGCTCGCTGGCCAGCGAACCTAGAATACACAACAGCCCACAGTAAGAGACCCTGCCCCACACAGGACGGAAGGAGAGGACCAACCCCCAAGGCTATCCTCTGACCTTACACTTACACACACACACACACACACACACACACACACACACACACACACACTCACTCACAAATAGGAGACCTATAGACAGCAGACATTTGCTACAGTTCTGAAGACAGGAAAGCTCAAGACCCTGAAAGATTTAATGCCTGGTCATGGTTTACTGTCTTGCTCCTGCATGGTACCCTCTTGATGGAAGAGGCCCATTGCTTCTTGAAATCTTTTATAAGGACATGAGTCTCGTTATTAGTGAAGTTATATGATTAGCTGTGCCTTCAGGATCGCCTCACCTCCCAAAGACCCCCTCCAGCTCATAATACCATGGCATTGAGCCTGCGGCTTGGGGGCAGAGGCACACACGTATGTATATGGCACACACCTTGCTCCAGTTTGGTGCCTTTGGCCCCGTCTCCTTAGCAGCCTCTTATCCTGGGGTTGCGTTTTTCCCGAGTTACATTTCCTCCTCATTCAGCAATGCCACAGCTGCCCAGAAGACTTATGACTTTAATTTCAATAGCAAAGGGGAATGAAAGAAAGAGTTGTCTTTCTGTATAAGGAAGACCATTATTCATTTCAAATAATTTCATGTCGAAGTGTTTTTAATTTTCAGCCGGGGTATATTTGGTAAGGGATATGTACTACCCTCTTGGGATGCTGGGGGACTTCCTCCCCTCCAGGTTTGGTGCATCATTTGCCCTCAGAGAAGGAGGTACAATGCTATCGTGCCTTGGAGATTTCTTGCATTGCGGTTTCGGATCACTCTGTGCAATTTTTTTTTTTTTTAACTTTCAACAGAGCAACCTGAAGTCCCAGACCTCAAAAGACTTTCCTAACCCTAATTTCCCCCTCCCCACTTACTTCCTGCAATTCCTAGTGGTCAGAGTGTGATTTAAGTGAACTCTCCCTTGATAAATTCAGTAACTGCCGCGGCTTGGATGTAAAACGTCCCGCACAAGCGCACGGGCTTGAACACGTGGTCCTCAGCAAGCGGCACTGGCGCTGTTCGGTTAGGTCACGCAGCCTTCGGGGTGAAGGAACCGCGTCCCCGCGGCTTTGAGGTTCTCACGGCCCCTCCCCACTTCCTGCCGGCTCTGCTTCCTCTTGTATCAGGATGCCAGGAGGGTGCGGGTCCCCGCAGCACGCTCCCGCCACCGTGAAGCCACTTGCACCCGTGCCTTCCCCTCCATCGTTGGACTGTGTTCAAACTCCGTGAGCAAAAATAAAACTCTCAGGGCTGGAGAGATGGCTTGGCCGTTAAGCGCTTGCCTGTGAAGCCTGAGGACCCCGGTTCGAGGCTCGGTTCCCCAGGTCCCACGTTAGCCAGATGCACAAGGGGGCGCACGCGTCTGGAGTTGGTTTGCAGCAGCTGGAGGCCCTGGCGCGCCCATTCTCTCTCTCTCTGTCTCTCTACCTGCCTTTTCCTCTCTCTGTCACTTTCAAATAAATAAATAAAAATAAACAATAACAAAATAAACACTCTCCCTCCTTCAGGTTGCATAATTGGTCACAGCAGCAATGAAAAGTATTGAATGCAGTCACTTTGCTTAGTGGTCCCCTCGTGGCGGGGGGGGGGGGCAGCTGCTGTGCTCTGAACCCCAGGTCATCCCAAACATGTATGTTAGCTTGATGCTGAGAGGTGTCTGAGCAGGGGAAATTGAGAGAGGCAGAAGTTGATTTGGTGGGCTTCTGGTTTCAGGAGTTTCAATGTATGATTGCTAAGTGCCCGCACTAGGGGCCTGAAGGAAGGAGGAACTTTCTCGGGGGGACTGTGTGGCAGAGTAAGGCTCTTCGTGTCATGTGCACAGGAGGGGGAGGGGAGGGCCGCAGGAGAGAGGAAGAGAAGAGACAGCTTGGTGGATAAAGCGCTTGCCATGCAAGTTTGAGGACCTGAAGTTGGATCCCCAGAATCCACAGAAAAGCCGGACTAGGTAGCAAACGTCTGTCATCCCAGTGCACCTGTGATGAGAAGGGGAGCAGAGGTGCCAGGGGAGACCAAAAGACCACCCCCACCCCCCACCCCCACCCCCACCCCCGTCTCCAACAAGGTGGAAGGTGAGGACCAACATCTGAAAATTGTCTTGTAACCTCCACAAGTGCTCCGCGGCAGGTGTGTGCCCTCCTCCCCCACCCCACACACAGTTACACCCTTCAAATGCATGCCCCCCACGACCTACTTCCTGTATCTAGACTCCGCCTCGGATAGTCCATTCATCCACTCAGTCAACTCTCAGTAGCATTTTAGCGAGGGGCAAGGCCCTTCCATATTTTATGTCTACCTCATAAGAACATTCTACCAGGGTCTGCTAATAAAAAAGTAAATATTTGACTATACTTTTATTATTTATTTTTTACAGTGGTGGGGATTGAACGCAGAGCCTCACACCTGCTAGACAAGCACTCTCACCACCGAGCTACTACATCCTCAGGCTTTTATTTCAGACACAGTCCTCCTAAGTTGCCCAGGCTAGCCTTGAACACACTTCGTAACCCAAGCTAGCTTTGAACTTGTGATCCTCCTGCCTCAGTGTGCTAGGTAGCTGGAAGAATATATATATATATATGTCTCCACCAGCAGGTCTTGCTTTAATTTTGTTTCTTTGAACTCATTCTTTGTTAATATATTTTGTGAGTTTTATTTATTTTTATTTACCTATTTATTTGAGAGAGAGAAGAGAAGGAAGCAGATAGAGAATGGGTGTACCAGGGCCTCCAGCCACTACAAACAAACTCCAGATGCGTGTATAACCTTGTGCATATGTCTTGCATGGGTTCTGGGGAATGAAAACTGGATCGTTAGGCTTCATAGGCAAATGTCTTAACTGCTAAGCCATCACTCCAGCCTTCTTGTGTTTTTTATAAATATAGACGATATGAATACAACAATGTGTAGAACACTGAGTAAACATTTTATCATTTATTTATTTATTAGCTACAAGAGGGACAGAGGGAGAGACTGTGAGAATGGGCGTGCCAGGGCCTCTAGCCACTGCAAACGAACTCCAGATGCATGCACCATGATGTGCATCTGGCTAACGTGGGACCTGGAGAATCAAACCTGGGTCTTTAGGCTTCACAGGCAAGCGCCTTAACCACTAAGCCATCTCTCCAGGCCCAAGTAAATATTTTAGAAGGGATGCATAAATTAACGGCTTTTTCAATATTCCTATGATGGTATCAAAGAAGCAACTTCATGTCTTGTGGTTATTCATTCACTCATCTATTCAATCATTCCTCCCTTTATTCAGTCATTCTGAAAATATTTCTCTGGCACCTCGCATATGACTGACACATGTGGTAAGGATATGCAAGTAAACAGTGCACTGTATGAACTCACTGTCTGGTGAGAGAGGCTGAAATTCAGACAAAAGTAGCACAATTAAAAAAAAAGTAAGGGCTAGAGAGATGGCTTAGTGGTTAAGCTGCTTGTCTGCCAAGCCTAAGGTCCCATGCTTGACTCTCCAGATCCTGTGTAAGCCAGATGCATGAAGTGATGCAAACGCAAGGTCGCACATGCCCAGTAGGTGGCGCAAGCATCTGGAGTTCGTTTTTAGTGGCTGGGGCCCTGGTGCCCCAATTCTTTCTTGCTGGCTTTTTCATTAAAAAAAAAAAAAAAAGAAAGAAAGAAAGAAGGGCTGGAGAGATGGCTTGGCGGTTAAGCGCTTGCCTGTGAAGCCTAAGGACCCCCGGTTCGAGGCTTGGTTCCCCAGGTCCTACGTTAGCCAGATGCACAAGGGGGCGCACGCGTCTGGAGTTCGTTTACAGAGGCTGGAGGCCCTGGGGCGCCCATTCTCTCTCTCTCTCTCTATCTGTCTTTCTCTCTGTGTCTGTCGCTCTCAGATAAATAAAAAAAAAATAAAAAAAAAAAAAAAAAACAAGAAAAAAGGCCAGTCTGTTGGGCTTGCCAAAAAAATTAAAAAAAAAAAGGAAAGAGAAAAAGTAAGTGCTAACACCCAAAAGCATACTTCTGAGCAAAAGATGGGGAACAATTTAGGCTGACTTGGGCAAGGTCAGAAAAGCATCTGTGGCCTTGACAGGTCGATGACGCGTTCCTTCAAGCAGGAGTAGCATGAACGCAGCATAACAGCAGCATGGCTCGACAGCAAGTGGTTTGAAGTGTAGAAATGCTTAAGATCCTGAGGCTAGTGGGTGGAACGGCCTAGAGCAGAAAAGACCCGTGCGGAGCTGGGGAGATGGTTCATCGGATAAAGTGCTTGCTGTGCAATCATGGAGACCTCAGTTGGACCCCTCAGGGCTTGGTGGGCACAGAGGTAAGCACTAATGATCAGGAGGCCGAGGCAGGGGGTCCTCAGGGAAAGCTGACTAACCCAATCAGTGAGCTCTGGGCTCAAGCGAAAGACCCCAGCTCCATAAATTAGGCAGAAAATGGTCAAAGAAGATATCCAGTGTCACCAGGTGTGGTGGCGCGCCTTTAATCCCAGCACTCCCGAGGTCAGGTGGGAGGATCGCTGTGAGTTTGAGGCCAGCCTGGGACGACAGAGTGAATTCCAGATCAGCCTGGGCTAGAGCGAGATCCTACCTCGAAAAACCAAACCTCTGGCCTCCACGTGCACACACTCACATATGCCACCGTGGCGGTGACCTTCTCATTGCTGGGGCAAGACACGTGATGGGAAGCCATTCATAGGAAGAAGAGGGTCTATTTTGGCTTACAGTCTTAAGGGGGACTTTCATCATGGCGGGGAAATTACAACAGGCAATCAGGCGTCACATCTTGTCACCATGGTAGGAATGAATCCACAGGAGGTAGCTAGTACGGCTGGACTAAAAAAACCTCAAGGACGACCCCCAGTGTCACGCCTCCTCCAGGAAAGCCCCCACTCTGAAAGACTCCACCAGCTGGGGATTGAGCGTGAAGCTTCATCACAAACACGTGAGGCTAGGGTGGACCTTTCGCATTCAAAATACCACACCTCCACATTTGCTGGCATGTCTATCACATGCACATTGAAAAAGAAATGGCCGGTGATAAGTGCTAGATGGCAGAAATTGCCTTAGAGCAGCTGGTGGCGTGTATGTAAATATCCACGTGCAACTCACCTGTAACATCCTTGTACTTGTCATGTGATCCATCCACCAGCCAAGCCCAGAAGCGCCACTTAGAAGCTTGTGAGAATCACAGAAACCTCAGTGTTTGCTCACACCTGTGCATGAACATCTAACTCCACCTTTTAACTGGCGCCGACTTCAGTATCAGCAACTTAATGAGATTTCTAGGTAATTTGTATTCATATTAAGTTTGAGAAGTAAACACAGACCCGATAATTTGAGTTTAAGCCTGGCAAATGCCTTTGAGAGTTTTTTTTTCTTTTTTATTTTTAAAATTTCTTTGTGCTTCAGTTCCCTCATGTAAACTATCTAACTCTAAGGGAGTTTTCTCTCTAATGGCATGGGGACAAAGATTAAGCCAGGCCTGGTGATGTACACTGGTAACCCAAGAACTCCAGAAGATGAGGCAGGAGGATAGCTAGTTTGTAGACCATCTGCGATACATAGGTTGGTGGTTTGATTCAGGTGTTCCCCCCATAAATTTTGGTATTCTGAATGCTGGTATCCCCAGCTGATGGCAATTGGGAATTAATGCCTCCAGGAGGCAGTGTATTGTTGGGGGCGGGCATATGGGTGTTACAGCCAGTTTCCCCATGCCAGTGTTGGGCGCACTTTCCTATTCCTGGTGTTGGTCAGGAGGTTATGTCCACCCTATGTTCATGCTGTCGTTTCTCCCTGCCATCGTGGGGCTTACCCCTTGAGTCTGTAAGTCAAAATAAACCTTTGCCCCCACCTCACAAATTGCTCTTGGTAAGGTAAATTCTTCCAGCAATGTGAACCTGACTGCAACACATAGCAAGTTCAATGATAGCCTTAGCTATCTACTGTGATCCTATCCTTTTACAAACACAAATTTCTGCTTGTGAAGGTTAATTTCTATTTTTTAAATTTTATTTTAGTTTATTTATTTGCAAGCAGAGAAAGAGAGAGAGAAGAGAGACAGATAGAGAACTGGCAAGCCAGGGCCTCTAACCACTGCAAACGAACTTTAGACACATGTGACCCTTGTGCATCTGGCTTACGTGGGTCCTGGGGAATTGAACCTGGGTCCTTTGGCTTTGCAGGCAAACATCTTAACGGCTAAGCCATCTCTCCAGCCCTAATTTCTATTGTTAAGTTGATCAGATCAGGAATAAAGTAAAAGACACACCTCTTGGGCAGGTCTTTGAGGGTGTTTCCAAGCAAAATTAACTGAGGAAGGAAGACCTTCTCCCAGAGTGGGTGGTTCTTCTGGTGCCAGCCTATATATAAAGTAATGATTTTTCCCTGCCCACCTTCACTCCTTGCTGGTCCCTGCATCTACCCTGCTGCTGCCAGCTTTCGTAGACATCAGCACCCAGATTCTCCAGACTTCCAACATGGACGGAAGACCAGTGGCTGTCTAGGAATCCTCCAGGCTTTCAGTGCCAGACTGGGGCTGCTGAGGCATTCAGCATTGCACACTGAGCAGTTACTGCATTCTCAGCCTCTCCAGTGCGCAGATAGCCATTGTTGGACTTCCCAGCCCATGTGGTGTAAGCCACTCTAATAAATTCCATTTGTAACATATGTTCTTCCCATCAGTTCTGTTCCATGAGAGAACCCTAATACCCTACTTCAACCTGGTTGCCTACCTTAGCAATCGTAGAAACCTTGCTCCCAGGGCATAGAGGATGTTGTTCAGTGGTTAGAGTGTCAACCTAGCATGCAAGAGACCTTGGGTTAGATCCCTACCATCACAAAAATAAGCAAATGGTCAAGCAGAAACCTGTCTCCAATGCACAAATGCTGCCAGTTGCTTCTGTTTTCCCCCAAACACGCCATCCCTCTTCATGTTAGTAAGTCAGGTTCCCTGGGTACTGACATTAGCTCCTACCTGCGTACTTTGTCAAACATTTTAAACATACAGGAGCCCTTACCAACGAGTGAACTTCTTATTGCCTTAGCAAATAAAAAATTCTTGTCTTCCATTTATACGTGTGTGTATGTATATGTATGTGTGCATATGAGTGTGTGTATGTGTGCATGCACAGGTGTGGAGGCCCAAAGTCAGTGCCAAATGTCAGCTTTCTTCCTTGACCACTTTTCACCTTGTTATTTTTTAAACTTTTATTTATTTGAGAGCAACAGACAGAGACAGAAAGAGGCACAGAGAGAGAGAAACTGGTGTGCCAGGGTGGTCTCCAGCCACTGAAAACAAACTCCAGATGTGTGTGCCCCCTTGTGCATCTGGCTAACGTGGGTCATGGGAAATCAAGCCTTGAACCGGGGTCCTCAGGCTTCACCCTAAGCCTCCTCTCCAGCCCTCACCCTGTTATTTTGAGTTAGGGTCTCTCACTGAACCTAGAGCTCACCAACTCAGCTAGACTAACTGGACAGCAAGCCCCAGGCATCCTCCTGTCTCCACCTCCCCAGAGCTGGGATTATAGGCACACAACGCTACACCTGACTTTTACATGCATGCCGGAGATCCAGACTTGATGCTGGCGCAAGAAGCACTTTTCTGACAGAACCATCTCCCCAGCCCAGTTGCCTTCGGTTTTTACCCATCGTATCTCATCAGAGCAGTCAACCAGTTGGGAAGATAATTAACGTCTCTGAAGAATAAATTGTGTGGCACCAATTCAGATAAATGATTTAAACCTGAGGCGAGATTATGAAGATGTAGTAATGATCCTAACAAGGGGAAGAAATCTGCTCTTGATGTTCTTAATCAGATAAAGATAAAAATGTTTGCCAGACCAATGGCCCAATCCACCAAGTAAAAGACACTGGGGCCAGCGACTGCAATTGGAGTGACCATCTGCTTAGATTTATCATTGTCTATTGTCGTTCTTTGAAACCTACCCATCCCTAGCAGGTGCCAGGCATCTATGCTTTCATGTTGCTGAAAGTCACATGATCCTTTCTGCTTCTTCAGGAAGGATTTGCTTTTGGGGGCTCCGGAGGAATGTCAGGGATATGTAGCCAAGTCCTACTGTTGGCCAGTCAATATTTTGACACGTGAAGGTAACTATTCCAATACAAAAGAACTGGAAAAACAAAAAGACCTTCAGTGGAGCTTTAGGTGCTGGGGAGACAGCTAAGTCCCAGAATGTCTGTAGCGCAAGTATAGGGACTCGAGTTCAAATCTCCAGAAACCCATGTGAATGCCAGTTGTGGCAGCACATGTCTGTAATACCAGTACTGGGGAGGCAGAGACAAGTGGGCCCATGGGGCTTACTGGCCAGCCACTCCAGACTAACTGGTGAACTCTGGGTTCAGTGTGAGATGCTCTCTCAATAAATAAGGCAGAAAGAGATGGAGTAAGACACCCAATATGTATCTTTGTCCTCTGCATGCACACAAGCCTGCACACACCTGCACACATGTATTCCCACACATGTGTGAACACATAGACACACGTGCATGTGCGCTATATGCAATCACTAGGAAGAACAGGATTTGTAAGTTGGATTTGGGTTTAAGCTCTGTGCGTTGCTAGAACATAGTGATGCTCTGTGTTCCTGGGATTAGCATGAACTGACTCAAAGCCACTGCTTAAAAATACCCAGATGGATAGTAATGAATCCTGGAACATGGTTACAGGACTTTTGCATAGGGCTTAGTGTATAATTCCTCCTGCTCATGTTATTATTAGGGAGGGAGTTAGAAGTCATATGAGAAATCTACTGCAGAAAAGTCCTTATGTCCTGAAGTCCTTTTACGTTATACTGAGTAATTTCTCACATCTAAACTTTATTCAGAGTAGAACAATATTCAGTCTGTGTGTTCAATCAACTAACAATAAGCATTAAGAATTGGTTATCCAGGGCTGGAGAAATTGCTCAGTGGCTAAGGGGCTTGCCTGCAAAGTCTAACAACCCAAGTTCAATTCCCCAGTAAACACATTAAGCCAGATGCACAGCGGTGCATGCATTAGGAGGATCTAGCATGTCAATGCTCTCTTTCTCTCTCTCCTTACAAATAAATAAGTAGTATTTCTTTTAAAAAAGGAATTGGTGATCCAAGGAGATTGCTACCCACCAGTGCTCAGAATTCCAGCACCCACAAGAAGTCGGACACAAAGTGACATGCGCTTCTGTCATCCCAATACATCTAAGGCAATAGGCGGCAGACGTCTGAGTGCATTCTCCAACCTCTGCCTCCTGGCCCATCAAGAAGTGAGCACCCCACTGCTGCTCAGCCCCTCCACCTTGGTGTCACCCACTTGCCATACCTTCTCTGCCATGTGGGGCTGTGTCCCCTCAAACCAGGAGCCCAAATGAGCCACTTCCCCCTTGAGTTCCCTCTGTTTTTTTCTTTTTTCTTTTTTTCTGCATGTGTGTGGTGTGTAGAGGTCAGAGGTTGATGTCAATGTCTTCCTCAGTCACTCTCCACCTTATTCTTAGAGACAGAGTCTCTTACGGGCCGCAGGACTCACTGATTTGGCTAGAATAGAGAGGCAGCGAGTCCTGCAGATATTCCTTCCTCCACCCCTCCACATTGGAATTACAGGTGAGCTACCATGCCCACATTTTCATGGGTGCTGAAGACCCAAGCCCAGATCCTCAGGTTTGCACAGCAAACACTTGATCCGCTGACCCATCTCCCCAGCACTTTGGCTGCATTTTGTTGAGTATTTGGTTACAGTGATGAGGAAAGTAAATATGACACTATTGTGAATCACAGAGATGGGTTCCTATATCAGGTTACTAATCAATGCTATCGTAGTCAGTATCTGTAGCTTCCTAGCACAAAAACTGACTCCAGTTAACTCAGAAAGAAATAGAATTATGGACCAAAGTTGTACAGCCCAGAGACTAACAGGAACTCTGGGGAACTAGGGTTGGAGAAATTAGCCCAGTGTTCTGAGACCCTTCATTTCATGTGATTGCACTTTCTTTTATATTTTGAAACCTGTTTCACTGTAAACCTATCAATTCTGTACTAAATTTCTTTCCTGTGTGTATGTTTATTTTTAGTTTTCTTTTTATTTTTGGAGAGAGAGAGAGAGAAAAGGAGAGGGAGAATTGGCATGCCAGGGCCTCAGCCTCTGCAGTCACACTCCAGATGCTTGCACCACTTAATGGGCATGTGCAACCGCAACCTTGCACTTGCCTCACCTTTGCGTATCTGGCTTACATGGGATCTAGAGAGAGATTGAACATGGGTCCTTGGGCTTTGCAGGCAAGCACCTTAACCACTTAGCCATCTCCCCAGCCCTGATATGAGCATACTTGCTGACTTGATATAACTATATCATCCTTTCTAAGAGTTTAGGATCGCTTTATAGGTAAAAACATTGCTTTTTATACATACCAATTGAGGTGGGTTGATTCAGATGTCCCCCATAAACTTAGGTGTTCCAAGTGCTGGGTTCCCAGCTAATGGAGATTTGGGAATTAACGCCTCCTGGAGGAGTATATTGTTGGGGGCTGGCTTATGGGTGTTATATCCAGTTTTCCCATGCCAGTGTTTGGCATACTGTCCTGTTCCTGTTGTCCACCTTATGTGGCCAGGGGGTGATGTCCACCCTCTACTCATGCCATCGTTTTCCCCTGTCATCATGGATGGAGCTTCCCCTCAAGCCTGTAAGCCAAAATAAACTTCTTTTTCCCACAAGCTGCCCTTGGTTGGGTGATTTATACCAGCAACGTGAACCTGACTGAAACACCAATAAATGCTTGTATTTAGTCAATCAGTCACCTTAGGAGGCATCACGATAGCAAAATTATTAAACTACGCCTCCCTTTCAAGGTGCTATTTGGATGATGCACCATTAAAGTCCGCCAACGAGGCTCAAGCACTTTCAAACTTGCCCTCCACCCAGCGAAGCACCCCGAGCCGAGCATTAAAGGGACATTTGCCAGTGTTCTCCCTCCAGTTCTATCTCTTTGAACAGAGTCCTTCACTCTGTGGAGTGGAACTTTGGTGATCCTAAATTTCCACACTGCAATTTCAAAGCCGTGGCCCTTGCTATTGTCTTTTATGAGACCTGTTTGTGGGGCTGTAACAAGCACAGTGGGAACACAGCTCACTGAAGTAAACTCAGAGTGACCCAGGGGTCGTACCAGATGATGTGGTATCCTCAGAAGGTCTGTGGGAGGGAGTGCAGACTTGGTGAAGGTTTTTTGTTCATCCAATCCTTTACATGGAACACAGACTTAAAGTCCATTTCCTCTCACCATGAAATCTCTTCCCAATTTCTCTGTTCACTTTGTTGCCCAGACATCACATAAGACAGGACCCATAGCCTGACCAGTGCTATTGAGCACATGTTGGGTTTTCATTCTCTTATAAATCATAGGCATATAGATATGTAGGCCTCATATAAAGAGGCAGATATAGATGTGTCTCCCTTCTTGAAGAGAACCCATTTGAGGGGCTGGAGATATAGCTCAGTTGCTTAAGTGATTGCCTTGTAAGCATGAGGACCTGAGTTTAGTCCCCAGTACCTACATGTAAAACAGGACCACACTCTCTTGATGTGGTGGTGCATGCCTGTAGTCCCAGGGCCAGGGAAGTGGAGACAAGAGGATCCCTAGGGTGTTATGCCTCACTGATCTAGACCCACTGGTGAGACCCTGTCTCAAAAATTATAGATGCCATTCCTGAGCATGACACCTGGCATGCACCATCACCCCCTCCCATGAGTCCCCACACAATCATGTATGCACAGTGCGTGCATGCACGCGCATGCACACACACACACACACACACACACACACACACACACACCTCATTTGAGGTGAAAGTTGCAACAGGGACCTTCAAACCCTGTCATTCCTGGTTTTTGAAAACAGGCTACTCTGACTCATTGTTTTCCTCACAAGAGACACAGTCTGACTTTGCTACAAAGATAACACAGACCTGCTTAGAAGGACTTATTACCAAAATATGAGCCTTGATGCAGCTAACTTTTACCCTGGAAATATTTAGCTGTCACACTGATTTAGTACAAAACACTGGCTACTTGTAACACAAATAGAAAATGCCAATAAAATAAAGATTGGGTTTTATTTTGTTATATGCCCAGGAAGAAACAACAACAACAACAACAACACACACACACACACACACACACACACACAGTAGCCTCATTAATGATCTCCATATTCAGTCAGCTTCTCCACAAGAGAAATTTTTGTTTTCTAAGAATGGCACATTTGTTCCCTTCCCTACCTGAAGCATTAAAAAAAAAAAAAAGTAGCAGATGTTCTTCGCATAAAATGAGGGTTGGAAAAAAGAAATCTGCGTTAAGCTTTCAATCATTGAACATTTTTTACAGAATATTAAAATGGATCAACTTTCTCTCCAAGGAACCCAGGACAGTAAATCACATATTTGGAATACTAACAAGAACAGAATGGGATTTGCTCCATCTCAAGTGCCAAGTCACCAACTTTCCTCAGCTCCCTTTCCAAGTCACGGTGGCAGGGCCAGGGGAAAGAGGAAAATATAAGGTATGCTTAGTATGTGTTCCAGGGCTATCAAATAGCACACTTCTAAGATACACCCTTGTATGCTGGCACTCGGAAAGACGCAATTTCTCCATTTCCAAATTTCCACAATCTTTCAACAGCACAGCATCATTCCAATGAAACACTGGTATTTTAGTCATCACTTCCTGAAGTGCCCTGCTTTTATTTTGAAGGCGTCTCCAAACCACATCAATTCACAAAAGACCCAATTTCTTGGTGCTATACTCAAATCAGATGTTACGTGCGCATCCACGCACGCCTCGGCTCTTCTCCTCCTTCTACTCAGTCACAGATTAGAGATTGGGTCTTAGTCAGAAGGCTCCCGGAGGCAGGGAACATAGCCAATGAATGCATGATCCATACCCATCGCAGTCCGTGGGCCCACATTGCTTCCTGCACCCCCACCTCCCAACTTGCGGCTTTCACTATGTTCCCTGGGGAGTTTGGCTTGTCATGGGAACCCTTTCATAGCTCCTCCTCATAATTATTGTTGCTCAGCATTCACCCAGATGTGAGAGCGCTGGTAAGCATTGTAAGGAACGTTCCAAGTACTAACCGGAAGGTCTCAGGGACTTCACATTACAGCCCAGCCAGATCACTGGACACATAGGGAAACTGAGGTTCCACTAGCCTAACCCAGTGCATGCAGAACCTAGAGCGTCTGATTTGCAAGTTATCCTCCCTAGTTAGCTTCAATGATTGGCAAGCGTTTGTTGTGTAGGGTCAAATCTTAGGTCTTTTAGCCGGGCGTGTTGGCGCATGCCTTTAATCCCAGCACTTGGGAGGCAGAGGTAGGAGGATCACTGTGAGTTTAAGGTCAACCTGAGACTACATAGTGGATTCCAGGCCAGCCTGGGCTAGAGTGAGACACTACCTTGGGGAAAAAAAAAATAGGTCTTTTAACCTTTGTGGGCCACATACAGACTCTGTCATTGTTTAAAATGGGATTTCATAACCTCTTAACATGTAAGAACTGTTTTTAGCTCTTGAGACTTAGCAAAGTAGGAAGTGGAGGCTGGTGGCTAACCAGTAGAGAGCTCCTGCCTAGAATCCCCCAGTGAGGGGCTGGGGGCGTGGCTCAGTGGTAGATCTCCTGCCTAGAATCCCCCAGTGAGGGGCTGGGGGCGTGGCTCAGTGGTAGAGCTCCTGCCTAGAATCCCCCAGTGAGGGGATGGGGTGTGGCTCAGTGGTAGAGCTCCTGCCTAGAATCCCCCAGTGAGGGGATGGGGTGTGGCTCAGTGGTAGAGCTCCTGCCTAGAATCCCCCAGTGAGGGGCTGGGGGCGTGGCTCAGTGGTAGAGCTCCTGCCTAGAATCCCCCAGTGAGGGGCTGGGGGCGTGGCTCAGTGGTAGATCTCCTGCCTAGAATCCCCCAGTGAGGGGCTGGGGGCGTGGCTCAGTGGTAGAGCTCCTGCCTAGAATCCCCCAGTGAGGGGATGGGGTGTGGCTCAGTGGTAGAGCTCCTGCCTAGAATCCCCCAGTGAGGGGATGGGGTGTGGCTCAGTGGTAGAGCTCCTGCCTAGAATCCCCCAGTGAGGGGCTGGGGGCGTGGCTCAGTGCTAGAGCTCTTTTAAGAAGAGGCATATGCTTTTCTGTCCATAGGTTTATGGATTTGCTGGATATCTCTGTTTTATGTATCTCATTTTGGGACTCTGACGAGCAGCTAGCGACTACTTGAAGTATACTCATCTCATGGTGCAGTTCCAAAACCCCCCAAAGTGTAATTAAAACATGGAAAGTGGCTGGATAGATGGCTCGACAGTTAAGGCACCTGTCTACAAAGTTGAACTGCCTGGGTTCAATTCCCCAGTACATGCATAAAGCAAGATGCACAAAGTGGCACATGGATCTGGAGTTGGTTGGTAGTGGCTGCAGGCCCTGGCACGGCCATTGTCTCTGTCTGTCTCTCTTCTATCTCTCTGCTTTTAAATAAATAAATAAAAATTTTAAACCATGCAAAGTTTGTTTCACTTCCTTCAATGTAGATGTAAAGTGAGAACTGTTAATCTGTCATTCCGCTGCCCTGAGAAAATAGCATGGCCGCATGCAACATGAACAGAGCAGGAATGTGTAGGTTCCCCTTGGAGTCTGTGAGAAAGGAAACAGCTATTTGCTTAATGATATTCTAAAACCTTGAAAAGATTCTGGGAGAGATCGTTGGAGGTGGAATATTTTTGATTTCCCTGAATCCTTCATCAAAATTCAGAATAACTAGAAGGGCAAATCAAAGACCCACAGATAAAGTACCCTCCTAGACTGTAAAATACAAGCAGCGACACATGCCAGACTTGGATGATTTAAGTATCTTTCTAGTGACTTTTATCATCTTTGTGACCAAAACCCTGACAGAAACAACTAAAGGCAGGAATAATTCATTTCGGTTCATGATTTCAGAGGTGTCAGTCCATCATGGAAGGGAAGGCATATCAAAGCAGAGCTGCTCCCATGGTGGCAGCAACAGAGGTGTGGGAGTTTGAATCTAAAATGCCCCCTAATGGGTTCCTGGGCTTGAGCACTGGATCCCCAACTGGCAGCGCTGTTTGCGAAGGTTGTGGAACCTTTACAAGGTGGAGCCTTGCTGGAAGAAGTGGGTCACTGGGGCTGGCCTTGAGGTGTTCCAGCCTGACCTCATTTACTGTTCTGTCTCCTCTCTCTCTCTCTCTCTCTCTCTCTCTCTCTCTATTTCTTTCTTCCCTCTCCTGATCAAAAGATATGGTGCTGACTTCTGCTCATACCATACTTTCTCCACCAGGATGGACTCTACCCTCAGGAACTATAAGCAGAATTAAACCATGTTTCGTCCATAAATTGCTTCTCGTTGGATGTTCTGTTCCAGCAATGAGGGACTAGCTGGTACAAGAAGATACACGCACGGACAGGGAGTGACCTCAAGGACATGTCCCCAGTGGACTTCTTCCTTTAGCTAGACTCGTCAACTCTGATCTTTCATCCTCTCTTAACAATGCCATCATATTAAGAATCGTAGAGATGAGGTCAGAGCCTTCATGGTGTAATCATTCCTGGAACATCATTATAGACACACCCAGAAATATTGTTGTAGTCAGGTTCACATCGCTGGCAGAAATCACCCAACCAAGAGCAGATTTTTTTTGGGGGGGGGGCGGGGGTATTTTGACTTACAGACTCCACACAAGGCTGCATGATGGCAAGGGAAAATGATGGCATGAGCAGAGAGTGGACATCACCTCCTGGCCAAAGTTACAAAATAGCAACAGGAGAGTGTGCCAAACAACGCAAGGGGACACTGGCTATAACACCCATAAGCCTACCCCCAACAATGCGCTGTCTCCAAAAGATGTTAATTCCCAAATCTCCATCAGTTGAGGACCTGACATTCAGAACACCTAAGTTTATGGGGGACACCTGAATCAAATAACCACATTCCACCCCTGACCCAATAAACTGGTATCCACACATAATATAAGATAGAATGCATTCATTCCAACTTTAAAAGTCCCCACAATGGCACAGAATACACACTCAAACTGCAAAAGATGGCACTGGGCATAGCAAAGAAACACTCAACCAATACAATATTTAAACAGGACAAACATCAGACTCTGTAGCTTAAAGACCAACAACTCTAGTCAGTGACAAGTCTCCAAATCCAATAATTCTAACCAGCAACAAGTCTCTGGAGTTTCAATTCTGCCCCTCCAGCTACACTATTCACAGTCCTGAAAAACTGCACCTGGGTCCAGCAGCTTTCCTTAGCAGCCATCTCATGGTCCCAGGATTTCCACTGGGTGTTCACTACAATTCACAGTCCATCCTTATGGTTCCATGGGGTCTCCATGCAGGCATCCAGCCAACCTGCTTCACACTGAGCATGTCCTTTTCCAAAACACAAGACCATGTTACAAATTCAATGACCCTCTCTTTCCTGCATGTCTTTTTTTCCTTTCCTGCATTTTTATGCTCCATAATACCAGGTAGAGTGCCAGTTTGTTAAGCCAATGGGGGATAAAAGCAGACTTTGAAGAACAGGACACTCCTTGGGTATCCATGCCCCTTCAGAAGACACCACATTCTTCCTGTTGCCCCAATACAGGTCAGCTGGCCCAATCTCAAAGGTTGTAATCACTCATATAATTGCAGCTGAATGGGCAACAGTTTTAGCCCAAAGATTTCATTTTTGTGCCATATCCTTCTGATCACACCAGTCCATTTCTACTCAAAGCAACCCTGCACAACTTCTTAGGACATGGGCATAACAGCAAGTCTCTCACACAAACTGCTGGTATCCCAGTCCAGGCAAAGCTCTTTCTCACCCTCACAAGCCAAACCTCACAGTCCATAGTTCTTATTGGTCTTTCAACTCTGACCAGAATAGTCCATCAAGCTGTACTTACAGCACTGCAAGGCATCTCTTAGGCCAAGGTTTCATATCCTTCCACATTCCTCTTGAAAATCAGCTCCAAAAGGTCAAAGCCACATAGTCAGGTGTCTAGCAGCAAATGACACCACTTCTTGTTACCAACTATACTGTTGTAGTCAGGTTGACATTGTTGGCAGAAATCACCTGAGCAAGAGCAGCTTTTAGGGAAAAAAAAGAAGAGGTTTATTTGTGGCTTACAGACTCAAGGGAAAGCTACATGATGGCAGGGAAAGTGATGGCATGAGCAGAGGGTGGACATCAGCCCCTGGCCAACATAAGGTGGACCATAGAAACAGGAGAGTGTGCCAAACACTGGCAAGGGGACACTGGCTATAATACCCATAAGCCTGCCTCCAACAATACACTGTCTCCAGGAGGCTTTAATTCTCAAATCTTCATCAACTGTGAACCTAGCATTCAGAACACCTATCTGTATGGGGGACACCTGAATCAAACCACCACAGATGTATTTTACCAGTCTCTCTATCCACGCAAGTGAACAAACATGGATAATTATTTTTTTATGTTATAAAATATATTAGTTAATAATAACATAATTAATATTAAATATATACAATCTTTGTAGGACGAATCAGGAAAGGGCAACACAGATTCTAATAGCCACAATAACAGATGAGAACTCAAAACACTTAAAACATCCAGCAGCTATTCATTGAAAAGTCCTACAGGCCAATCTAGAGCATCAACTAAGACCAGAATGGGCTTTTCTCAAATTCATGGGTGAATTAAAGTAGCCATTTGTTAAGGTGTGAAGATATTGGAGAGAATCCTAGACCCCATAGACTCTTAGATCTAGGAAGCTTGGTGGTCAGCTATCTGGGCTAATATAGTGGTGAACAACTAGAGACCCCAGCCTCAAATAAGGTGGAAGGTCAAAACTGACACCTGAAGTTGTCCTCTTACCTCTGACACACATGAACACAAACTACACATGCGCGCGCGCGCGCACACACACACACACACACACACACACACACACACACACCTTTCATACAATACCTCTAGTTATTTTTATAAGAAAGTTACACAGTCACTATGTATTGCAAGAAGCAGATGTATCTTTAGTGGTTGACTATGGCTGACTATGGACTATATTTTCTGAATATTCTTCCCTGAATTCAAGAATAGCTGGATCAGATAGCTGGTATAGGTCATAGATTCTGTTATTCTCATGAAACCTATCATTTTGATTTCTTTCTTATCTGCAGCCTAACCCATAATTCCAAACAAAGATGAGCTGAATCTCTGTCACAGAGACCCCTAATCACTGTCAGGCTCTGAATCCTAGCATTTATATATAACCTCCTGATACCCTCCCAAGCCACACAATATCAGGATATCTCTACTTGGACTTCTCGGTGGTACCTGGGAGGGTTTTTATTGATTGCCAACTTGATAGGACTTAGAACCACCCAAGAAATGAGTGTCTGGCCATAGCCTGTGAGAAATGATCTAAATTGCGTTAGCTTCAGGGCATGCTTATGAGGGATTGTCTTGATTAGGTTAGCTGAGGTGGGAAGACCCACCGTTGCTGTGGGCACTGCCGCTCCACAGTCTGATGGTTCCTGGACTGGATGAAAAGTAATAGTGCCCCTTGTGTCAACATACAGCTCGACATCTTCTCACAAAATGAATGCATGGTACCTTCAAGCACTGCCTTCTTCCGTTAGAAATCTAACTTTATTTTAGTTTTTTTTTGGGGGGGGGGCGCTGGGAAGAGGGAGAGAAAATTGGCATGCTGGGGCCTCAGCCACTAAAATCAAACTCCAGACAATTGCGCCACCTAGTGGGCATGTGTGACTTGTGCTTGCCTCGCCTTTGCGCATCTGGCTAATGTGGAATTTGGAGAGTTGAACATGAGTCCTTAGACTTCTCAGGCAGTCACCTTAACCGCTAAGCCATCTCTCCAGTCTGAAACCTTACTTTTTACCATACAGTACTCTCAACTAAATAATATCACATGTCCTCCTCAGATAATTTCTTTCCTTCCCTTTTCCATCACATCTATCTTGGTTCCTTATTTCTTGTTTATGTTCCAGAAGCAATCCACTTAATTATTCCTGTGTCTTGACCTTGCTGCTCCCTTAATTTGTGACATCATAACCAAAGGTACATTTGTTTTAATTTTTCGTGTAAGTTTTTGTTATGCACGTGGTTATTTGTGTGCATGCATGCGTGCACATGTCGTGGTGCACATGTAGCAATCAGGGAAAAGCCTTGGGTGTCAGTCCCCATGTTCCACTTTACTTTAGACAAGGTTTCTCATTGTTCACCCCACTAAAATTCTGGGGTGGCTGGTACACAAACTTCCCGGGGATTACCCTGCTCCTGTCTCCCTTCTTGCTATGAGCACACATGATTACAGATGCTAACACTATATGTCCAGCTTTATGTGGGTCCTGGGAATCTGAATTCAGGTTTTCATGCTTTTGTAGCCAGTGCTTTATCCATTAAACCATCTCCTCATTCCCCCCCCCAAATGACTTTTCTAGTCCTAAAATCTGATAACGTCATAAGCTTTGGGGGATTCTTTTCTCTCCACCTCCCATCCCATCACAGGCATGCTGGAATTGTAGAAACATGTCTCTATGTCCAGATGTGCATGGGTGATGGGGACCCAACTCATGTGAGTACTGGGAACCTGAACTCAGGTGGTCATATTTGCACTGCAAATACCTTATCCATTGAGCTGTGTCCCTAGCCCCATATGTTCCTGATATATTTATTCACTGGTGGAAAATTAAGTTGTTCTCATGTCCTTGCGATTGTGAAAAACCAAAACAGAACAAAACATTTTAATGAGCATCGGAATGCAAATAGCTCTTCAGCAAGGTAATTTAGTTTCCTTTATATAAATACCCAAAGGTAGGATAACTGGATTGTATGGTAGCTCTAGTTTTAATTTTCTGAACAATTTCCACACTGTTTTCCATAATAGATACAACAATTTACACTCCTACAACTGTGTACCTTTTCCACCTTGCCAACACTTTTTATTTTTTTTATTTTTTTGTCTTTTTGGTAATAACCATTCCAACAGGTATGAAGTGATGTCTTATGGTAGATAGTGCTGTAGTTACCTTCTCATTGCTAGACAAACACCCAACCAGAAGCAGCTTGTGAAAGGAAAGGGTTAATTGTGGCTTACAGACTCAAGGGGAAGCTCTATGATGGCAGGGGTAAATGTGGCATGAGCAAAGGCTGGACATCACCTCCTGGCCAACATCAGGTGGACAGCAGCAGCAGAAGAGTGCCAAACACTGTCCGGGAGAAGTTGGCTGTAACACTCACAAGCATACCTCCAGCAACACACCTCCTCCAGGAGGCTCCAATTCCCGAATTGCCATCAGCTAGGGACCTAGCACTCAGAACACATGAGCTTATGGGGCACTTAATTCAAATCATCACAGGTAGGTTAAATTTGCATTTTCTTGAAGATTGGAGAATACAAATTCTTATCAAGTGCAAAAATGAAAATTGACCAAAGAGCCCTTATAGGCTGTGTCAAGATATGTCATGAAAATTTTCAAATCATTAAAACCATACAGAGCTTTTTTACTCTGACCACAACTATACTAGGAATAAATAAAATACACCTAGAGGTGTTTAAACATGTAGGATAGCAAACACTTTAACAACCTACTGATCTGTGAATAAATTATACAATAAAATGACAAAATATTTTGAATCAAATAATAATGAAGGCACAGCACATCAAAATTTATTAGACTTGACTAAAAGTTAGTTGCTTGATGGAAAATTTATGCCTTTGCAGTTTTATATGCTTTCATGCTTTTTATATTAGAAAAGAAAAATAAAATACATAATTTATTCCACCTCAAGAAACCATCAAAACAGAGCAAATTGAATGCCAAGTAAGAAAAGAAGTATTAATATTAAAATCTGGGGTTGGAGAGATAGCTCTGTGGTTAAAGGCACTTTCCTGCATAGATGGACAGCCTGGGTTCAATTCCTCAGCACCCATGTAAAACCAGAAGCACAAAGTGGAGCATGCATCTGGAATTTGTTGGCAGTGGTAAGAAGCCATGGTGTATTAATTCTCTCAATCTCTCTCTCCCCTCTCCCCCTTTTCTTGCAAACAAATAAAATGCATATAACTATGAAACAGGCATTATAGTAATAAAGTCAAAATTGAGGAATGTTTGGGGGAAAAATCTATTAGTATCAAACATGATCAAGAGAAGAAGAGAACACATGAACTTTACAAGCATGGAACTAGCAGAGGAAATAAATCTTACAGATAATAAAATTCTAAAAAGGATATGTTATAAGCAACTTATTGGTGATAAATTTGACAGTGGATATTGTAGCAGGTACCTTCTCATTGCTAGAACAAAACACCTGACCAGAAAAAGTTTATGGAATCAAAAGCTTTATATCAGACTTACAGTTTTCAAGGGGAAATTTCATCATGTCGGGGGAAGCATGGCGTGAGAGACAGGTGGTTCATATTGTGTCATGTATGTGGGTGGAAGTAGTGTAAGTACTGGGCTGGGAGCTGGGCCAATAAACCTTAATGTCCACCTCTAATGACACATGTCCCCAAGCCAAGTTTGACATCCCAAAGATTCCCCCAGCTGGGGACTGAATATGCAACCTCATCACACACATGAGGCTATGTGGGGACACTTGACCTCCAAACTACCACTGATATAAAATGCACAAACCCAGCAGAGCATGTGGGCACATACCTACAATCCCAGAACCCAGAAGCATGAGGCAGAAAGATCTCAAACTCAAGACCAGCCTGAGCTACATAGTGAATGAGACTCTGTCTCAAAGGAATGCACAATTTTCTCAAAATAGGATTTACCAAAATTGTCAACATAAGGAAAAAAATAGTCATTACACTTAGCAATACTGAAAAATTTGAATTAGCAATTAAAACTTTCTCAAAAAGAACATTCAGGGTATGGCTGGCTTTATTGATGAGTTTTACTACACATTAAAAATAATAATAGTACTGATTATACACAAACTTAGAATGTGAAGGATAAAGGAAAAATTCCCAACTTATTTTATGAGGCTTATGTTATACTCAGTTCTTTGTTTAAAAAGAATACTTTTATTTATTTGTTTGAGAGAGAGAGAGAGAGAGAGAAAGAGAAAGAGGGAGAGAATAGGTGCACCAGGGCCTCCAGCCATTCCAAATGAACTCTAGACTCATATGCCACCTTGTGCATCTGGCTTATGTGGGTCTTGGGGCATAGAAGCTGGGTCCTTTGGCTGTGTAGGCTAGTGCCATAATTGCTAAGCCATCTCTCCAGCCCCTCACGTCTTTTTAAAACTAGATTTGAAAATATTTTAATTTATTTATTTGAGATAAAAGGGAGAGAAAGAGAGAGAGAGAGAGGGAGAGAGAGAGAATGGGCATGCCAAGGTCTCCAGCCACTGCAAACTCCAGAATATATACCACCATGTGCATCTGGCTTACATGAGTCCTGGGAAATTGAATCTGGATCCTTTGGCTTTGCAGGCAAGTGCCTGAACTATTAAGCCATCTTTTCAGCCTCTTAAAATATTTTGTTTATTTGTTTGCAAGGAGAGGAAGAGAGAGAGAGTAGATAAATATGGACATGCCAGGACTGCTTACCTCTACAAACAAACTCCAGATGCATGTGCTACATTTTGTGTCTGATTTATGTGGGTAATTGAACCCAGGTCTCAGACTTTGCAAGCAAGGACCTTTAACCACTTAGCCATCTCTCCAGTTCTGTTATACTCATTTTAGAACAAAATAAACATCTGAGAAAGTAAAATTACTTCTCATTGTCCTTATTAATATACATGTGAAATCCTTATGAAAATATTACCAAAAACAAATCTGGCAATATATAAAAAGGATAATATACAATGAAGTGAAGCTTATCCAAGGATTTCAAAATTCATTTAACATGTTAACATCAATGTCATTCATCAATGAAAGCAAACACAGTTGAAAAGCTATATAATAACCTTAATAGATGTGTTGCTGTTAATCTCATCTGGACTAAGTGTTTCCAGGTTCCTGGCATCCTACTCAAAGAACTAAGAAAGTGTGGGCTAGAGAGATAGCTCAGTGGTTAAAGGTGCTTATTGCAAAGCCCCCTGACCTGGGTTCAATTCCCCAGTACCCATGTAAAGCCAGCTGTACAAAGTGGCACATGTGTATGGATTGTGTTTGCAGTGGCAGGAGGCCCTGGTGCACCCATTCTCTTTCTCTTTCACTATTTAATAAATAAATATTTTTTTAAAAAATAACTGAGAAAGCTGACACAGATGTAAAAGCAGAAAGGAGTTTTATTAAAAGGTAAAGTGAAAGTACTGAAAAGGTGTTCTGCAAGGGATCAATGGGGCATTGAGAGCAGAGAACTCAAGAGCTTGGGGTTACTGCCGGGGGCTTGCACTTATGGGGTTTAGGAGGCTTTTGTAGCTAAGGGTAGGTTTAAGTGATTTTTTTTCCTGCTTTGATTGACAGGCTTGAGTGATATGAACAGTTTTTTCATTGTGCATATCCTTTTCCATGATGCATCTGGATTTAGTCACATGTACTCCCAATCATGCATAGGCATAAGATAAACATTGGGTATTTTCTCTTAAATTTCACTCAGAGGTCACAGTTTTCCTTACTATACATATATCCTAAACTGGTTCTCTTCCTCCCTCCCTTCCTCCCTTCCTTCCTTCCTTCCTTCCTCCCTCCCTCCCTCCCTCCCTTTCTTCCTTCCTTCCTTCCTCTCTTCTTTCCTTCCTCCCTTCCTTTCTTCCTTCCCTCTTTCCTTCCTCCCTTTTTCTTTTCTTCCTTCCTTCCTTATCTGCATTTTCCATTCAACCAGCATGTTTTGTCCACCTAAAGCCTGCTAGGTAGTTGGTATGCTAGACATTGGATATCCCACAATAAACACACTCGACAAGATCTCTGCTTCTCAGGGCCCATAGTCTGGGTGAAAAGAAGATAAAACAAGCAAACATAAGAACTATCCACAGAGTGGTGAGATGAAGTGAGTGTCTCAGGGTGACGGGACGGTGAGTGGCTCTTTTCAAGAGAGCCATTAGACACCACATGTACAAGACGTTCAGAGGAGGTGCCTCAGAGCCAAATGAGCAAGGAAGATTAACTATGCAGAGATCTAGGGGGATTAAGTGCTGAGAAGGAGAGACAGTGGAGTGTTCAGCACTGAGACATCTCTGTCACACCTTCCAAGGCTCAGAGACAATTTCAAAAGAGGTAGCAGCAAGAATGTACGAGCCAAAAGAAGGAGAGAAGTGCTTGTAGTACTGCCTTCCAGACACAAAGTTGCCATGACCTCACTGTGGCTGCTGCTAACTACATAAGACCAGGATATTAGGATGAAAAAAAAGTGATGACATCAGTAATTCAGTGGAGGGGGCATTTTTGGGAGGGGGGAAAGGAGGATGGCAGATGAGGATTTTGAGCATAGTATATTGTCCATATTTATGGACATTGTTAACTAAAGTCAAAAATATCTAGGGGAGGTCTTTCAAACTGAGGAGATTCTGGGCTGGAGAGATGGTTTAGCACTTAAGACACTTGCCTACAAAGCCCAAGGACCCAAGTTTGATTCCTCAGAACCTATGTAAGCCAGATGCACATGGTGCCACATGTGTCTGGAGTTCATTTGCAGTGGCTAGAGGCCCTGGCATGCTCATTCTCACTCTCTCTCTCTCTCTCTAATAAATAAATAAATAAATAAATAAATAAATAAATAAATAAATAAATAAATAAATAAATAAAAACAGGGCTGGAGAGATGGCTTAGCAGTTAAGGCACTTGTCTGCAAAGCCTAAGGACCCATGTTCAACTCTCCAGATCCCACATAAGCCAAATGCACAAAGATGAGTGCCCACTAGCTGGTACAAGCATCTGGAGAGTTCTATTACAGTGGCCGAGGCTCTGGCGTGCCAATTCTTGCTCCCTTTCTCTTTCTCTCTCATTTGCTCATACTCTCTAAAAAAAATCATCAAATACATAATTACAAAAGAGAGGGGATTCCTTGCTTAGCAAAAGAATCAGCTCACAAAATGTAAGATAGCAATGCCCTGCAGAGAGAGGTAGAGGCCAGGTTATGTAATAGTTCTGATTTTATTCATTTCTTGGATATTTTAAGTGGAGAAGTTTTAGACTTTAAATGACAACTCTGACACCCTTGTGGGAGGCATATTTCAAGGGACAAGCATACAAGTGATTATGGTAGGAGGCTGTTGTGGAAATCTGTGTGGGACAGGATGATGGTGCTGAGGCAGAATAGAAACAGCAAAAAAATTAAGGGAACGTGGGAAGGGAACCATGAGAAGAAAAGGAGATCCTTACATACCAGGATTGATTTCCTGGTGATCCTGTCAGGAAACTTCAAAAACCTCTGACAGGGAAAGTTACCTACAGAGACAATGTGTAACCCCCACCATTAACTTATGGTTAAAATGGCACGGAACCTTAATTTTTTAAAAATACTTTGATTAATGCATCTGTGAGGAGAGAGAGAGAGAGAGAGAGAGAGAGAGAGAGAGAGAGAGAGAGAGAGAGTATGTAATGTGTGCCAAGGACTTTTGCCACTGTAATGAGCTCCAGATAGATGCACCACTTCATGCATCTGGCTTGTTGCAGTCAGGTTCACCTTGTTGGCAGAAAACACCCAACCAAGAACAGCTTGTGAGGAAAACAAAAGGTTTATTTTGGCCTATCGGCTCTAGGGGAAGCTCCACAGTAGCAGGGGAAAACAATGGCATGAGCAGAGGGTGGAAATCACGTCATCACCAACATCAGATGGACAACATCAGCAGGAGAGTGTGTCAACCACTAGAAAGGGGACACTGCCTATAATATCCATAAGGTCACCCCCAATACACTCCCTACAGGAAGCATTAATTCCTAAATCTCCATTGGCTGAGAACATAGCATTCAGAACACCTAAGTTCATGGGGTCACCTGAAACAAATTACCACATTCTGCCCCTGGCCCCCATAAGCTGATAACCATCCATGATGTAAAATACAATGCATTCAGTCCAACTTTAAAAGTCCCCATAGTTTTTAAACAACCTTAATGATGTTCAAATATCCATATAATCCAAGATCTTTTAACTGAGCCATAATACCAAAAAGTCCCCCCCCCCAAAAAAAAACACATAGTGGCACAAAATAAACATTCACACTGCAAAAGATGGCATTAGGCATAGCAAAGAAATATTCAACCAATACAAGATTTAAAACAGCTAGGGAAAACATCAAACTGTAGCTTCAAGTCCAACAACTCTAGGCAGTGGCAAGTCTCCAAGTCCAGTGATTCTAACCAGCAATAAGTCTTTGGAGTTCCAATACTGCCCCTCCAGCTAGGCTACTCACAGCCCTGGAAAACTTCATCAGGGCTGGATATTTTCCTTAGCAGCCGTCTTGTGGTCCCAGCATCTCCACTGGCTCTTCACTGCAACCCATGGTCCAATCCTCACTGCTCTATCAGCTCTCCATGTAGGCATCCAGCAAACCTGCTTCACACTGCCCATGGCCACTTCCAAAACACAAGACCATGTTGAAAATTCAATGACCTTCTCTTTCCTGCATTTCTTATGCTCCATAATACCAGGTAGGGTGCAAATTTATTAATCCAGGGGGAAATGAAGCTGACTTTGAAGAATGGATACTCCTTGAGCATTCAGGCCCCTTCCAAACACTGCATTCTTCTGTTGTCCCAATGCAGGTCAGCTGGCCCAATCTCAATGGTTGTGATCTCTCATAAAATTGCAGCTGAACAGGCAGCAGTTTCCACCCAAAGATTTCATTTTGTTTCTGTGCCATATCCCTCTGCTCACATCAGTCTGTCTCTAAGCAAAGCAACCCTGTACAAGTTCTCAGGACATGCGCATAACAGCAAGCCTCTCACACAAACTGCTTCTATTGCAGTCCAGGCAAAGCTCTTTCTCAGCCTCATAAGCCAAAACTCACAGTCTATAGTTCTTACTGTATTCAGGTCTTTCAACTCTGACCAGAATAGTCCATCAAGTTCTACATATAGCACTGCAAGGCATTTCTTAGAACAAGGTTTCAAATTTGTCCACATTCCTCCTGCAAAGCAGTTCCACAAAGCCAAAAGCCACACAGTCAGGTTTCTAGCAGCAAATGACCCCACTCCTTAACACCAACTTTACTGTTGCAGTCAGGTTCTCATTGCTGGCAGAAATCACCTGATCAAGAGCAGCTTATGGGGAAAAATGTTTATTTTGGCTTAACGACTCAAGGGGAAGCTCCATGATGGTGGGAAAAATGATGGCATGAGCAGAGGGTGGACATCATCTTCTCACCAACATCAGGTGGACAATAGCAGCAGGACAGTGTGCCAGTCAGTGGCATGGGGAAATTGGCTATAACACCCATAAGCCTGCCCCCAACAATACACTGCTTCCAAGAGGTGTTAATTCCCAAATCCCCATCAGCTGGGAACCTAGAATTCGGAACACCTAAGTTTATGGAGGACACCTGAATCAAACCACTACATGGCTTTTCATAGGTACTGGGGAATTGAACCTGGACTACCAGGTTTTTTCCAAGCAAACACTTTTTAACTGCTCTGCTATTTTTCCAGCCCTCAAGTTTTAAATGTTTCCTTCAAATTACTAAATCCATCTTTGCCTACCTAGGCCCAGAAAAAACTCTGCTATAACCCTCCCATTCTTCTCAATTAGTCTCCCATTTACTTTTGTGTGTGTGTGTCCCACTGAGTTTAATTAGAATTGTTTGCATAAGCATAGGTGAGAGATTATTTGTAGGAACACAGGCAATCTACCAGCAGTTACACCACTGAAAGAAAAAAAATAGTCTCCTCCTCCCCTCCCCAAAACATTGACACTTCACTCTTCTCCATCAATTCCAACAACACCATTATAACCTTTTAACTTTGTGGTAGCCTATACACTTTGAACAATGTTCAAAAGATGGGGTTGTGGCTGGAGAGAATGCTTAGTGGTTAGGGCATTTGCCTGTGAAGCGTAAGGACCCAGGTTCAATTACCCAGTACCCATGTAAGCTAGATGAACAATATGGCACATGTGTCTGGAGTTCATTTGCAGTGCCAATTCTTTTTCTCTCTATCCGCCTCTTTCTTTCTCAAATAAATAATTTTTTTGTTTTGTTTTTATGTTTTATAACAACAAGAGAGATAGAGCGAGAGAGAGAATTGGCATGTCAGGGCCTCCAGCCACTGCAATCAAACTCCAGATGTGTGCACCACCTTGTGTGCATATGCGACCTTAAGCTTGTGTCACCTTGTGAATCCGGCTTACATGGGATCTGGGGAGTTGAACATCGGTCCTTAGGCTTTGCAGATAAGCACCTTAACTGCTAAGACATCTCTGCAGCCCTAAATAAAATATTTTTTTAAAGAGTGGGAGTGGTCTTAGCAATCTTTAGAGCTAGAACTTGGGAGTCATCAAATCCTTATGCACACATGGTAAAGGCAAATCAATGTGACACTCTCTGGAGACACCCAGTAGCCACAGGTGAAGATGTCTTATTTTGTCCCCTGAAGGCCTTTTTCTTAACTATTGTACTTAAAATCTATCTGGTAATTTCTCTTAATAAATTCATCTCTGCCTCACGTTTG